>NC_067222.1:24522758-25122758 GCF_019924925.1 Ctenopharyngodon idella
TAAATCATAAATTCAGATATTTATTCTTTGTTTGAAAAGTATTGATATTAAAAGTTAATTATTTATACCTGCTTGTATGCTTTTTATCATAGTGTGATTTTTGGGTAATTGTGTTGAATCGAACAGTGCATGAGGGTTAACAGTGACAGTGTAGGGATTTTCATTAAAATCTTTTAAGGCATCTTCATTTTATTATAATGTGAATTAGTGTAGTAATACATAAGTGACTTTCATATTTTATGTTCTAAAACTGGTCTGTTTTTCTTTCTCTATTTAAAGGCCTGTAGGATAATTGCAGGATAATCTGTTATCTGCCTGAAAAAGAGTTAAATAAAACAAACTAATTTAAAAAAAGAAGTGAAAGAACAGTTATTATTATGAATGTTAAAGGGTTAGTTCACCCAAAAATGAAATTTCTGTCATTAATTACTCACCCTCATGTCATTCCAAACCCGCAAGATTTTCGTTCATCTTCAGAACACAAATCTCCGACATATCACGACGCATACGTGTTGACACAAGAGCAGACTTTGTTGTGTGAACGTGCATCAGAGATTAATATTTTGTAAATAAAGTGGAAACACGGCATTCGCGTCGCTTCATAAAATTGACGTTAAACCACTGGAGTCACATGGATTACTTTAATGATGCCTTATCTTTCTGGGGCTTAAAAGTGGTAGTTGCGTAGGCTGTCTATGGAGGGACAGAAAGCTCTTGGATTTCATTAAAAAATATCTTAATTTGTGTTGTCTTACAGGTGTGGAACGACATAAGGGTGAGTAATTAATGACAGAATTTCATTTTTGTGTGAACTAACCCTTTAAATAAGAGCTTTAAATAAGGCCAACCGCTTTAGACCTAAAGTAAGCAATTACATAGCACTGCATTAAAAAATGATCATAATAATAACTGAATTCCACCTGTAGAACAAAGTCATAATAACTCAAATGTTTTGACAAATATAACCAGCTGAGATTTACAGCTGGGTGCAGGAACAGGTGTGATTTCTCGAAGAAACCAGCCTTGCTGTAATTTGGTGGTTTGAGTTTCACAAGATGTAATTTGGTTCATTTTTAAATCCTTTTTCCCACCGCCTGTTTGTACAAGTCACAGAGGAAGTGTGCACTATTGTTTCCTCATGCACGGTTACGCCCATCTTGAGGATCTACGGTATCTTACATCCTTTATGTTCACACAGAATATGAAGACTTTTTTCACATTTTCTGTGCTGATTTGTGTGAAAGTACAATCTGATGAATATTTCCTGCTAGTAAAATGCATTGTGCTTCACAGAAAATATTGTTTTAGCAATGCTGTAATATTAAATGCACAGTTCTCCCAAAAACGACTTTCTTCTGTGGAACACAAATGGATATTTTTAGGAGAATGTTCAAACAGCTGCTTTCCATAAAGTGAGATGTAATTCACACTTTGCAGCTCAAAACAGAACAAAAAAGCAAAGACTCAAGAGTTTTGTGTGAGGAATTTAAGTTTTTTATTTGCTCTAAAATTTTAGATAATAGACAAACAGGAATTATAGATGTCTACCATAATCACAAAAAATAGATAAACCGTCATTTGAAAAGTAGTTTAAAATACAACAAATGAATACAAACAGTGCAAATAAAGTGAAGCTGTATTGAAGTGAGGAAGTGAATAATAAAATTGTGACTAAAGCCATTTTATTGTCCAAACACAGTAGTGTCTTACAAAAGTACATTTCCTGTGAGTCATTTGCAGGTGTGTTTGTTTGTGTATGTGGATAAAACTGCATTTATTACCTCCTGTTTAAAGGATCAAAGGATTCTAAATGGCAAACTGTGTGTGTGTTACTTTAAGAGAGCATTTTACATACCTGTTTCATCATAAAAGGGATTTATTTGAAAACTATTTGTTGTAGACAGAGAACCGTAAATGGCAAACCAGTCCAGTTCTCTAAAATTATGTTGTGTCAGATGTGGTGTCTGGCCTCTGTTACACTCGTGATTTTGCCAATAAGACATATTCCTGGATCAATATATTTTGTTGGTCCTGGAACAAAATTCCTGTCCGAAAACTTATGCGCCTTCACGTGCTATCCGAAATTTGACAATTCCCTCTTCTGAAGTCGTGTTTATGAGCTCATCGCATTCAAGTTTTGAAATGGGAAGGCGTTCATGTGCAATTTTACATAGGAAACTCGTATTTACGATAATTCCAAGAGCATGTGAAGGCAGCATTAGTCCTACTAAACCTAAATCCTAACTTATTCCTAAAATCAGAAGGAAATGATAGGTGAATAACCCTGATGTAGAAGCACCTAAACCTGTCCCTCAAATATGATTGGTTGGTTGGAATGTAGTTCCAGGAATAAGGCTGATCCAGGAATATGTTGTACTTGGTGAATTCACCCTACAATGCATTAACACTGATGCAAACCGTACTTTAACCTGACCAAAAAACAACAAAAAAAAACAACAACAACAACAACATACTGAGCATCTTAAAATTTGGAACATACTGAAATTAATATTCAGAAGATGACAAAAAAAAAATGTTTACATACAAAGTGACACTGCACTTATTATTTTATTAGAGTGGACCTGTGTTAATTCCTCTACCAAAAGTGCTACCAAATCGAACTGCAAAAATAATGACTGTTTTCAGACTGGTTTTAGGGGCTGTTTACACGACACCATTTTCTTTTTATGCGTTTTGGCCTAGTGTTTCATCGTCATCTAATGGCCTGCCAGCAGAACACAGCGTTTTTAATCATTTTCACGGATTCATGTGAATGGGGATCGTTTTGACAATGTTGTCATCTTGTACGCGGAAAAATCAAAAGGAAAAACTTCTCCGTTTTAAGCATATCGTTGTTGTTTAAACGTACCCTCAGACACATTCCCAGTCTGCCCCTGATCAACCAAACAGACAGTAATGTCACCGACTATGTTTGGGATGCTTAGACAAATAGTGAATAGTTTTAATACAGTAAATAACCTGATATTGTTGTTTCTGTATAATAAAGGAATTACAAATAAGTCTTTTAACACCAGAAAAAGCTACACACCTTTAAAAATAAAACGACATCTTGAGAATGCATGCTTAAAAAATTAAGCGTTTGGGGGACTGAAAACAAATTTTTGAAAAAGGGATTGTTTTGACAACACTGTCGTCTGTACTCAAAAAACATAAAGGAAAAGCGTTTCCGTTTTTAGTGCATCGTTGTGGTGTAAACTTAAAGTCACACCAATCCCACAACAGCATTATAGCATTGTCATATATTGCATAATTAATAACAAAACAACTGTTTGTTTAGCATATATAACAATATTTATTATTAACAAAATAACACCATTGAGGTAACTGTGGTATAAGTGAAAAAAACGACTTTGGACCGTTGAATCATTAAAAATTGCAATTGAGGTTACACTGAACATGTTCACACTGTAACTATAATTGTCACTCCAGAGTGCTTAATCCTGTTTTATACACACAGAACCGTTCATATAAGATTAAAACATATTCTTATCACAATATTTACATTACAATGGAGGAAAAAGTCAGTCAAAACATTGTTTCATTGGCCAAGATAAACACTACTGTTCAAAAGTTTTGGGTCTGTAAGATTAGTCTCTTCTGCTCACCAAGGCTGCAATTGTTTGATCAAAAACACAGGAAAATAAATATATATATAGTAAAATATTATTATCATTTAAAATGACTGTTTCAGGATCATTACTTCAGTTTTCAGTGCCACATAATTCATTAGAAATCATTCTAATATGATGATTTGGTGCTCAAGAAAGGTCTTCTTATTATCAAATTTGAATTTTTTTTTTTTTTTTTTTAAACCATGATAAATTTTTTTATTCTATTCTTGATAAATAGAACGTTGCTAAAATGCATCCATGCTGAATTAAAAAAATATCATAATGACCACAAACTTCTGAATGGTACCATTTTAATAATCTAATAATAATAATAATAAACATGTTTTGGTAGATTCTGCAGTATCACCACAGTTCTAAATAGCCACAAGCCTAGGCGAAACCAGCGGTGACTGGCTGAGATGTGTTGTAGAGATGATCAGTAGTTGTTCTTGACAGAAGCAGTTGTGGTTTCTTAACTGCCACGATATGCTACATTTTGGAAGGTGCTGGTGGCTCCTTTGTAGAGCGGATTATTAGCCTTAAAGACAAGTGAGAGAGTTTCATAATGTTAATGCATGTTAATGCATTTTCCAATGGGACCATATTGTAAAGTTACCATCAAAATCATATTACACACCTATGATTCTACAGTCTTATAAAAAAGGTTCAATGGGGTTCTTCTATATGATAAATAACACAGTTTTAAAAGAGCTCTTTAAGCCAAAAAGGTTCTATATAAGGAGAAATGTCACATGGTCGCATAACTTTCATGTTTTACGGTTATTTAATTTTTTTTATACTGATACAGTATGTATATGAGCTGTTTAATTCATAAAAATTAAAGTTAAAAAAGAACAAAAGAAAAATTGATTTGTTAAAACTAAAGCCATTAAATGATCCCATGATGGGAACCTCTAAAAGGTTCTATATATGGAGCGCCTGACAGAACCCTATAGAACCTTTTCTTAGGCGAAGGTGTTATTTTGTCTGAGACTAAACATGGCTAGACTGGAGCATGCTGGAAGGTCTGAGAGGAAGTAACATTAGTGCAAGACGCTGATAACACTTAACAGGATATGATTGGTTTTGCACTATACAAAAAAAATAGTCTGAATGCGTGTCTCACCGCTTCCCACTTAGCCTTGGCTTTCTCTTCCTCAAACTTGGCAAATTCATGACGGTCGTGAATGGTGATCAGGAGCTTCCACACAAAAATCGCAGCCAAACCCAGCAGCAGGATCGCACCAGTGACCGATAGGACAACCACCAAGACATCAGGACCTTTCGGACAGTCTATGAAAATAAATCAGTAATGACAAGACTTATTCTTATTCTCTAATTGCATTTAATGTACATTCTTTACATTAAATGCAAAAGAAACAGAAAATCACATGATAATGCAACAAGAACAGACAAAACCCAACTGAAACTGAGGGGTATACATACAGAAGGCCAAATGAGGAACCAAACAAGACACAGGTGAGCATAATCAATAATGAGGGAAACCAAATCAGTAACTATGACAACAAAGGAAACACAGGAAACAAAGGGAACTGAAAATACTCAAAATAAGAGTCCTTAAAAAGAATCACAGAAACTGCGTCTGAAATCGCATACTGTCTGTGTAGGTACTACATTTGAATTTGAATAAATTGGCACGCAATACATTCGGCATGTTGTTACTGTCACGTGAACTACCAGCATCAGTTGCGTCGCTCAACTGCCATTTATAAATCCTCTCCCATGGCCTCATGGGATACTAAAGCATCCATCGAATGTGCACTTCAGAATCTCAGCAGAAGTAGTAGGTCATCCAGGGACTTTTCGCCTACTGTTTACTTTACGGACATACTACTCTTTTGGAGAACTGTTTTTCGCATACTAGTAGGGAAGTATTCGATTTCAGACTCAGTGACAGAATCTGTGACAGTAGGAGAGGTACAGCCAGTATTTACCCATCTCTCACAGAGGCACAGAGAGTTTATTAGCATGAGCAATGTTTGACAGCTACATGTCACATATTGTCTCTCTCTGCCCCTTTTCTCCTCTCACCTGGTTCTTTAACAAGATAGAGAAAGGATTTTCCACTGGCATCTTCATAATACTGGAAGTTCTGAACACAGTCATCCTCATCCTTGTAGCTGCAGTTCACTGCGTTCTTCTCATGAAAGACTGGAGAGAACAGATGATTAATAAATCAGCAAGAACAACAACTGAACAAAATATACTGCATGAAAAACTCAAGGTCAAGTCACGTATAGCCAAATAAGGCTGAGGTAAATAATGGCATTATTAACAGAAATCAAAATATTGCAGTTATATACTATAAAACTAGATTTAGATACTTTGTCTGTGTAAAATAGAAAACAGTTGTTTTAAATTTTAATAATATTTCACAATATTACTATATTTTTAATCAAATAAATGCAGCTTTGGTAAGTACAGTAGAAAAGACTTCTTTCAAAATCATTTTTAAAAAATCTTAGTATATACTTTAAAAGTGGATTTATATAGGCTACTGCAGTTGGGAAGAATGTATTGTGGATTGGTTGGAGGTAGAGATTACCCAGCTCATCCATCAGCACAATCTCATCTCTGCAGACGTGATTGCAGTTCTTCTCAAACAGATCCCCTCTCTTATAGTGTTTACACTCCACACACTCCCTGCAGATGCACACAGAAATCCACTTTAAACAGTTAAGTAAAGAGAAAAAAGCACACACAAACATTAAGCTACCTAAATAAAGATATACCATGGTCTATTGATTTTTACGTAAAAATATTCTAAACTTTCACCCTACCCTTTAAGTCACAATATATATATACTGGTTGAGATGTCACTCCAGATAAGTTTCATCATGTTCTGTGATTCTTCTAACATCTGAACGTTATCCTCACTCACTTTTTGATGGTGCAGGCATCTGGGCAGGTGGGACATTTCTCACAGGTCGATCCATAAGCTCCTGGCTGAGTGCACTCACAGACGCCACACATGCAGTGGCCACGCCCACTACAGAGCATTTCTCCACCCCCCATACAGGTCTCTGTGCGGGTCGAACAGTCACAGCTCTCGCCGGACCATCCAGAACTACAGTGACAAGACCCACAGTTGCACTCACCATTACCTAACAGAGCCAACAAAAAAGATTCATGGATTCATAGGAAAATAATCTCAGGACATTGCTGAAGGTGATTGTGAAGTTTTTCCTTAAAGGAACAATTCACCCAAAATGAAAATTCTGAAAATGAATATCAGCGATTATTTTTTCAATTATAGGAACACTCCACTTTTTTTGAAAATAGGCTCATTTACCAACTCCCCTAGAGTTAAACAGTTGAGTTTTACCGTTTTCGAATCCATTCAGCCAATCTCCGGGTCTGGCGGTACCACTTTTAGCATAGCTTAGCATAGTTCATTGAATCTGATTAGACCGTTAGCATCTCGTTAAAAAATGACCAAAGAGTTTTCAATATTTTTCCTATTTAAAACTTGACTCTTCTGTAGTTACATCGTGTACTAAGAGCGAAGGAAAATTAAAAGTTGCGATTTTCTAGGCCGATATGACTAGGAACTATACTGTCATTCCGGCGTAATAATCAAGGAACTTTGCTGCCGTACCATGGCTGCAGCAGGCACAATGATATTACGCAGCCTCTCTCACAAATGTCACAAAAGGCATGCTCCCTGTGCAAGCAGGGGGTCACAGACACTGAGTAATATCATTGCACCTGCTGCACCCATGGTACGGCAGCAAAGTTCCTTGATTATTACGCCGGAATGAGAGTGTAGTTCCTAACCATATCGGCCTAGAAAATCACAACTTTTAATTTTCCTTCGGTCTTAGTACACGATGTAACTACAGAAGAGTCAAGTTTTAAATAGGAAAAATATTGAAACTCTTTGGTCATTTTTTAACGAGATGCTAACGGTCTAATCAGATTCAATGAACTATGCTAAGCTATGCTAAAAGTGGTACCGCCAGATCCGGAGATCTGCTGAATGGATTCGAAAACGGTAAAACTCAACTGTTTAACTCTAGGGGAGCTGGAAAATGAGCCTATTTTCAAAAAAGTGGAGTGTTCCTTTAAACATAAAAGTAGAAATTCTGAAGAATCTACAAGCAGCTTTTGCGATTCACCAACTGTTCATAGTGACTACAGATGCAAAACTCCAAAAAAATTATAGACAAGTATCATAAACATAGTCTCTATGATTCTATACCATAAAAAAACCCTAACAACAGGTAGCAATATACAATTTTTTCTTTTGTAAATATCTTTACGAACAAGGACACTCTACTCTTTAGAATTCACCACAGTCCATGTTTACAGTGCAGTGTACAATTATTCCTGTTTTCCCCTTTTGAATGAAACTGAAAGACTAACACCTGTGTAGGTGTTCAGTTAAATCTAATTGTTTTGATAGTATTTGATTTTTTAGATTCAGAATATATTTCAATATGGCATTACTGTAGAAAGCAAATTTCTGTCTTATGAATTTTTGTATTATGTTTTGTATTATTTTTAACTTAAATTATTTTTAACTTAAATTATTTTTTAACAAGTTTAAAGGGTTAGTTTACGAATCTTTTGTTTCGAATCAGTGGTTCAGAGCACCTAAGTCACGTGATTTCAGTAAACGAGGCTTCGTTACGTCATAAGTGTTTCGAAATTTCAATAGTTCACGTGTCTTTGGCAGTTTGATACACGCTCTGAACCACTGATTCGAAACAACACATTCATAAAGCTTTGAAGCTTCATGAAGCAGTGCTTTGAAATCAGCCATCACTAGATATTGTTGAATGAAGTCGTTATTTTTGGCACACAAAAAGTATTCTCGTCGCTTTATAATATTAAGGTTGAACCACTGTAGTCACATGAACTGTTTTAAATATGTCTTTAGTAACTTTCTGGGCATCTGAAAGTGTTAATTATCTTGCTGTCAGTGGAGGCCTCACTGAGCAATCGGATTTTATCAAAAATATCTTAATTTGTGTTCTGAAGATGAACGAAGGTCTTACGGGTGTGGAATAACATGAGGGTGAGTAATTAATGACAGAAATTTCATTTTTGGGTGAACTAACCCTTTAACAGTTTTGAAAAGAGCATGTAAACGTGCAAATTGGCAAGTAGGTACATAGAGTTTTGGTGGTTTTTGTGTCTAACTAAAATTCATTTAATTTGAAAGATGTCATCATTAAATGTATTTTGTGCCAAAGCAATGATAAATGATCCACAGTTTATCCCTCATACTCTGCTGTTGTGCTCACTGTGTCAAGAGTTAAAAGGAAGTGACCTAAGTATTGAGAAATGTGTCCTAGCAATTGTAAAAAAAAAAACTAAAAAAAAACTGTTTGATCAATGTTGGAAACAGTTGTGCTGCTTAATATTTTTGTTGAAACTGTGACACTGTGATCCTTTGATGAATAGAAAGTTGAAAAGAACAGCATTTATTTGAAATAAAGTTTTCTGTAATATTATAAATGTCTCTACTGTCACTTTTGATTTTGATTTTTGATTCACTTTTGATTTTATTCACAATTCCATGCTGAATAAAAGTATTTCTTTAAAGAAAATCTTGACCCCAAACTTTTGAACAGTTAGTGCATGTAAATGAATATATTATAAATTAAACCACAGGAAGTGTGTGAATTCTGATTAAATAATTCTGACTATATACAACATGGTGTTACGTAATACCGACATAGTGTTATTGATGCAACAAAGCATTAAACTAAAACATTTATCCGCATTTTCACAGACAAGACTTATGCTAGTCCCAGATTAAATGCATGTTTGAGCTGTTTTAAATGAAAGCAACTTGCACTGGCATACCTTAAAATATGTCAGTGCTATTGTTTTGTATGTCTTTGGAAAGTCCCCATAAAACATGTGTGTGTGTGTGTGTGTGTGTGTGTGTGTGTGTGTGTGTGTGTGTGCGCGTGTCTACTGGCACGTATATATTTTCATTTATGCCCAGAGGCTATACTTGCTGACTCTTATTCTTCATGTAGTTCAAACACCCATATACCAACTCTAAGCTATTGAGCTATTGTCTAATCAAACTATTAAAAAAACTAAAAAGTGTTTACCTAACAATACCTATCACACATGCTACTCAAAGTATCATATTTCCGACCAATACATTATTTAATGCTTTTAACTCAATGTTTAACTGAAGAGAGAATATGATGTGAGCAACCTAAATCATGTGACAGGCTGCTGGCACTCTAAGCAGGTAATGTGCACAGACATGCAAAACTGAAGATCATCATTCCACAACATCTAACAAATCCAGCATATCTAAGTCAGGCTGAGTCGCCCTTCCTAATGTGGATCAAATTTTGACCTAATATGGTGAAACACTGTCTCTGCGATGAGGCAAGAGCGAAAAGCTGTGTAATCCTTTACAAACACGCAATGCTATATGTATTTATTTATTTTTTTCCAGATACAATGAGTCAAGGCCATTGTGTCCAACCTTACCTGAACACAGCTGTCCTTTGGAACGGAGGCAGCTGAAGTCGTCACATTCACAGTACGGCCCCCAAACCTTCCCAAAATCACTCGAGCGACAGGCACATTGGCCGCACACACAGTCTCCGCGTCCGCTACAGACCGGCGTCTCTGGGTTAGGGCTACAGCTGTCTTGTTGGCTGGGATTATATTCGCCCTCGGAGCACTCACATCGAGAGCCCAGTCGGCCCGGATCGCACAGGCACACGCCGCACTCCAGCGTTCCATTGCCGTGGTGACAGGATGGGCTAGCGGGCTCGGAGGACTGCTGACAGCCACATTCACAAGCAAAGTCCACAGTGACCTGAAGGCTGTCTTTAAAGCCCGTTGGCTTCAGAATGAAGGTCTGACTCTTCTCTTTGGGACAGCCGTGAAGTTTTGCCTCAATGTTGAATGAAACCTATGGGAGAGTAAGATAAAGAGCATATTCCTATAGCTTAAACTGTAGAGTGTGATGGGTTTGATTCCCAGAGAATGCATGAACTGCTAAAACATCTGGCTTGAATGCAATATCAGTCACTTTTGATAAAAGCATCTCTCAAATGTGAATATATTCCTTTATTACAGAAAGAATAGTGTTTAAATTGAACCTCACAGAGTGATTTTGACAGGTACACAAACCATATAGTTGCTAACTATCTAATTGAGTGCATCGGGTGCTGACCGTATCGCCGATTTTGAGTCCGCCGCAGGACCGGACACCTGCAATGACCTGTCCATCCAGGCATGTTGCGTTGACGAATAGAGATAACTCATCTGGCACACCCAACAGCTCCAGCTCAACCTTAGACCTGATCTTCTACAAAGACAAATAGCACATAGATCAAAGGTCAACCTCTCTGACTTCTCCCTTTATTTGAGTTTAAGTCCTACTGGCTTGTAATGGTAAAATACAAGACAGAGTTCAGAGTGGCATACCACCTACTACAACTGAAATTAAAGTATGTATACTTTATGCACATATACGATGAATTTTTGTAATACAATCAGAGAACACTGACTGTGGACACTATGTATTTGCAAAGCTAAAATCTGGTTAATTTGTTGAAACACTTAAATATATCAAAGAACACATAAAAAAATCAAAGCAAAACAGAACACAAAGTTCTCATAACTAACAAGTTCTCACAAATCGGAGGCTGTATTAATTCCTGCCAAAGTGATTACCGCATATGCATCCAGAATGAGTTGCACAACATTTCCAGAGTCTTCGGAGAGCATTCCAACCGCAGAGCCAGGAATCAGCTCGCTGTAATTCTGTGAGAATGCAGGAAACATAAAAAATTCCCATTAATGTGTTTGTAAATGTGCGCATGTTATGCACAAACGTGTTGTACGCATATGTTTGACAAAAATATAGAAACTCACTCGATATAGTGGAATTGTATTGCTGGTTACAGCAAAGATGAGGTTGATGTTATTCTCAGATATCTTGTCCGTGATCATGCCAAGTGAAGGATAGTCCTACAAATACACATAAAAACTAAATATAGTGTATATAGTTTCAAAGGTTTGCAGTCAGTAAGATATTTTTTATGTTTTTGAGGCTGCATTACTTGATCAAATATTTTAATATATTTTCAAATATTTTCAAATGTTTTCAAAGGAATTTTCAAATTGCTGTGATCAAAGCTGAATTTTCAGCATCATTACTCCAGTTTTCAGTGTCACATGATCCTTCAGAAATCACAATATGATGATTTGATACTCAAGAAACACTTCTTAATATTATCTTAATATCACTGTGCACTTTTAAAAAGTATCTCAAAAACCATTAGGCCTTTTCTTGACTCATTTTATTGTTGATTTTATCATCTCATTTCTACTATGTGATTTTTTGTCTGTATTCATTTTTCATTTTATAAGATATGTATATATCTTATTTCTATTCAGTGAATTATCTTATTTGTATATGTGAATGCATGTTTTCTTGTCTCTTTGTGTATTTCTATTCTGTAAAGGTACTTTGTAAACACTGTTTTTAAAGGTGCTATATAAACAAAGCTTTGCTTACTTAGTATTTATTATTATTATTATCAATGTTGAACAGTTGTGCTGCTTAATCGTTTCGTGGTTTCAGTTTTTTCTGATGAATAGAAAGCTCAAAAGAACAGCATTTATTTGAAATACATAACTTTTGCCTTTACTACTGGTCTTTACTGTCACTTTTGATCGATTTGATTCATCCTTGCTGATAAATTGATTAATCTGTTTCATTTTTGAAATGTTTATATATATATATATATATATATATATACATATACAGGTGCTGGTCATATAATTAGAATATCATCAAAATGTTGATTAATTTCACTAATTCCATTCAAAAAGTGAAACTTGTATATTATATTCATTCATTACACACAGACTGATATATTTCAAATGTTTATTTCTTTTAATTTTGATGATTATAACTGACAACTAAAGAAAATCCCAAATTCAGTATCTCAGAAAATTAGAATATTGTGAAAAGGTTCAATATTGAAGACACCTGGTGCCACACTCTAATCAGCTAATTAACTCAAAACACCTGCAAAGGCCTTTAAATGGTCTCTCAGTCTAGTTCTGTAGGCTACACAATCATGGGGAAGACTGCTGACTTGACAGTTGTCCAAAAGATGACCATTGACACCTTGCACAAGGAGGGCAAGACACAAGAGGTCATTGCAAAAGAGGCTGGCTGTTCACAGAGCTCTGTGTCCAAGCACATTAATAGAGAGGCGAAGGGAAGGAAAAGATGTGGTAGAAAAAAGTGTACAAGCAATAGGAATAACCACACCCTGGAGAGGATTGTGAAACAAAACCCATTCAAAAATGTGGGGGAGATTCACAAAGAGTGGACTGCAGCTGGAGTCAGTGCTTCAAGAACCACTACGCACAGACGTATGCAAGACATGGGTTTTAGCTGTCGCATTCCTTGTGTCAAGCCACTCTTGAACAACAGACAGCGTCAGAAGCGTCTCGCCTGGGCTAAAGACAAAAAGGACTGGACTGCTGCTGAGTGGTTCAAATTTATGTTCTCTGATGAAAGTCAATTTTGCATTTCCTTTGGAAATCACAGTCCCAGAGTCTGGAGGAAGAGAGGCACACAATCCACGTTGCTTGAGGTCCAGTGTAAAGTTTCCACAGTCAGTGATGGTTTGGGGTGCCATGTCATCTGCTGGTGTTGGTCCACTGTGTTTTCTGAGGTCCAAGGTAAACGCAGCCTGTATACCAGGAAGTTTTAGAGCACTTCATGCTTCCTGCTGCTGACCAACTTTATGGAGATGCAGATTTCATTTTCCAACAGGACTTGGCACCTGCACACAGTGCCAAAGCTACCAGTACCTGGTTTAAGGACCATGGTATCCCTGTTCTTAATTGGCCAGCAAACTCGCCTGACCTTAACCTCATAGAAAATCTATGGGGTACTGTGAAGAGGAAGATGCGATATGCCAGACCCAACAATGCAGAAGAGCTGAAGGCCACTATCAGAGCAACCTGGGCTCTTATAACACCTGAGCAGTGCCACAGACTGATCGACTCCATGCCACGCCGCATTGCTACAGTAATTCAGGCAAAAGGAGCCCCAACTAAGTATTGAGTGCTGTACATGCTCATACTTTTCGTGTTCATACTTTTCAGTTGGCCAAGATTTCTAAAAATCCTTTCTTTGTATTGGTCTTAAGTAATATTCTAATTTTCTGAGATACTGAATTTGGGATTTTCCTTAGTTGTCAGTTATAATCATCAAAATTAAAAGAAATAAACATTTGAAATATATCAGTCTGTGTGTAATGAATGAATATAATATACAAGTTTCACTTTTTGAATCGAATTAGTGAAAATCAACTTTCTGATGATATTCTAATTATATGACCAGCACCTGTATGTATGTATATATATATATATATATATATATATGTGTGTGTGTGTGTGTGTGTTGGCTGACCAGTATAGTGGACTTGTCATATTCATTGTTGTTATTGATGTAGCACTCTCCATCATGGGGCTGAACGATTCCGGCCAGCTTTGCATCCAAAGCCAAATGACTTCTGTCATCAGTTGTGAAGATCAGCAAATGAGATGCATCAGGCCTCCATCCAATCTTCTCCTGGTAGAAAGAGAAAGAAGGTCATACAGAATGGTAAAGAGAACAGATGAAATGGATTAGACACAAACTAAGAGAAAATTTGAGAGTAAGAGGATATCATCGAGTTGTTTAATTTGTAGACTGACCGCTAATGTTCCCTGATGCATAAGGTTTATGTTGTATGTCCTTTTTTCTTAACAAATAATCAAAATGTAGCTCAAAATGCTTTTCTTTAGGCTTTGGGACTACAAACAGAACAACTGTACTCAGATTTATTTTTAAATATTTTTTCCACTAGTGTCCTTATTGTGTAAATAATGAATATTGTCAGTTTTTCTTTGTGTGTGCATTTTGTGTCACCTTGCATACTACTGCTTGCATGATAGCATCAAATCCTCCCTCAGGAGAATCTCTGTTTCTGGACACTTTCTGTTTCTTCACTTCTTCTGTGAACCGCTCTACTTGCTCCGTTAGAGACAGTACATTACGGTAGCCGAATTGCGGTGGGCAGACTTCGTTAGACCTACACCAATCCAAACACAACAAGGAGACAGAAATCAATAAACTTAGCCACTTGATCCAAATGTCATTTGCTTCTCTATTGGCCAATGTGAAATGAACTTGAGCTTACTTATAGCAAGGATTCCTGATGATTTCTTCAGAGTTAATGTACATATAAGGTGAGAGCGGTTTGTCTACAAAAGCTCCGAATCCCATGCGCAGATTACTGGTGACGCGACGTAAGGCAGTGGCCAGATCATTGCCAAGTGCATAAAGCTTCTGCAGGTCGTCCTTCATGGTATTGGTCATGTCCATCAGGTAGTACAGGTCAACTGGGTAATCAGATACTTGCTTCACTTTGACTGTGAATTGCTTTGAATCATCTTAAAGAAATGGGAGGGAAGTAAAAGTTAGAACTATCTAAATTTAAAGACAAAGGCCCAGTTTCACAGACAGGGCTTAGATTAAGCCAGGATTAGGCCTTAGTTTGATTAGGACATTTAAGTATTTTTTTATAAACGTACTCTAGAAAAAAACATTACTGTTGTGCATCTTGAGACAAAACAATGGCACTGACTTATTTTAAGATATTTCAGTGCAAGTTGCTTTCAGTTAAAACAGCTCAAACATGCATTTTAGTCTGGGACTAGCTTAAGCCTTGTCTGTGAAACCAGGGGTAAGACTTCTGTTTCCTAATAGCAGGAAATTTCTTGAGCTAGTAAAAGGGTCTTGGTGTCCCTCAGGCCCCAAACAGATTGTGCTCTCAAAAAATCCATTAAATGGACATGGATTTTTTGAGAGCACTATGTGTTTGGGGCCCTTTTACTAGCTCAAGAAATATACTTAAAAGGTTAGTTCACCCAAAAATGAAAATTCTATCATTAATTACTCACCCTCATGTTGTTTCACACCCATAAGACCTTCGTTCATCTTTAGAACACAAATGAAGATATTTTTTCATAAAATCCGATGGCTCAGTGAGGCCTCTATTGAGAGCAAGATAATTAACACTTTCAATGCCCAGAAAGCTACTAAAGACATATTTAAAACAGTCCATGTGACTACAGTGGTTCAACCGAGAATACTTTTTGTGCACCAAAAAAAACAAAATAACGACTTTATTCAACAATATCTAGAAACAGGCGATTTCAAAATAGTGCTTCATGAAGCTTCAAAGCTTTACGAATCTTTTGTTTCGAATAAGTGGTTTGAATCGCGTATCAAACTAATTATCTTGCTCTCAATGGAGGCCTCACTGAACCATCGGATTTTATCAAAAATATCATAATTTGTGTTCTGAAGATGAACGAAGGTCTTATGGATGTGGAACGACATGAGGGTGAGTAATTAATGACAGAAATTTCATTTTTGGGTGAACTAACCCTTTAATGCCAAAAGAAAAGAAAAGATGGGGAATTTACCATAAACTATGCAATGAGAAATATGTAATTGGATTGCAGTGAGTTAATATATACAGGGAGTATGTATCTATAAACACACATTATGTTTGTTTTGTTGAAATAGCATACCTGGCCTGAGGGTTAGGTGGATTTTTTGGGGTTGGATCTGAGTGATATCGCTGGCTGAACCCCCTGCCTTGTCACTCAGAGGTACATCCTCTAGGGTCCTCATACTGCTAACTGGAAACTCAATAAACTTCACGCCACAACCAGACTGAATGAGATGGTCTTTGAGATCACACCGGGATATTCCTGACCCTCCCTTTCCAAAGATCTAACAGACACACACATACTGATAACAATCAGAGCGAGACATTTCAAACAGCCTTTGAGTGTCTACGCGGGTGTGTTTATTTATGCATGTGGATGAAATTGTGTTTATTACTGTACCTCTTGAGAGCACCAAGCACAGGTTGGATGGATCGACAGACATTCTTTACAGGTACTCACTCCTCTGGAAGTGCAAATGTTAGAGCCTGAAGAAACAATATCATTAATCTCATACACATACTGTTACATAGTTTCTTTTCTTTCTACTCTTTAGAATTTTTTCTTTCAAGTTCCATTTAACAGCCTCTCAGATGTGTTGAAACAAGTGAAAAAGTAATCAAATGCAGAAAGTAATTTAAAAAAATGTTTGCAGCACATACACATTCTTTGTGTCATTAACTAAACAAACAACAAATAACAAAAAGGCAAACTTACTTGCAGCTGAGGAAACTAGAAGTAAAACTGGTACCCAAACTTCCATCAAATTTAGTCCCATTTTAACAGAACCAAATTACTGAGGGCCTCCTGCTGTAGAAACTCTGTTTCCACTCTGATTCTCTGATGTACAAACTGGGAGTGGAAACTACATTCTGAGACATGTAAAGACAGATGACCTAATGTGCTTCAGCATTTCGCAAATGCAATCTGTTTCATCAAGACACAAGGAAATGTGCAACCACAGGAAATAAAAGACTCAGCATGTGAACACTCCCTTACAAAAAAATAAGTATACTTCAATTTCATTTTAGTAAGTATACTTAAGCAAAGTTCAAGTATATTTTTAAGTAAACTTTATGTAGTAAGTATACTAATATCAATGTACTAGAATTATACTTGTAAGTGTACTGTTTCAGTACTACTTGGGACTAAATTGGCCCACTTTTAGGGTACGTTTAAACTACAACGATATGCTTAAAGCGGAGAAATTTTTCCTTTGAGCTTTCCTGCGTACAGATGACACCATTGTCAAAACGATCTCCATTCATACGAAACCGTGAAAATGACTAAAAACGCTGTATTCTGCTGGCAGGCCATTAGATGGCGATGAAACACTATAGACTGAACATGTAATACGCATTACGCACGATGTCATCGTTTTCACAGATTCGCGTTTTTGTTGTTTACACGGAGACCAGTTTCAACTAAAAACGTAAAACTTTTGATGCATTTTGGCCGTTCATTTACATGACAACGGCGTTTTGGGAGACTGAAAACAGGTTTCAAAGTAAACCGTCTCCGTGTAAACAAAAACGCGAATCTGTGAAAACGATGACGTCGTGCACATGCGTAATGCGCATTACATGTTCAGTCTTTAGTGTTTCATCGCCATCTAATGTCCTGCCAGCAGAATACAGCATTTTTAGTCGTTTTCGTGGATCCATGTGAATGGGGATCATTTTTACAATGGTGTCGTCTGTACGCGGAAAACTCAAAGGAAAAACTTCTCCGTTTTAAGCATATCGTTGTCGTGTAAACGTACCCTTAGTGTATTATACTTTTAAGTATAGCCTACTTTAAGTGTAACAGTAGTAAACTTTGAATAAACAACTTTCGTAAGTTTTTCGTTTGTACTGCAACTAGCCTATAAATAAATTAAAAACCTACATTTTTAACAAAAAGCTTTGAAAATTGCATTTTTATCAAAGACTACATCCGGATCGGATTCAGAACGATGATCAAAACATAGATGAAGTAGATGCCGTCCATCAATACCCCCAAATGTTCACAGTCCTATAACTCATCCTGGGTCGACATTTCATTCAGTAACATTAGGCAGTTTTGATGCTGTTTAATGTTTGATGATTGTGTTATTTTACATTTGCGTAAGCAGTCTTCTATCACTTGTTTCTGCTTCTTCTTCGCCTGTGTTTTGATCCAGAAATTCTGTACTATTTCAGAAGAACCAGGGACCCAGTTCTCTTTACGTTCACACTGTCCCTGAAAGCGGTCTCAGATCCTTTTTTGGTCCACTTAAGTAGGAATGTGGTCTCAGACCTCTTTGTGTTCATACTGTTGCTTTTTGGATCAGTGTTTGATGGCTGACCTTATGGCCTTCAAAATTTGATCCCAATTAACTTACATTGTATGTGCCTCACTAACCAAGAAATTTGTTTGTAAAGATTATTATTATTATTATTTTGTAAAACGACATTGCTACAAATGCTCTTGAATGAGCTTAAGTTGTTTATCTTTTGCGCAAAAATATAAATGTAGCAATATTTATATCCGTATTCTTGCACTAGATCACACATCCATATTTGTAAATGACATTTATTTTGAATTGTTTTCCTTGAATAATGTTTTTATTATTATTATTATTATTATTATTATTATTATTGCAGAAGGCAACATCAGCATAGAAAAAACAAGGACAAATACATTAAAAGAAAGATGCAAATTAAATAAACTGCTTTAAATTTTCCATGAAGCCCAGGGGTGTCAAACATACGGCCCACGGGCCGAATACGGCCCACAAAGGTGTCCAATCCGGCCCGGGGAATGAATTGAACAACAATAATAATAATAAAAAAAAAAAGAGATGTATGGTACTAGCCATAAATCCGAACGGTTTTTAGTTTTATTTTGGCCAATCTCTTTTCTGGACTTTCAAGCAAACTGCTTTGCAATCATTTCCCAGACTGTCATTTGTGTGGAAATATTACGAAGTCTGTAAAGAGGACGTTAAAGCAGGCAAACGCTGAATATGGACGCAAAGAGGAGAACATAGATGCGCCAGCAGAGGAAAAACACTGTACCAGGCACAAGCTCACTGTTCGCGAAATATAGAAAGAAAAATATAAATATTGAGGTTTATAAAAATGTATCTCTGAAGAGAACTGACAGAAAAGTTTCGAAGGCATTTTCTTTTCCTCTTTATCTCCGTATAAAGTTTTGTTTTCAAGCGCAGCGCTGCTTAGTGTACAGCGGTAACCAAGGAAACGCTATATCGCTGCTGTTCCATAAGCGCCACCTACTGACAGAGAGTGAGTTTGCATTTTCATTGAGTCCATCTGCAATTTTTGTTTTGTGCAGGTGTCTTATGTAGCATAATTTCACAAAACTATAGTCAGACCATGCTGTTTTTGCTGTAAATATTGAAATTATATAATCAAATTTAAATCAAAAACAACTGCTCATGCTACAGAATCGGCAAATTTGGACTTGGCCATGAAAAATCAAAATCGGTGCATCACTAATAAAAAATATTAAATAAAAGTAATATTTAATAAAAGTAAATAAAAAGTAAATAAAAATAATACTTTTATTAAATAAAAGTATTATTAAATAAAAATGTAATAAAGTCTTTTCGCTGTAAAAACAAATGCAAATAAAAAAAATAAAAAAACAAATTTCAAAGAGCAGTGTGTTTTTCTAGTTTTCTTGCAAATTAATTTGTAGTTTGTTGGGTTAATATTAAATGTAACTGTCAGCGCACTAAGGTTTAAAAAGGTAATTCGGCCCGCACATGGTTACATTTTTTCCTATCCGGCCCTCAACCTAAAATGAGTTTGATACCCCTGATGTAGGCCTACAGTAGGTATAGCCTACCTAAAAGCATTCAAGTAAGAAATCGAATAATCAAATTAAAAAATAAAACTGCATATTCTTCACTGTATGAATAAAACGTATACTGATTCTACTGATTGTTTTATTAATGAGGCTGTCACTTTAAGAACTACAGTAAAGCATGGATCCAATATACTGATAAACATACACGATTTCTTTCCCAGATACTGTTTATGTGAACCTAGAGTGACACTTTAAACGCAATAAGGCTCAACAGATAATTCAGTTTTGGACACACGTCCTCAGTTCGGTTTGTTTTTAAGGGCTCTGAGATCGTTTGGAGTGTTCACATATGGGCCAAAAATTACACAAACCGCGCTCAGACCCCTGAAAAGGACCAAGTGTGAAAACACCCTTACTTAATTATACTCTTAAGTATATCTGATCAAAAGATTACAAATATACTTAGACTTTTCTGTCAGTATAAGTCAAGTATACTTTAGTGCAATTTTAAGTATATTTCTGAGAAGTACATGAAGTAGACTGAAAGTATACTTTCTTATTTTTATTTTAATAGAATTAGCAAACTTGAATAAACTTATTTTTCGTAAGGTCTGAAACTTTTTAGAACAGCCTATTTAATACGGAGCATTTACCATTATTTGGGTCATAAATTTTATTTTACCATATATTCCCTTTGTTTGTTTTATTTATTTATCTATTTAAGTTTATATTTAAGACTTTTGTCCAAAGAATAACTCAAAGCTGTATAATAACCACACCTTCCACCTTCTTAGCCACAAAGCTGAACCAGTTGTTTGCCACCATCTAGTGGCCATATTAATGTTACTGAAAAGCATGTCAAACATTTACCTCAGCTATGTTGATGGCATTCACAGCATATTTCAAAGAAATTTATGCACTTCACTCCTGCATGAGATGAAAATGTTTCTTATGGAATTGAAAATTACGCAATTTTACTTGCACGATTCAGATCCGATAAAGTAGTAAATTGAAGCATTTTAAAAACTGTGCAAATACAACAGCAATGCAAGAAAAAAGTACAGTATGGTCATCTATAATAAAATATGCATAATAATAATAAAAAAAGAATCAAATAACCAGACAATTTTGGCTGTACATTATGTTTAAAAATTAATTGGCAGTAATGCAAAAAATATAATTCACACTAAAAAACAAAGTGAGAAAAAGAGAGAAAACGGTAAATAGTACTAAATTGTTAATAAATATAAAAATAGAGAATCAAAGACAAAAACATTTTTCATTTGTGCACAAATTTATGTGTGCATGCACCTGAATTTTTATTTCGCCAAATACTTTATAACCATCCAGCACTGAAACTGCAATGCTCATTTGCTGCTTGTACAATTAAATATTTTATGAAACAGGTTAACTCTGTGAATCTCTCTCTTTCCAGCTCTCAGGATTCTCTCTACTTACCTTTATTTTTACAGTCCATTAAAGGAAGTGGAAATGGAGCAAAGGATGAGATGCATGCTGGAGAAAAATCACATCTCCATGCTGAGCATGAGACAGAAGCCTGAGACAGTACTCACATCTCCTCTACAGGCTATATGCCTTCCTGCGACAGCCGGTGGCACAGTTCCTCAACAAACCGTCCATACCGGCGTGATTCTCAACTGGATGGAACCGGAATAAATACTTTGAATGTTGCGATCCCATCGGACTTATGATAGCTACCTGAATCGTAACAAAGCACTGTTCACCAGAGGAGAACTGGCCCTCCGACTAAGCCTGGTTTCTCCCAAGGTTTTTTTCTCCATTTTAACACCTGTTTGCCACCTGATTTCAACTGTTGGAGTTTGGGTTCCTTGCCGCTGTCGCCTTTGGCTTGCTTAGTTTGGGGACACTTGACATTTGATATTCAACAGTGCTTTGATCTGCCTGCATTGACACCATTTTCTTTAAGAGCTGCTGTGCAGCCAAAATTATATACCAGTTATCACTGTAAAGCTGCTTTGACACAATCTGCATTGTAAAAAGCGCTATATAAATAAAGGTGACTTGACTTGACTTTATTTTCCACTATATAGGTGGCTCACACTTCCTTTCCTGTTATCCATCCTTCTCTTTTGCTTGTTAAACAGTAGATTTTGCTTGATGCTTGCAATGTGTAATGTTGTTTATCGCTGTGTTTTGATCGTTGTGTGGCCCTCAAGGCACTGTAGTGGAACTTACAATTTGATCCACATGCTAATTGTTTTTGAACCCAACTAAGCATTTTGACTGTGCTGTACACAGTTAAGCTTGCTCTAAATGTGAAGGTGGCATGATAGAATAACATTAACAGATTTCTGTTAGTAACTCTGTCTCTGTTATTTCCAGTGTTGGGAGTAACGCGTTACAAAACTAATGCATTACAGAAATGTATTACTTTTTGCTGTAACGCAGTAGTGTAAGGCATTACTAATCAATTTTCAGTAATATTTTACTCGGTACATGTTCAGTAACGCTTGCGTTACAACACACTTTTAGCCCAAAATTTAATTGTTAAAAAAAAAAAAAAAAAAAGAAAAAAAAAAGAAAGACCGCGAGACCTTAAAGTATTAGTTCAAATATCCTGATAATTTACTCACCCCCATGTCATCCAAGATGTCCATGTCCTTCTTTTTTCAGTCGAAAAGAAATTAAGGTTTTTGATGAAAACATTCCAGGGTTATTCTCCTTATAGTGGACTTCATTTGGCCTCAAACGGTTGAAGGTCAAAATTACAGTTTCAGTGCCGCTTCAAAAATGATCGCATCCCAAGTGCTTCCTTTAGACCGCGATTCCGTATTCTTCAAAAAGCTTACGCTGAATGTCCTACACCTTCCCTATTCAACTTACGGAACGAACGCGGCGCCAGTTCTGTTTTTTTCCGTAAGCTTAATAGGGAAGGTGTAGGACATTCAGCGTAAGCTTTTTGAAGAATACGGAATCGTGGTCTAAAGGAAGCACTTGTGATGCGATCATTTGTGTCTATATAGAGTAAAGCATATACATTTTCTTTTCTTTTTTTTCTTTTTTTTTTGAAGAAAATGACCGATGGTTTCTCTAGACCCATATTCCTCGTCTGGTATAGTTTAAAGCCCTTTGAAGCTGCACTGAAAGTGTAATTTTGACCTTCAACCGTTTGGGGCCAATTGAAGTCCACTAAAAGGACATGGACACATTGGATGGTATGGGGGTGAGTAAATTATCATAAATTTTTTATTAGAAAGTGGACTTTAACGAATGAAAAATGCCACAACTAAGTTCTATTACCTGTTCGTGGTCAGTCAATAGCCGCCTGTGGTGTCCAAGTTTGTAAATAAAGACTAAATGACAGCTTCTGATATATTTGTTAAGCAATTTATTTCATTCATCTCCCTCTCGCTGGTGTAACTTTGTATTGTGTGACATTATGTTAAGTTCTACTTCTGTAGTTATTTTGGTGAAAGTAACTCAAAAGTAATACAGGAGTACGCGTTACAATTCTGAAACAGTAATATTGTAAGGTAAATAATTACTTTTAAATAACAGTAACAAGTAATCTATAATGTATTACAGTTTGGAAGTAACTTGCACAACACTGGGTATTTCTTTGATCACTATGTCATGCAAAACAAATAAATGCTTTCATAATGCTTGCAAAATGATACTAGCCTCTGTAGTGATTTGACTTTGCTTTTATTTCCCGTCATGATCTGTTCACACTATTTTATATCTGTGATAGTATTGACGTGTGAACAGCATCTCATGTTACTTTCCACTGAAAGTCACAACAGCAGAATCATTTTCTTAATCTTTTCTAATCCTTGGTGCTTTGAACTCTCACTTTTTATGACATTTACACTGAAAACCATGTGTAAAAGACCAGGATTGATGGTTAACCAGCATCACCAGAAAGACCATGATAGCAGAAGTATTTTCGACTTCTGGTGCTGCAAGGCTTTGCTTTGTAGTCGGTCTTTGCCAAGTCTGCCACACAAGTCCTCAAAAGTGAAGCCAAATCATTTCGATCGCCCCCTGGTGGCTGTCTACAGTATAGGTCATGAACCCCGCCCTCTATATGAAAAAAAAAAAAAAAAAAAAAAAAATCCAACACCAAATACTTTTTTCTTTTTTTTTTTTTTTTTTTTCTTTTTTTTTCTGTCATTTTAGGTAATTCTTATCACGATTATGTATTTTCAAGTTGGGTTTTAGTTAGTTATTTGATGCTGTAAAAACTGGGTGGGTGTCACGATTGACAGCTGTGATTGACAGCTTGTCTGAGTGAAGTAGTCACAGAGGCACCAGTGGACTTCTTTCAGGAGGAGATTGAAGCTTTAAATGTAACTTTTAATTTTCCATAACTGTGATAGTTTGTTTTACACTGACAAAACGAGTTGTTTAAAAAGTTCACCCATTCACTTTACCTATAAAATATTTGTTGTACTTGACAGCATGAAATTTTTCTAATACAATTTTCTGGAAAGACATGGCCAGCCCTAGGATTTTGGGGACCCTAAGCAGATATTCAAAATGGGGACTAATGACCATAGTTGACTAACAATGGTTTCGGGAAATGCACCCCTGTTTGATTATCTAATAAGATCTGTGTTGTATCCTCATAGAGGACGGGACTTAGTTTACTAAAACATTCAAAACAATGTAGAGCACCAGACACAGTTCAGGTTGTGCCATTAAGCACTTCTCCTTTCTTCTTCCCTATTTCTTCCTTATTCCAGGGATGCAGAATGAGCGATTCTGCTTCTACATTAAGCAACATTTCTGACTACTTTTTTTCTAAAAAGCACCTACTGTTAATTTAATTTAGCTACTTTTAAAATGATTTGAAACTCTTAACTTTAAAGAAGTGATTCAAACACATTCGCACATTTTTCCACTAAATGACACAAAAACAATTTTCTCAGTCACACTCTAATTAACAACACATCCTGTCTGTCTGTCTGGTATAGCAAAAATGATGCATTCGATGTGACAAACTTCATTATTTTATTTCATTTATAAATCATCTACATGCATTTAAGGCATAATTGTTCAGTTAGGAATTCACAATTTAAAAAAAAGACAAATCTAGAATTTCTTCCACAAAGTAACATTAATGATCTGAAAAGGCAGATAGCCTTAACAACATGCTAACACTTACTGCAGACAAAAATGATCTTGAAAAAGATTTTCTACATTTGATTTAAAGACCTTTTTCTGGTGGTTAATTTGCTAAACTTACTTATGTTTCAATTCAGCAACCACAGCTAAAACCAAATAGTTGGTCACAAATGCATAATCTTGAACAGAACCTTCAACATCAATGTGTTTCAGTTAAAATAGAGACATACAGAAAAGAATTTTTTCAATCATAAGCATAATTTGCGGGTGGGACCCCACCACTTTTTCCCAAATAAGTTGATTTGTCCCCACAACTTTTTGAAAGTGGTTAATAAAGTTAATAAAGGTTAAAATTGTGACATTAAATACATAAATAATGTATTATTTAACATTTTAATGATTTTAGGTTTGCTTAATAGTTTTCATTTAACTGCTTTTATTGATTTTGAGGAATACTGAATCAGTTTTTTGTGCAAGTGAGATATAATGTATGCTCACAGTTAGTCTAGAAATACAATAACCATCATTAACACTTTCAGATGCCCAGAAAGCTACTAAAGACATATTTAAAATAGTTCATGTGACAACAATGGTTCAACCTTAATGTTATGAAGCGACGAGAATACTTTTTGTGCACCAAAAATAACAAAATAATGACTTTATTCAACAATATCTAGTGATGGGTGATTTCAAAACACTGCTTCATGAAGCTTCGAAGCTTTACGAATCTTTTGTTTCAAATCAGTGGTTCAGAGCGTGTATCAAACTGCCAAAGTCACGTGAACCATTAAAATTTCGAAACACTTATGACATAATGAAGCCTCGTTTACTGAAATCACATGACTTTGGCAGTTTGTTTAGTAAAGCTTCGAAGCTTCATGAAGCAGTGTTTTGAAATCGCCCATCACTATTGTTGAATAAAGTCGTTATTTTGGGGTTTTTTTGGCGCACAAAAAGTATTTTCATCGCTTCATAACATTAAGGTTGAACCACTGTAGTCACATGAACTGTTTTAAATATGTCTTTAGTAACTTTCTGGGCATCTGAAAGTGTTAATTATCTTGCTGGCCTCACTGAGCCATCGGATTTTATCAAAAATATCCTAATTTGTGTTCTGAAGATGAATGAAGGTCTTACAGGTGTGGAACAACATGAGGGTGAGTAATTAATGACAGAAATTTCATTTTTGCGTGAACTAACCCTTTTTAAGAGAGGTATTGTGTCATAGGCTGCCATGCTTCATTTCCAAAGTTTTTTATTTTATAAAAAGTGCAATTGGCTTCAATCCAAACACACACTAAAAAAAGTGATGTCCATTGGGATAAACGCAGAGCCTGAATATGTCAAGATGAGATAAAAAGACTTCAAGAATCACTTTCTTTAAAATATCATATAGGTGCGCCCAGCTCAAGGCGTGGGCTTCTGGTGATTTTCCAGACCGATCATGAGTTGACATTTTTGAACACTGGATCAAATCCCATTGATTAGAGCATTCTCTCTAGCTCTGACAAAGAACGGTCTCCCTGGCGACATCCAGGCTGATCGCGCGCGCTCTCTCTCTCCCGGCCCCCCACCCCCTTCTACATGGACCATACGCACGCACACACGAAACCTGCGCGCAGGTCTCAACTGAGTTGCAGTGGCTTTGCAAATGGATTGGGCGTTGATCGTGGTTGTAAAACTACTTATTGACAGCCAAGTGTGCGAGAACGCAACAGAAACGGGGCACTTTTTTATCCAATTTGCGTGTAAACTGGTGGCATGAACAATCCCAAATGATTTTAGGAGATACTTTTATTACTTTTTTCTCCTCATGAAACTTGCCCGACTCAACAGGCAGTTGCAGAAAGTGACTTGATGCCATAAGAGTCTCGACTGTCTTCAGCTTCAGTGTTCTGCGTCTCCCCTCAGGATGAACGGAACGTTTTTCAACCACACGGTGTTTACGCACGGCGTTCTGCTCAACCGCAGTCAAGAGCTCGCAGGGACACTAGTTGATTGCTGCACGGGTAACGGGAGCGAGGTGACCGCAAACGACGGTGGCGGGTCTTTAGTTCTCGCTCATGACGAGCGCAAGCTGTTCGTTACGCGCGTGGTGCAGATCGCGGTGTTGTGCGTTCTTTCACTCACAGTGATGTTCGGCATCTTCTTTCTCGGTTGCAACCTCATGATTAAGTCCGAAAGTATGATTAACTTTCTGGTCAAGGACCGGAGACCATCCAAAGACGTCGAGGCGGTGATGATCGGACTGAGTTAGCCACGGGTGTCACCTGTAACCGGGCTGCAATTGTCCTCAGATTGGGAGGCAGGAAGATATGCAACTTACATCTTTGTGTTCTGGGAAGAAAAGGCGATGTGGATGAACTGTTCTTGAAGCAAAAATGACAGAGATACAGCTGCACGTTTACAAAATGAGAATGTATTTATTCATGTTTACGTAGCTTTTTGTATTTGAGGTAATTTTGCTTGTGATTTTTTACATTGAAGTGTTTACAGGTTTTTACCTCATAAAAAGCAGAGTATGTGTTCCTGCATTATGTTTGTAAAAGTAGCTATGCGAATTATACAGTGACTTTAGCGTGAGGGGGATCGACTTGCGAAACGAAAATTGTAGCTATTTTGGGCGCAACTATTCTAAAAGTCCGTTATCTACAATATAGTTTAAACAAATACGAATATTTTTGTCATAACACAGTGATACACGATAACTTATGCTTTATTGTCACACCCGCACAAAAATCGTCAATCGTGTTGTCATGGTTACTTCCTTGACAGCACAATTTAACGACATGTGAAAATAAGCGGTCTAACTTTTATTATTACTGAAAACCCTGTTTGAAACCAATATACGCTTGCATGAAATTTTTTTTTACATCTACTAAGAGCCTCCAAATCTTGTGTTTGACTTTCTTTTGGGGGTGGGGGTGGGGGTTCAAGCCTTATAAATGGAGAAATTCTGACTTCCCCAAACTCACCACCCTGGTTTGTACTAGACAATCACTTCCGAAAGCATGTTGTTTTGTGAACGGTGACTTTTGCACCTTGAATCGCAGGTGTTTTGATTTTGAAGATGTCAAAATGTATTTTTCTTGGAGTTTAACTTGTGGCCGAGAGCACGTGAGGGGGGAGATGCTCGTCTGGTGGGGGCGTTTTCAAGTGATTTCTTCCCTGATCCCAGCGGTTGACGTCTCTCCCTCTGCATGCGGTGTGTCAGGCACTTTCTAGGTAACACCTCAATGCTGCATGGAATATTTTGTAAACTATACTGACTTGAAAACTTGAAGTTGTGCAGCATGCTTTGAATAAAGTTGTTTAAAACATTGCATTGCATTTGTTTATTTCTCTCCAGTAGGTCAGCCATGCTGAACAGTGTAAGTGAAATAACTGGACAATTTTGCCACTTTTTAAAAAATAAGTCTATGAAAAAGGTTCTTCTTCTTGCATCAGGTGATTGGTGCAGATAGGTCAGTGATGTAACGGTAACCTCACTATAACCCGGTATTTTAAATTTTTCATATAATTCTAACACTTGCACACTTATACACACAGATACAGATGTTGGGATAGAAAATTCTCGATTTGTGAAGTAAACACGCATGTCGTCAGGTGTCTTTCTGGTCATTTATTAGTACATCTGCAGAGAAAGTCTGGTTCTGCTTACAAGCTTATGACATAAGAGTCTAGTCTCAAGTTTATTTATAAAGCCCTTTCCACTACAGAGTAAACCAACGGGCTGTACAATAAAAAAATCTACAAATAAACAACAAAAACACAATAATCAATAATAACAGGAAACAACACTGAATAAAAGATAAAGTACACCTTCCAAAATTTAAACATTTAAAAGCCATTGAGAACAAATATGTTTTCAAGATTTAAAAATGTCATTTGAGGGTACAGATCTGATGTCAAGTGGAAGGGTATTCCACACACACACTGTAAAACTCAATAAGTTCAGAATACTCAAAACATTTGAGGAAACTTATTACCTCAAAACATTTAAGTTAACTTATTTTTTTTTAAGTTGGTAGAACTTAATTTTTTTGTGACAAGTGGGGCGGGGCCGAGAGCCGTGGAGGTGGAGCAAGCCCAGTGTGGTGCACAGGTGTCTCTCATTAACAATCACATCACTGGCATTCCTTCACTCCCACGGTTCTCAGCCTCGCCCCACTCAAGTACATATAGTTAATTTACATAAACATCACATTCAGATCTTGGTTAAATGTTAGTTAGCAAAAAACACATGCTATAATAACTATCAAAGAGACTGTCAATATATACTTGCATGTATGTAATCAAACAACATACAGTATATGTGGTCTTAAAAGTTTTGCAGCCCATCCTCAACCTAACCACACGGTCTACTCTTCACCAGAATGGTAACCCTACAAAACTAACATAACAGAACCCCCTGTCAATCCCAACATAACACAACATTAAACACTAACTTATGTCTCCCTATGTTAATCTTATGCAAAAACACACAAAATAACACTTAATTTCAACATTTATACAGTCTGATGCAAAGCATGCTGGGAATTAGAAATCTGCTGCAACTCAACTCAATCATATTAAGTTAGTGCCATAGTGCCATGGGCAAAGCATGGGCAAAACAATTTAGTTTACTTGAAATATGTCAGTGCTGTGAACTCAAAAGTAAAAGAAAGTTTTAAATACTCATAACAGTTAATTTAACTGAATTAACTTGTTTAATTTAAGTTTGTCCTACTCAAACGAATTAAGTATTTTGAGCGTTAGGGTTTACAGTGCAGTCTTGGGCCAGCAACAGAAAATGCCCAATACTCTTTAGTTTTCTGGTGAGTTTTCAGAATTGCGAGTAGTAAACAATTAAATGATCTTTGAGGTCTACGGGAATTCATATGAATCAAATTTGTAATATATTCTAGGAGGCCAGACCATGGACAGCTATATATACACCTTAATGAATCTGATAGTTAACCGCAAGCGAGTGCAGCTTTTCCAAAACTGGGGTATTATGCTCCCTTTTCTTTGTGGTCGTGAGCAGCCTCACAGCCGCATTCTAGACCAATTGTAGTTTTGAAATAAGAGATTGACTTTACTGACTACAAAGTGGGAGGAAATAAATGCGTGAATCACTATCTCAAGATCAGCAGCAGACAAAAAAGGTTTCATTATTGCAGCAGTCCTCAACTGAAAACCACACACTTAATCTGATCAGCAAATGTTAAGGATGAGTCAAAGATTACACCCAGATTCCTTATCTGGGCCTGCACATTTGTTGACCATGGACCTAAAACATCTTTTATGTCACTGTCAACCTGATTTGGCCCAAAAATGATAACTTCAGATTTAGTCGCATTTAGCTGGAGACGATTTTGCTCTAACCAGCACTTCACCTCCTCAGGACATAATAACAAAGATGAATGAAAAGATGATCCTCCAGATTTAATAGGCAAGTGAATCTGAATATCATCGACATAAAGATGATACGACATACCGTGTCTTTTAAAGAAAAGACCTAAAGGCAGCAAAAATAACGAAAACAAAATAGGCCCCAAAATGGAGCCCTGAGGAACTCCACAGTGGAAGAGAATTCCCAAATCGTCACTGAAAAGGATCTTTCCTTCAAATAAAAGGAAACGGTCCCTCTCAAACCCACAACATGCTCTAAGCGCTCAGTGAGAATATCATGAACTATTAAATCAAAAGCTGCACTAAGGTCAAGCATAATTAGAGCTCCTTGACTACCCAAGTCCCCAATGTGTAACAAGTCATTGGTAACCCATAATAAAGCTGATTCAGTGCTACGTCGTGCCCTGAAACCAGACTGAAAAACATCTAGCACATACTTTTTAGCCAAAAACGAACTCAACTCCAGTTTTAACACTAAAAAGTGTCATACCTTTCCATCTAACACACCTTGACCTATAATGTCTTTAGTTTTTCCAGTGAAAACACTTAAAAACTTCTCAACATTCTGTAGATGGAGGTTTAGTGACAGCAATAGAATTAAGAAACCTATTAATGGTTTGAAACAAAATTTGAGGCGAATTTGAGTGCCGCGATATGATATCTGAAAAATAGGCAGCTTTAGCATCCTTTACAGCTTTCTGAAACCTAAGAAGTGAAGCCTGTAAAATCTGATGAGAGACCAGTAATTTATTTTTCTTCCAAGTCTGTTCTGCCTTCCTACACTGCTGTCTCAAAAGACGAGTATGTTCATTAAGCCAGGGTTGATGATTTGCCTTACAACACTTAATGTGCGACTACGGCAGTCAAGAAGTGTTAAAATGGATGCATAGAAGAAGACTCGTCCGAGTTTTACAGCATCTATCCGTGACATGTTCGGTGACTGTGAGCTGCATTACACGTGGGTTTGAAATGATGGCCAACAAACAAAAACAATCTGTAGCATTAATTTTGATCATGGCTTGTCTAGAAAAGAAAGCTGGTAAAAAACAAAGACGATGTGTTTGGAGCAAGTGGTGGTTTGTTGTTGCCTCACTAATTGCATCATCGGGTTCTGCGCTCCTATTGGTTTGTGATTTGACGGTTGTCGTAGGAGAAGTCACACTGCAGGACTGTGTGTCAAATCTTCTGTCACTGCCAGAATTTCATCTGAGGTAAAATTTGATTGCAACGGTCATTAATCGGCTCTCAGCGAAAACATGTCAAACCTGCGATCAAAGATCTTTTAGGATTCACAAAATTTGTCTCAGACAGCCAAATCGTGAACCCAGCTTAAGACATCAAGTCCCAGTGAAGGACCTTTTTTTTTTTTTTGGGCACACTGTCTACTGTTGTCTGCTTAGAGAGACTTTACTGTGCCTGACAGAGAGTATTCAGAGTACTCAAATGGTGGAGTCACTGCCAGTGACTGGTTTTCAGTGGTTAAAGGTCTAGATAATAAATCGTGTAGGTTTTTGATGGACTAAAAGTGATCTTTATGGTCTTGGATATGCCCAGAGTGCCCTTACAGCACATGCTGGAAGCTTTTTAATGTTCTGCTGTTTCCCATAAGCATTTGATCATTGACACAATATGGCTCAAGTACCTAAAATTCTTGAGGTTAAGCATATCCAGGGTCATTTCACCATCACTTAGAAGGAATGATGAACCTATGAAGAGCCCTCGGCCTGTCTAAACTGCCCCGCTATCTTCAAGGAACCCATTAGTCCTGATTCTTTGAACACTCAAATTAGAGAAGTAAAATGCTCTTCTGTACCCTGTTAACCGTGATAAATCCCTTTGACTGTTTGATAGCATGAAGAGCTCTTGACACACATTACACAAGATTAGTCTGTTTCAGCCTTTTTATTCTCTCTCACCTTTTTTTTTTTTTACAGTCGAAGTGCCCTGGAACCTGTAGAAGCCTTGATGGGAGTTTTTCAATCCAAGCCAGCATACATGCAGATGAGAATTAACATCTTTCTAATCACATTGCAGCTCTTTTGGCATAAAATTGTTCTGGTAGGTTTGATGTGATGAAAAGCACTCAGCTAGAAAATAGAGTTTGGTTATTAGATCAAATGCCATTTGCTGGTCAAATGATTTGATGCTGAAGAAAAAGAAATGACTCGGTGCTCGGAACTGAATTATACATACAGAGTCAATTTAGTAACATTAATGAGGGCTGGAAGGGTTTTGTAGGGCAAGGCACCAAAGACATCTCCAATCATCACCTCACATCATATAAATTAATAATATTCTGGTTCACTTTCCTTTTGTTATATACTTTCCAGTATACAGTATTGCTGCAAGGTAGCATGAATAAAGGAATGTTGCAAAGGAGAGGACAACCTGAAAATAATCAAGGTGAATTTAAACTGAAAATTTGAACTGTTGTCTGGAAAAAGAGTTTATTTAAAGGGTTAGTTCACCCAAAAATAAAATTTCTGTCATACTCACCCACATGTTGTTCCACACCCGCAAGACCTTCGTTCATCTTCTGAACACAAATTAAGATATTTTTTTATAAAATCCGATGGCTCAGTGAGGCCTCCATTGACAGCAAGATAATTTCCTTCTTCAATGCCCAGAAAGCTACTAAAGACATATTTAAAACAGTTCATGTGACTACAGTGGTTCAACCTTAATGTTATAAAGTGACGAGAAAACTATTTGTGCACCAAAAAAACAAAATAATGACTTTATTCAACAATATCTAGTGATGGGTGATTTCAAAACACTGCTTCATGAAGCTTCGAAGCTTTACAAATCTTTTGTTTCGAATCAGTGGTTCGGAGTGTGTATCAAACTGCCAAAGTCACGTGATTTCAGTAAACGAGGCTACGTTACATCATAAGTGTTTCAAAATGTTTAGAAATTTCAGTGGTTCACGTGACTTTGGCAGTTTGAAACACGCTCCGCTATTTTGTCTTTTTGGCGCACAAAAAGTATTCTCGTCGCTTTATAACATTAAGGTTGAACCACTGTAGTCACATGAACTGTTTTAAATATGTCTTTAGTAGCTTTCTGGGCACTGAAAGTGTTAAATATCTTGCTGGCAATAGAGGCCTCACTGAGCCATCAGATTTTATCAAAAATATCTTAATTTGCGTTCTGAAGATGAACGAAAGTCTTACGGGTGTGGAACGACATGAGGGTGAGTAATTAATGACAGAAATTTTCATTTTTGGGTGAACTAACCCTTTAAATATCAGATTGGGGCAAGTTGTCGTTTTTTAAGTGTTACTTTTTGTTGCTGTTTTAAGAATTGCTCTGTGTTTGATTTTGACTTTATAATTTTTATACAAATATTACATTACAAATATTAATATTATTTTAAATTTATTTTTTCAGTATATTTAATCACAAAAAGTTCAATGTGTGTTCAATAAGTATCTTTTTTTTGTGCAATAATAAATGTTCAATAGCTTTCTTTTCATCAAATAATCGTGAAAAAAATCACAGTTTCCACACAAATATTAAGTAGCAGATAATTGAGAACTGTTTTCAGCATTGATAATTATAAGAAATATTTCTTGAGCATCAAATCATCATATCAGAATGATTTCTGAAGGATCATATGACACTGAAGACTGGAGTAATGATACTGAAAATTCAGCTTTGCGTCACAGGAATACATTAAAATAAATTATATTTTAAAACATTTTCAAATAGAAAATAGTTATTTTAAATTGTAATAATATTTCACAGTAATACTGTTTCTATTGTATTATTGATCAGCTAAATGCAGCCTTGGTGAGCAAAAGAGACTTCTTTTAAAAACAATAAAAAGTTTTACTGACCCCAAATTTTGAACGGTAATGTATTCAATGGAGTAAAAAAGTGTGACTTTTTCTGGCTGAGACACATCTCTATCCTATCAGACACAACAGCCCCAATTCGTGAGATCACAATAATTCCCTTATGAAGGAAAGAGGTTGGGAGAAATAATGAGTGTTTTAAAAATAAGGGTACATGAGGCCTGATTAGATCAATGCTAAAGAAACCACAGATACCACTGGACCCATTGATTCTGTTACCCCATCCCTTCTGTGTCTCTCTGTTTTTTTTTTCTCTCCCCCTCTCTGGCCTGTTGCTTAGTTACTGCTTAGTGTGCTGGAATTGTGGAATTGTGTTTGAGATAGAGAGGTAGAGGGATAAGCCACAGTACACAGGCTTGATCTGCGCCATTGTGTGTGTGCAGGTGTCTGCGTTTCAGTTCTCCTGACAATACTTCCTCAATAATCTCCATTACTCACCTGTGACTCCACTTTCATTCATGCACTCTGTGTTTAGAAAGAAATGCCTAATAGATCGCCCGAGCTCCAGACCTGATCTGGGGGTCAGCATGGGCTAATAACACATAATACATGTTTGGATTGAGCTCTGCTGGAGAAACTGATCTTTGACCACATGAAGCGAGTGTGTGTGATGTGTACTCCCAGAAGAGGGCTGAAAGGTGACAAAAAAGAAGCAGGAATAATTAATGCAGAAGGTAGAAAGCTTTTATTTGTGTGTGTGTGTGTGTGTGTGTGTGTGTGTGTGTGTGTGTGTGTGTGTGTGTGTGTGTGTGTGTGTGCAGAGCAAGTTTGAACTCTGCAGTAAGAGGGTCTCCTCACCGAGTGAGTCTGCCTTAATTAAAGCATCATTATCTGCTGATCTCACTTATAAGCACTTTATTCCTAAACTAGACAAAGTCATACTTGTTTGAGTCCCTCAGTTGTCCTCAGTGTGAAAAGATGGATCTCACAATCATACAGTCACCGCTGGAAAGGGCTCAAATATGCAAAAGATGCTGGAAAATCAAATAATTTGCAGGATTTGTCTGAAGAACGTTGGGTAGTTTAACTTCTCAGGACAAACAAGGGACTCATGTACAACCATCACAAAAAAAACAAAAAAAAAAACAGTCATAGATCATCCAGGTAACCACACACAGTATTAAAAATCAAGAGTATGTAAACTTTTAAGTGAGGTCATTTTTATAAATTCATATATTTTTTTGTCTTATCTTGGACTATATGTAAACATCTTTTATGTAAAATATCTTATTCAGGACAGTACTAAATAAAAAATAACATGCATTTTGTATGATCTCTCTTATTTTGTTAAAATAATAAACATTATGAAGATTCTGCAAGGGGTTCACAATCTTTCAAGCAGCACTGTATATATACTATATACAGACAGTTGTGGCCAAAAGTGATGTCTGGAGGGGATATTTGTTTTTAATGACCACAAGTTAAGTTAATTAAACCATCAAAATATTATTTTTTCAAATACTTTAAATATGATGGAAGGACAAAACACTCAATTTTGTTAAAGGGTTAGTTCACCCAAAAATGACAATTCTGTCATTAATTACTCACCCTCATGTCGTTCCACACCCATAAGACCTTCGTTCATCTTCAGAACACAAATTAAGATATTTTTGATGAAATCCGAGTTTTTTTTTTTATCCCCCAGCAAGCAACGTAATTGCCACATTCAAGGTCCAGAAAAGTAGTAAAGGCATCGTTAAAATAGTCCATGTGACTGCAGTGGTTCAACCTTAATGTTATGAAGTGACAAAATTACTTTTTGTGTGCAAAAACAAAACAAAAATAATGACTTTATTCAACAATATCTTCTCTTCTGTGTCATTCCCCTATGCAGTTTACGTCCAGCACTTCCAGGTTCTACATCAGAACAGCAGCTCAGTATTGGCCGATGCTGATCACGTGATCAACATGACGCGTGCGTGTGATGCTGACGCAGGAGCCGGCCAATAATGAGTCTGCATTCTGATGTAGAACATGGAAGCACTGAGCAAACTGTGTTTTATATATATATACAGTCAAAACAAAATTTATCACCTTGAACATTTCATTCATTAATATAGTTTATTCACTATAGTTTAAAAAATGGTAATAAAATATGACAAGATCTCAGAGTTAAACTGTGTCAGAAAAAATGAATCTTAATTATGTCAGATAACACTTACGCAAAACATGGTCAGGTCAAAGTGTCTGAATAATATTTGGTTCCAAATTTTTATCAGTTTTACTGGTAGTCCACTGTATGAATAATTTTTGGGTATAATATGTCACAGTTTACTTTATTTTGCTATCCTCACTTACATAAATGAATTATAGTGTCCTGCACCCACTAGTAAAAATATACCAAAAATATAAAAAATGTCTGAATAATTTTTGGTTTGACAGTATATATATCAAACATATATCTAAAATATAGTACATTCATTTCATTGAAATTAAAATATATATTTGGGAATTTGAAGGTTGAAATTAAATTTATTTCCAATTAAAAAAAAGTGATTAAGTGTGTGTGTGTGTGTGTGTGTGTGTGCGTGTGTGTGTGTGTGTGTGTGTAGCCAATGGTAAATGTCATCGGCAAGCAGGTGAGTGAATGGCAGAGCAGTTGGCATTGACAGCAGTGGAGTGGATCACAGGTGTTAGGAAGACGAAGAAGGTGAGTAAATATGCAGGTACTCTCTTGACGAAACCAGACAACAAGTAAGCAGAACTATGGGTATATATGTGGTTCCTAATTGAGATGTGTGGCTGCTCAAAACTCTGGTGATTGTGAACGGAGGGTGGAGCTGAAGGACCTGGTGCTGAAGGCATGCTGGCTGAATCCATGACAGTACTAATATATATATATATATATATATTTATTTTTTTTATTTTTATTTATTTATTTTTTTTTTTCCAAATAAATGCACATAGATACACACACAGCTGAATTCCTACTTTTAAAGTATGGAGATTCTAATTGTGCTTGCTTTGAGAGTATTATGTTTTTTTAATAATAGCTGAAGTCAGCGACGCCAAGTCTCTGACACAAACTCAAATAAGTCAGAACCAGAAGTAAGCACACACAGCACCATGCTGCGAGACCTCTCTGGGTCTTCTGGTTAGCGCTAGACTGCTAATGCACTCGCTGGGTGATCTCAGCAAAGTGCCATTTAGACAGATAGAGGAGGTTTGAACCCCCCACAGAAAACAAACAGTTCTAACTATGTGGCAAAGGAAGGTTAAAAATGTGTGATCTTCCTGTTTTATTCAGAATCAACTGCAATAATTATACTTAAAGAACAAACAGAGAACAGTGCGTCCTGTTTAACTAAAAGCATGTTTGTGTATGTGCAGTTTTTGTGCAGTCTCATTGCATTGTTGAACTTCACTGCTATAGTTTCTGTGTGCAAGCATCTGTGCGGTAGGAAAAGGGAGTGAAGCCTACTTGGTTGCTAGGGGACATCTTCGCTTAAATTTTGTTGCTAGGCTGCCAATTCCCTCAGTTAAGTGGAAACATCTCCCCACTTTTCTGACCGTTCACCCTGCAACCTCCTCTGTCTCTATCCATGCATCGCATTCCTTTCCTTCATCTATTTGTCCAACCAAAATAACCAGCCATCTGTCACTATGCATAAAGGTTGCCTGTTGCTAAGAAGTGTAGAGATCCGTCAGTATCTAAATTTGTGAAGTACGCAGTATTTCAGCTACATGCTGGACTCAAAGGAATAGTAATATAAGTGTCTCATCTAGCCAGGATGATGAATAATTGTTCATTGTGAACTGCAAAAGAAAGCACAAAGGACGTTAGTAATGTGTGAAGTCCAGTGAAACAGTGTGGGAGATATGCAGCATGTATGTGTTTATGCTCTTAAGCTACTTTCATATTAATCCATGCAATAAATGATGGAAAGCACAAGGCGAGTACACAAAGACGGGTTGAAAAACATGGCACTGCACTGCATTCTTATTTATAGCAACAGCTGGGCTAATTGCATTCTACACAATAATCTAATTTGACCACATCATAATGCTGAAGGGTTTGGTGAATAAAGTGACCTTTGCACAAATTAATTAAGCAGTTTTGTCAAACCAGCAAATCATTCTTACAGGCAGGTTGTCTGACAGGTAGAACATAGACATTTGCTTGGAAGTCGAATAATCCTATAATCCTGTTATTATATTTCAGTGCCTCTATTAATTAAAATACGCTTTTATCTCTTTTTTTGGCAAAGAAAGTGAAGAATCAATAGTGAGCGCAGAACAGCTTGAGTTTCACAGAAAAGTTTGCTCTGGTTTTATCGACACTCCGTTTTTCATTTCTTAATTTATCCCTGTCTCTTCTCTCCCACGGTTTTCTCTGTCAGTATGACATTTGCCAGCCACCGCATGCACGCCCGTCCGCCCGCGCGCTCTCAACAAACTCGCCTGGCAGCATCTCTCGCACTGTCCTCACTTTTTCAAATTATTGGAACATATCTCTAGAGAATACTGTACTCTGTGTAAATCAATCCAATAGACTTTGTTTGTTTCATAATTCCTCTGATATTTGGACCTGCATTGGCCTGGTCTCTTGGGAAACTAGAGTCATTTTAACCTGTTCAGACACTAATTATGTTCAAACGGCCATTTATATATATATATATATATATATATATATATATATTTATCCTATGCTTTACTCTAAATGCAGCCATAAACTATATTCTTACATTATAACTCTTATTCTTTCCATATAATGAAAGTCAATTGGGTTCAAGGTTGTGTTGGACATTGATATTTGGACACACACCCCAAGATATTGTTCAAAATATCTTCTTTTGTTTTCCACAGAAAAAAAAGAAAGTCATACAGGTTTTGAACGACAAGAGGATGAGTAAATAATTATTTTTGGGTGAACTCTCTACTAAATATTGTAGTAAATATATTCTGCAATATTAAATCATATTTTGACTTGATTAAACCAAGTCAAAATATGATTTAAAGGTGCAATGTGTAAATTTTAGGAGGATCTATTGACAGAAATGCATTATAATATACATAACTATGTTTTCAGTGGTAGATAAAGACCTTACATAATAAACCATTATGTTTTTATTACCTTAAAATGAGCCATTTCTATCTACATACACCGCGGGTCCCCTTACATGTTAAGTCGCCATTTTGCACCGGCATGTTTCTACAGTAACCCTAAATGGACAAACTGCTCTACAGAGCGCGTTTGCTTGACTAGCTTCTCTCTGCTGTCTCATACAACAACATTTTAGTCCTGTGTTGGCCACTGTAGCTTCTCTATATTGTAATTTGCAACTTCACCACTAGATGCCGCTAAAATTTACACACTGCACCTTAAAATTATCAACATGTTCAATCTTTGCACAAAATCTTCTCTGATAGATAGTTTATACTACTTTTTTTATCAAGTGAAAAGCCGGTAACACTTTACTGTGTCCTTGTTACATATATTACATGTTACTGTGGTAATAACTATAAGTTATGCACAACTACATGTGACTAACCCTAATCCAAACCCTAATTCTAACCCTAACCCTATAGCAAGTACATGTAGCTAATTTTTATTACTCAGTACTTAAATATATAATTACACCGTAACACGGACACCTTAAAATAAAGTGTAACCAAAAAGTCTTTTAGCATAATTGTAAAAATGGCCACCTTCAGATCGTGGCACACTTCTCTTTGATTTTTTTTTTTTTTTTTAATGTAAGTAAATTTAAGAATAAAATAAAATGTATATTGTTAATAATATTTCAAGATGAACACTTGCTGGACTGAAGCAACTTAGATTTAATTGATAATCCATACATAATTTTTAGAAAAATCATTTTTAGTTCAAATGTGAGCATCAAATATGGTACATAAGGATTTTGAGGAACGTTTGTTTGTACATCTCTCAACCATCGATTGATTGTATTGAATTATTTGTTTGCATTTAAACTAAAAGGCTTTGATCATAAAACTAAGCATTTAAATATCATCTTATATTATTTGAAGATATAAAGTGATAACTGATATTTATATGCATTTTATGTAGTCTGCTATATGGTTATAAAGATTTCATTGATTTACATTACAAACTATCAGAATTTCATCTTACTTTCTGGCACTATAAATGTCAGCAACTGTATCAAATTGCATATTTTGCCCAGTTTGGGTTGAGGATGTGTTTTATTTTCCTCCTTGAGTACGAGCACCATTTTCTCTTAAAAACACTTACTGTTTTTAACTCTGCTCTGATGTCTTGGACTCTGTTGCTCCTTATAAGATTAATGACAACTGAGATCCTATAGTGTGACATGGCTTACAGCAGGGATCATGTTCGTACAGTCTGACAAGCAACCATAGTAAAGAACTATTATAAATCATACAGTGTGAACCCAGCGAAAATATGAAGTCCAACATCAGTTCGGCAGAACAAAATGTGAAGCAACCAGCCAAAAAATATCCTTAAGAGGATTTACAGTAGCTTTCCAACTTGGACCACAAAACTCAGATGGAGGTGATGGAGTATGAAAGGAGGTCCAATAGAGTCATGGATGAGTTCAGTTCTTGTTATTTCTAATAAATCAATCAACACTGACCATATCTGCAAAATAAAAAATAAAAACATGCAATCCCACTTTATATTAGGTGTCTTTAGCTACTATGCACTAACATTTAAATTAATCATTTGATATAATGCACTTATTGTGTACTTACATGTTTTTACATTACATTTTAAAAATACCTGCATGTAATTACAGCTGTAATATGTGTAATTACATCTTTAATTACACTGTTGACTCTTTCCTTACACCTTAACCCTCCCTTAAACCTACCCATACCACCAAACCTGTCCCTAACCTGTATCCCACCTCAATAGCAGCAAAAGTTATTTTTTGATGCAGGTACATAATAGTTACGGACATATATAAATATAAATATAAAGTGTGACCAAACATGCTTTTTCAGTTTTGGACTTTACAAAGACTGACTGCTTTAGAAGTGAAAACGGCACATTCACTAGCAGCATTCTGTACTGGATGAAACCGATATTATGATTGTGGATTATGTGCGTGTATTTGTTTATACATGAAAGCGTGTGGCTTGTCTCAGTTTGAAGGTACACGAGTGACATCATTACTTTTAAAAATAGTAACTGCAAATGAACTCAATATTCCGATACCAACATACCTCATAAGTGCACACACACAGTGTCATCACCACCTAAAGCCTGCGATCGCAGGGTAGGGTTACCATAGCAACCAAAAGAGATAATGGCCATATAGCTGGGCACATGCCGCAGGGTGTGTGTGTAAGAGAGAGAGATGTCTGTGTCAAAAAGTCACTGACACTAAGTGGATGATGGCTAGTCATCTTCTGTTATAATACATCAACCAGTTTAGACCTCAGCACTGATCTGAATGATCTGGATTTTTAGATCACTCAAGTGAATATTTTGTTATTAAATAAGACCATTTTATGTTATTTATTTTGTTGTATTTTATTTTACAGTACATGTACTTACAGCGTACGAAAATACTAGGTAATATATTACCTAGTAATAATATATACCTATTCATTACCCAGTTATTGTAATTACTGTAACAAGTACATCATATATACATGGGGAACAGGACTGTAAAATACAGTGCTACCATTTATTTTACAGATTCTGATAAAGAAAGGGACGAAAAGCACATTCATATAATAATTAGGTGACATTTTGACATGAAAGCTTAATAAACAATACCACCATTAATAAACTGTACCACCATTTACTATCACTGATCTATCAGAATACACAGTCTAGTGTCATAGTGGCTTAACTGACACTAAATACTAGCACAGTGTTTTAGTGATAAAAGATGCCATCAATCTCTAACACGAGATCCTGCTGGGACGCCTGGCACTTGCTAAATGAAACTATTAGATGAAAAATAGATGAAACAAAAATTGGAAATGTTTCCCACTGAATAAAATAATATATATATATATATATATATATATATATAAAATTAAAACTAAAAATAAAAGCAAATTCAAAATATTAATAAATCCTATAATAGTAATACTAAAATAAAATAAAATAAAGTTATATATATATATATATATATATATATATATACACGTATATATAAAATAAAATTTAAATTAAAATTACAATGAAAACTAAAGTAATACTAAAATAACATAAAATAAAATATATAAAATTATATATATATATATATATAATAAAATTCAAATGAAAACTGAAAATAAAAGCAAATTCTAAATATTAATAAATACTATAATACTAAAATAACATAAAATAAAAATAAAATAATATATATAAAAACATTAAAATGAAAAGGTGATTCAAAATATTAAGCAAATTCAAAGTATTAATAAATACTAAATAAACAGTACTACTAAAATAACAGGTTTTAATATAAAACACTTACTGTATCTTTTGTTGTGAATGTCAAAGGTCATGTTTGCAATTAAACTACAGTATTATGGCACACATTAGTTCACTTGGGCAGGCTGCATGTCATGCTCTCATCCTTGAAAACCAAGAACAAAACTACGCAAGGTGAAGAAATTACAGCCCAGAGATTACATTTAACTTGAATATAGAAATAACCATGACCCGAATATGTTTAGTGTGATGAATTAATGGCTGCTGAATGCATGAAATGCTTTGAATGCTATTGAAAACAAACTGTAAATACTGTACATCATATACAACTTTTATTTTTGCATTTGATTTCAAGGACATTTTCTGTGCAATAAACGGTTATGCTATTGAGTTGGGTCACCATTTGTTGTCCAGAGAATACAAAAAAAATGTTAACCTAAAAATGTGCTAAATTGAAAGATTTTAATTTCAAGTCAACTTAAACTCAATCATCCTAAATACATTAGGGTTAGATCAGATTAAAAAAAAGTAGCTTTTTAAAGTAACTATTGAAGGACACCACTTGAAAAACCACTGATAAACTAGCCGCTTTATAGTCTTGAGGCAATTGTGTTTGTGAAAGAGTGAAGATTGTCTATAGCATATCATGAAATGAGATAAAGAGAGAGACAAAGAGGAAGACAAGACTCTAGCAGCAGAAGGCTCATGTATCTAAATTCCTCTTATCACCACCTTTCATTGATTTTTTTCTCATCCAGACTTGAACAGATTTAATAGAGTTGGTGTGAAGATACAAGCAGACACCGAGCTAAATGTTGTACTTGATATCTCAGAGCCAAATGCACTCATAATAAATTAATCTGTCTTGTTTTTCCTCTCTCTCTTTCTCTCATCTTGTTTCTCAATGTGCCCGCAGTGACAGGGCTTTTAAAAATAGCCTCTCTTCCTCCTGATTACGGCACGCGTCTTGATTAATTACAGTGTTTGAGGTGTTACTGTGGGGTGGGTGTGATCGTTGTGGGAGAGGAGCATTGAAATGAGTGAGAGAGCGGGAGAGTGGGAGCACACTGAAGGGAATAGGCAGCGCTTTCATTAAACTCTCCAAAAGTTTGCTACAGTTAAAGCACTCACTGGTTCAACGACGGACCTAACACATAAAGGTTCTTTATTGACATTAATGGCTCCATGAAGAACCCATGGAATCTTTTCTTTCCACAAAAAGTTCTTTATAGTGGAAAAAGGGTTGTTTAGATCAGAGATGCACTGTAAAAAAATATTTTCATGATTTATTATCACAACATTTTTTCTTTTGTTAAATCAACTTCAATTTAAAGTGGTTCAGATAACATAAAATTTTGAGTTTCTGTTAGTTAATTAAACCAATCACCTTCATTGTATGAACTCAAATTTTTAATTTCAATAACCTCAACATTTTAAGGCAACCAGGTAACTTACTTTTTTAAGTTAAACCAAGAATTATTTTTTTTATGGTGTGGAGGGCAAGTATGCAGTATTCACCTTATTTTGCACTGCGGAAGTAAGTTATTTTCTGTGAATGTTTGATTTGTGATTCATTAACTGCTTTAGGTAAATAACTAGAACAGTGGTCGCCAACCCGTTGATCGGTAGATCTTTATCACTGTCCCAGTAGCTCCTGAAAATAACAGAAATATGAGTACAAAAAGACATTACATTTCTCCAGTCTTGTACTGTATTTTTTTTATTTATTTTTCTGTTATTTTCGGGAGCTACTGGGACAGTGATAAAGGTAAGCAAAGAGGAGAAAATTCTGTAACAGGCAGAACAGTTCACTGTTGACGATGCTCGAATATAGGAAGAAAATATAAATATTGAGTTGGGGGTGAGGGGTTATATGAATGTATCTCTGAAGGGAACTTACTGTCTTCAGAAAAGTTTCGAGGGCAATGGCATTTTATTTTCCTCTTACCTCCGAATAAAGTAGCTATTTATAACAAAGTCCCTTTAAGACAAGTCATTTCACTCGGCGGCCATCTTTGAAACGCCTCTCGGGCATGCAAGTGTAGCTCCTATCTCTCTGAATGGGGAAACATCAAATTCTTTAAAGCTGTTCGCCAAGCTTTCGATTAAATTTAATATTTGAAATCACCAATGAAATCTGCCAACTGTCTCATAAATTTTGTTTCTGAACGCTTGAATCATGACAAAAAAAAGGCATTTTTTCAGGCTAGATCAAGCTACTGCGCGTCTCTATCACAGACTGTAAAAAAAAGGTCTCTATATCTTCTAACGGCCGCTGCAGTGACGCGATGACTTTACCAATCGGCGATTGGCTCTTATTTAGAAGGCGGGACTTATTCCGCCATATTGCGCGTTGCACATTCTCCCATTCAAAACAATACGAGTGACGCGTCTTGTCTTGTGGATAAGGGCAGTGCTGCTTTGTTTACAGCGGTAACCAAGGAAACGCTGTATCACTGCTCTTCCATAAGCCCCACCTGCTGTCAAGGAGTGAATTTGCGTCTCATTCAGCCTGTCTGCTGCTTTTGTTTCATGCTTTTTTGTGTGTAGCATAAAATTTCACAAAGATAAAGTAAGACCGTTCTGTTTTTGCTTTAAATCTTGAAATCAAATCTAATTCAAATCAAAAACAACTGCTCATGCAACGTGTGTAGCATCTTTGTTTGGATTGTGATTAAAATGCAGTGACTACCTCTAATTTTAAATGGCTAGATATTTTTGTTTATAATGATAATAATATCTGCAACCAGTATCGGAATCGGCCAATTTGCTTGTAAAAATAAATAAATAAATTAGAATCTGAATTGGCCATGAAAAATTACTAAATACAATCTGGGCTGTCTTTTTCTATCAATTATTCAATAGGTAGATCCTGTCTTTCATAAAGGTTGAGGTCAGGGATCTTGGGCTTAAAAAGGTTAGTAACCACTGAACTAGAAGAATAACAAAGTGCAGTAAATGGTAAAACCAGTGTGTTTATAATTAATGACAGTACATAAAGTAATAGTAATATGGTAAGAAGTAATATGGTTTGCAATATCAAGCAGCATAACAAGCTGTTTTGTACAGCTAAAAATAACTGGAAACGTATGAGACCAGAAGCCAATTTAGAAATGGCTGCGCCTGCTCTTACATGAAAAATAAGGTGGATAGGAAGGGTCCAAAAGTCTGTTAATTGGGGATTCAAAATCTAATTTAAACCTGGAAATAAGAGAACATCTTAGAGAAAGTTCAAAATGAAACATTATGATGGAAAAAGATGAAAAACAATTCACATTTCACATGACAGATCATGTGACTTTAAAAATGCACTTTGGATCATCTTAATGCTGGAGAACAAGATTATCAGGTTTTACACAAACCTGATCTCGTGCAGCTTGAGTGTTGCTCTCATTAAAACAAAAGAAAGCATTCAAATACTTAGACATTCTGAAATCATGTTCATATTTTAACTCAACTTTTGTAATAAATATAAATTGTATTAAATTAGAAAAATGCAAGATAAAAGCATTTTAATCTTTAAAGCAAATGGTAGGGAATATATTACTAACACAACAAGAATAATACTAATGTGCGAATAATTAAAAGAAAAATTACACTTTGAATCACTTAAGTGACTGACTCTCCTGTATCAGAAATCATTTTAGTGGTTTTCTTCTTTCATGCATGAAATTAAATCATGGACACCAGAAAGCAAGCGCTGCCACATCCACTTTTTTTTTACTCCTCTTGGCTTTCTTTGACCACAGCTTTCTTTTCTTTTCATTTTTTACAAATGGATATCAGAAATGTCAGCCTGAGGCCTGAATATTTGAGATTATACACATACCAGTGCACACATAAACACACTATATTTACTGTTCAACAGTTTACCACAGAAATGTGCTGAACAGTGTCTAATTTTATTGGGTTCCCAACAGAGCTGAAAAAAAAGTTACCTCAATAATGCACATAATGATGGGCATGTTTAAATTAGTTTGATACTGCTTTGTTTCATTGTGATACTGTTAGTCTGTGATGTCCTTTTTATGTATGCATGTATACAAATTCTTTTTTTAATGATTTAAGTACCTGTTACAAGTTTGCCAATTTGTTCATTGATTAGATCAGTTCATTTCTTCATTTGTCACACGTGTTTAGGATGCATGAGGCTGAGTATATAATGACAGATTTTCATTAAAATCTGACAAATAAAAAATGTACTGTTGCTTTATGTACAATATTTCTACCTTTGTTGAGACAAAAGGCCTCCAGCGGTCCTTTATATTGTCAAAAACAATTATATAGTGCCACCCAGTGGATTTTTTGGGTACTTCAATGACCTATTATTAATTGTAAGATATAATAGTTCTGTAAATATATTTGCTAAATCATATCATACCATAATCATACAATGCCATTTTAAAACTAAAGGGGCAAACAAAAGTATTTGTTGACAGTTAGGTACTCACAACTGAAGTTCTGCACATGCATCTTTAGGAGCCAAGTTGGCTATCCAGTTAAGACTTTGAGCTGAAAAAACATTGAAAGAATATTTTAATCTCGCATCGCAAGACAAAAAGAAAGAACCTGCAACACACTGCTTTAAGGACCCGGTCCATCAAAGTGACGTTTGTAGTCTTATTACATATTATATTCATAGCTGAATCTAATGAAAACGCATCAACACCTGGCGATTCATGTGGTAAAGTGAGACTAGATCGTGATCCAATCACAGAGAAGAGGGGGGAACATTACAGTAAATCGCGCTGCCAGTGGTGATTAAATCTAATGATCCGTTAGCTCATATCACATTAAACTGTGCAAATTATTATTATTGTTAGGCCTATATTTAGTTCTCAAATTGTTAATGCTAACAACATCAGCATTGTGCGACTATGTGTATTTAGTGTGTATTAGTGTTATCTGTAGATTTCAATTTCTAATCTCTAATGTTAATTTGTCTTACCATTCAATCCGCCATCAAAATGCTACGTCTGCTGTGAGAAAAGGCTATAAATGATCTGCCACCTGTAGCATCTTCACATGCAGATAGCCTACTAGTTGGGACTCCTTCTTTATGTAAACAGATGTGACGTAATGATGGAAAGACAAACGGTGGCATGCTCAAATTTCCCGCGGAAACTTACCAGTACCACTCAAATTAGAACACATTATTACAAGCTTATCGGTAAGGAGATAGTTTTGAACACTGGTTGGTTATGTACTTGTTCAAAAATTGATTTTGGATCATTTTTAACCAAAAAAAGTTACGGTCTGCAGCTTTAAGTCAACATCATAAAGAGATTTAGCACAGAATATGACACAAAAGTAGTTTATTCAGTTGTTTTCTCCACTGATCGCCATTCTGAAAGAACAATGGGATCCGGTGTTATGCAATTCTTAGTTAGAGATGGGGGGGTTAATAGGTACTTGCTATCAAGTCGCTCGCTTCACCATCACAGATGATTCCCTACAGGTTGCCCCAGGATGCTGTCCATTTGGCCTGACACTTCTTTTCTTGGCCTGGCAAGAAAAGAAGTGCAATTTATTGACATTTATATTATGCTATTAGTTGTTGTTGTTGTTGTTTCAGAAACATACAAGTGCCCATACTACACAAGCAATTACCAGGAAATGCATACCCAGACATCATTCCGGTCATTATTAAATGAATACCGCATATGCACACCCAACAGATAACATTAACTTCCCGCATGTATCACTTGGCAAAGAGAGTTAACCATGTGCTGGATGTTCACCCATATGCCATCAACACATTGTTCATGAAACACAAGAAGAACCAGAGAGGGGTGGCGGTGGGGAACGTAGAGCTATTAAGTAAACTTTCCCATATAATTGAATGCAACAATTTATGCACAAATGGATTTAAAAACAGTTTACATAGAAATTAGTTCTGCTTGTATTTTATGAATAAGGCCATGTGTTTAAATAGCAGGAGAAGCTGTGAATGTAAAATTAAAGCCACTAACCTTTGTCTAACCTTTGTCGGTCTATCATAGACTCTATTGACAAAGGTTGAATAAAAAGGTGAATCAAAATAAAAGGAAATGTCAATATTGTGATTTATAAATAATTAACATGCCATTATATAGGTAGACCAGAGCCCAATTTATTGATGGCTCATAAAAGCATGAAACTGACTTTTCCTGTAATTTTAACTTTCTTATCTGCGAAGAAAATCAGAGATAAACAGAAATAATGTGAGGAGTGTGTTGTAAACATGCTCCTGCTTTTGAGAGATGACATATGGGGTGAAGGTGCCATAATTAACTGCACTGTTAATAATAATAAAAGCAGCACATTGAGTGGAACAAAGGGCTAACTACCTATTAAATGCAGTTAAAAACCCAAATTCAATTTCTTGTAAAGGTTTTTTTTTTTAACAGCATCTTTCACTCAGGGCTGCTGACAAAATTTTCATAGTTACACAGTAACATTTTCTTTGTTCATAAAACATGGTAGGGCATTATAATATGACAATAAGCAATTAATTTATACCCAGTATATACTGTAAATATTCTATTTAATCAAAAATCCTAAAATGACTGATAGTAATAAAGTGATTTGTTTTGATCATCACTGGTCTCCACACTGTAAATACCAACAACTTCCAGGGGAAAAACATCAGGTGGGGTGGAGGAAAGAAAACTCCTGATGAATACAGGAGTACTTCTACCTCACAGGACATTAGAGACTTGACAGAAGAAGAAACAGCAGTCACAACACACACCAGAAGAGAAGTATGAAGTTTAACACAGTCTTCTGTGTGGCTGGAGCCATACTGCTCAACATAGCAGGTACATCCTCAAATAATTTGCTTTTGTTAAGTTACCTATGTTTGTTTTTAAAGCATGTTAAATATTTGACTGAAATAGAATTGAATACATTAATAAAGTTTACTTTAATATGCACAAACATATATGTGAAAATGGACATTTAATTCAAGAAAAATTAATTAATAATTTAACAAAATAAGTCATAGAATAATAATAAATAAATATTCAAAAAATCACTTGAATAGCTTGTTGAATAGCTTTGGCCATCTAAAATCTATAAAATATGTTATTAAAAAAATAATAATTTCTGATCAAATACAAAAAACTCAAAATACAAAAAAAAAATAATAATAATAATAATCAAAATAGCTTATATTATATAAATTATATAGTAAATATATTTGCTGAATATGAATCCTGGTTACTTTTTAGTTCCTGGTTCCTTATCCAATTTTGACTGATCTGAAAATGCAGATCAACAGGACTTTAACAAAGAACTGAGTATTTGATTTTTTTTTTTTTTTTTCCCTCCTATATAGGCTGTCTGGGTCAATTAGATGGTAAGTTTTTACAATTCAAACTCATGTTCAGTCACACAGAATGTTTTGTTTTGAATGTGTTGTACTTGAGTAGACAGGGAATTATCTTTTCTCTCATCAGTATGTGGCGAAGCCGCCCTCAACACCAGGATTATTGGAGGGCAGAATGCGACAGCAGGGTCTTGGCCGTGGCAAGCCAGCATTCAGAATGCGTCCTCTGGACGCTATTTGTGCAGTGGGACTCTAATCAGTAAAGAATGGGTTTTGTCTCTAGCTGACTGCTTCATAGAGTATGGAGTGCCCAAGTTTAATATTTTCTTAAGTTTTTATATGAATTTCAAGTGTCCAAGTACCATACAGTCTATAATAGTGTAATTAAATTGTTCTTGTATTTATAGCATCCCTGCGTCTAACCTTCTGGTGTACTTGGGACGTCTGACCCAAAATGGTTCAAACCCACATGAGACATCCAGGACAGTGATCAAAGTCATCAAACATCCTAAATATAACAGTCTTGACCAAAAACTAGCACTGCTCCAGCTCTCTTCACCTGTGACATTCACTGATTACATTAAGCCAGTGTGTCTGGCTGCTGCTGGTAGTGTATTTGTTGATGGTACAGAGAGTTGGGTCACTGGATGGGGCACGATTAGTAATAAAGGTGAGGAACATTGCTTCAAAATCACACTCATTCAAGGTGTCACAAAAATTAACTAGAAATTATGAAGGATTTTATGTTTCCACTGATCAATATATTTATATTGTGTGACAGTACTCAAGTTTCCTGACATACTGCAGGAGCTGGAGACCCCTATTGTGAACAACTTTGAATGTGATGCTGCCTATGGAGGCATCATTACAAACAACTTGATATGTGCTGGATTTTTAAATGAGGGAGGGAAAAGCCCCATGTGTGGTAAGACATTTCATCATGCACTTTTTATCCAAAACACATGCTTTTCCCCTACAATTGTGAGCAACAAGAACTGTCATTTAATCATATAGGTCACAATACTAAAATACCGACCCAGATCTTTATCCATTTGTCTACTATAAAAAAGTAAGTGCCATTTATGAAAAAAAAAAAAAAAAGTTGTGCCGTGTTTGCAGGTAAAAAAAAAATGGAATCAACATTATAGTTTATCAACATTTATCAACAGTTTAAACAGTATAAATTCACTTCCAAAACTGTAAAATTGCATGAAATGTCCTGTTAGATTTATTACAGTTTCTCTTGCCATTAAAATTATGAAAATTAGAGTGTATTTCATATTCACGTCTTTAATAGTTGTGTAATATTGTAGAGGTGTAAAAACGTATGTTTTTGCAGGGAGATGGTGGAAGTCCACTGGTCAGTAGGCAGGGCTCCAAGTGGATTCAGTCCGGAGTTGCAGTCTATTCGGGATGTGGTCTACCCGAATATCCTGCTGTATACATCAGAGTGTCTGAATATCAGGACTGGATCAGCTATTACACAAACAGCAGCATGCCTGGATTTGTCCCATTCCCCCTTATTCTTTATATCGGAGATGGAGCCTCAATCATCCTCTTCTCATTTTCCCTTGCTCTCGCATTCTCCATCATTCCTCTCATCTTCTTTCATGTTTTTTAAAGATTGTGTGAGTCATGATCACTTTATTGATATGGTTCTGTAATGATACAAATGATACACATACATAGGTGAAATAGGTGTTTCTTTTTGTAATATCTTCTTTGATAGAAACTTTCGTATTGATTAGATTCTGGGATAATAATTATGTTTATAATAAAACACATAAAACTTTGATATAGTTCAGCATTCTCTTAAAAAAGAACATTTACTGACAGGATTCATTACAAATGCACTGCATTAAATTTTATTCAAATAAATAGCACCTGTTACAATGTGATCATATATATTTTCCTGTATTTTCCTTGAACTAATCATTTACTATGTTAAATAAACAAAATACAAATGCAAGAATTATTTTTCTGAATGCTTTTTTATTATCTCTATCTATAGTACTGCTTTAATCTATTTCCTTTTGCACTACAATTTTGTTCTCATGATATGTTTTATATTTAGCACTGTGGTACTGTGTGGAATGACATCTCATTTCCTTGTTTATCTCTTCCCATAATGGGACTTGAACTTGAATAGCATTAACTTGGTAACCAAAACTACTGAAGGAATGCAACTTAGCAGGTGTCATTTGGCACAGCATTATGAAGATTGGCATAGAATTATGGTGATTCACCAAAGTGCATGTGACTTCATCCATGACCCACACAACCTCCACAACCAGTTCCTCCAGCTCATTATTTTAGCTCAGCCACCTTCAGTTTTATGGATTGGCACAAAATGTAGGCCAATACCAAGTAGAATGATGATATTTTAATGGCAATTCACATGGAAATTATAATCATCATTATTATTATAGTGAATAATATTTAATTTATATAACAATATGAATATACAAAATGTAGTTCATAATGTATGTCTTTTCTTCACTTTCACACAAAATTGCAGTGCGCTGTATCTTTTCTTTAAGATTAAAAAACAATAATTAGATGGTTACAGCTTTTTGATGAAGATGAAAGAACAGTTCATTAAAAAATATATATATATTTTCTTTAACAGAAACTTTAAAGGTCCAGTGTGTAAATTTAAGGAGGATCTATTGACAGAAATGCAATATAATATACATAACTATGTTTTCAGTGGTGTATAAAGACCTTACATAATGAGCCATTATGTTTTTATTACCTTAAAATGAGCCATTTCTATCTACATACACCGCGGGTCCCCTAACATATTAAGTCGCCATTTTAAACAGTAACCCTAAATGGACAAACTGCTCTACAGAGCGTGTTTGCTTGACTGGCTTCTCTCTTCTGTCTCAGACAACGACATCTTTTATCCTGTGTTGGTCACTGTAACTTCTCTGTATTGCAATTCGCAACCTCACCGCTAGATGCCGCTAAAATTTACACACTGCACCTTTAAAATAGTAGAATCATCAGGATGGTTTGTAAAACAGTTCATTAATTTTTAAAAACATCTTTAGTTTGCAATAATCTATAAACCGTGTCTTATACAGTAGGTGGATTTGATATTTGGCCAAAATCTGAGGCACAAAAGTATGCAGATTGCAAAGCATCCAGGAAATAAAAGTTTTCCTTTAATCATTCACATCTCTGTGGGAACCGACATTTGAGACTGGCGAGGCACAATTGATGGGATTTTTTACAGATGCACTGCATTCACTATATTAAACTTTATTTCTGTAATCAAAGCTCACATAACCAATCTGGTCTCTGTATCGTAATCAGATCTTTTTCCTTTAAAAATCATCATTTACTATTCACTGCATAAATAAAATTATTTTTAATAAATAATGTAAGAATTAATTTTGAGAATGTGCTGTGTCTAATCTACTCAAGCCTTTTACATAATTCAGAGAAGAAAAAAAAAAGACATGAAAGGGAGAATGTAAAACATTCTATTTAATAATTCATATGTAATTTTACTTTCAAAGCTGCATAAACCTATAGCCTACACCTTTGAGACACTTATTTCAAAGTACAAATTGAACTTGATTCAAAGCAAAATTTGTGATAACATGACTTTATTTCACTTATATTAGAGCTAATACACCCAAACTACTTAATCGCCTCGACAATGACTTTTCTTTAAAAAAAAAAAAAAACAAATAAATAAATAAAATGTTTGTGAAGAATTGTAGAACCACTGACTGAACCAGATGTGAGACCAGCAGCACAGTAGTGTGATATAGGTAGCGTCGTTTTGACCACCAGATGGCCACAAGGTAGGCTACACCATCACCATGTTGAAAAGCTTTGAGACAGACCTAAATAGAGATCTCAGTCCTCTGTTATCTTCTGTTACAGTTGTTGACAGTATTATTGTAGAGGTGTAAATAAGAACTGTTTGTATGCAGAATGACATTGGAGGACCATTGGTCAGTAAGCAGGGATCCCAGTGGATTCAGTCCGGCATTTTGATTTTTGATGCAAGCTGTGATAATAACACTTCTGGTCTGTACATCAGAGTGTCTGAATATCAAGACTGGATCAACTCTCACATAAGCAGCAACCAGCCGGGGTTTGTCTCATTCCCCTTAATTTAGAGTGAAGACTTCCACAACCTCCTCTCATCTTCCCTTGCTGTCACATTCTCCATCATCACTCTCATCTTCTGTGTAAGTTATGGACCTTAAATAAAGTTGACAGTTTCTTTTAAAGGTCTTTCTAGTTTTTGACAAACTTCAAAATTGATGTGGTTATATTCTGGGGTCATCATCAACATGAAAAAGCTTAGAACATAAAGCATTTTGGAAATGAAAGTTTCTCTTCACTCACATCAATCTCTTCATTACAAATGCATTCACTTTATTAAAAGATTGCATTTTATAATACTACTTCATATCTCAAGAACTGAATTTCTGTATTGAGCTCACATAAGCAATCTAATCTCTGCAATGTAATCAATATTTCCTTTTAGAACATGTATTAAAGAAGGCAAGAATTCATTGTGGAAATGCTCTTTTCTTTGTCTACATTGTGAAACACAAATACTCAAGCCTTCAAGTCAAAGCACATTTCTGAAATAATTTATACCAAGTCAGCAAAAAAGACATGCATAGAAGGGAGAATGTAAAACAGATTCAATATACATTATTTTATTTTCAAAGCTGCATGAACCTCATTGTACACATTTGGAACACTTAAATATGCTTCAAAGTACAAACTAACAGTTATAAAACACATGAAAGAAGAGAACAAATATATTGTAAGGAAATCCAAACACATCCTACAATCATAGAGGATGTACACATAAAATTCCTTTGAAACGTATAGACTGATTCATTAGAGCAGGTTTAACAGTTTTTAAACAGTTTGTTGTAAAACTGAGAGCAGGTGAACTTATGGAATGCACTGTATAATGCTGGAACAGACTGCAGGATTGCAAGGCACTTTCCATCTAGTCACTCTCCCCATCGTCACTGATGATTCCCTGCAGGTTGCCCCAGGCTGCTCCTCTCTTGTGGCCCGTGTTTGTGTGGCTCTCCCCGCTATCTGAGTCCGAGTCCACAACACGTTTATAGCCAGACGGGGGAGGAGAGGCATTTTGTGTGGGGGGCCATGCTGCTGCTGCTGCTCTCCTTTTGGGACGTCCTGGTGAACAAAGCATCATTTCATTAGTTTAGGACCGAACAGGATAAAAATTACAATTTTAAAATTTCCAGGTATTCATGCACATAGGAATCCTTCTCCCTTGAATTCAAATGTATCTTAAGAGATACAGTATCAAGTGTCATTACCCTGAGTGGTGATGATGTTGCTGACATCCAGCTCAGCCAGTTCCTGTGCTTCTTCTCTCTTTAGTCGAGCTTTCTTACACTTCTCTATGGAGGGCTGACCTGGGACGGACATATATAATGGGTAATAAAAGTCTCTGTACAAAAATTCTTTGACATAAATAGGGCCATTAGAACTCAGTTTCATTTTGTCCCAAATTCTGTTAGCTATTTTGTTTTATTTTTTATTAAAAATGGTTTAAATTGTAATAAAAATCATGTCTAATCAATTTAATTCATAAAACTTTAACAATTTATTAACATTTTAACAATAATACGGTCTTATGAAATGTGTTTTGTCTGTTTTGCATGTTTTGTATGTGTAGTCATTCACACAGAGACACGCAGAACATTAAGACTTCATACAGGTGCTGGTCATATAATTAGATTATCAAAAAGTTGATTTATTTCACTAATTCCATTCAAAAAGTGAAACTTGTATATTATATTCATTCATTACACACTCTTTGTGAATCTCCCAGCCTCTTTTGCAATGACCTTTTGTGTCTTGCCCTCCTTGTGCAAGGTGTCAATGGTTGTCTTTTGGACAACTGTCAAGTCAGCAGTCTTCCCCATGATTGTGTAGCCTACAGAACTACACTGAGAGACCATTTAAAGGCCTTTGCAGGTGTTTTAAGTTAATTAGCTGATTAGAGTGTGGCACCAGGTGTCTTCAATATTGAACCTTTTCACAATATTCTAATTTTCTGAGATACTGAATTTGGGATTTTCCTTAGTTGTCAGTTATAATCATCAAAATTAAAAGAAATAAACATTTGAAATATATCAGTCTGTGTGTAATGAATGAATATAATATACAAGTTTCACGTTTTGAATGGAATTAGTGAAATAAATCAACTTTTTGATGATATTCTAATTATATGACTAGCACCTGTATGTAAAAGCAGTCTTACTGGTGTTTAATTGTGTGTGTGTGTGCTCCCCCGTGTGTCCTCACATGCACACTAACCTTCCACACCCAGCTCCTCCAGCTCTTTTTTCAGCACAGCCACCTTTGCCTTTACTGATCGGCAGCCGTCTAACAGCTTCTTGTAGTTCCGTCTCACACCACAGAGGGCGATGTAGCGCTTCAGCCTGGACACAGCCTTATTCTCTTCATCCTGACGGTGAAAAATTATTAAACTCAGTTATTATAATAATCACTATCTTAGTAATTTAATAATTTCTTAGAAATAAAATCAAAAATTAGGCTTAATAAGGGGAATATTTTTCTGACCATTTATAAACATTTAAAATACAAGCAAATTTAAACACATTCTCAATCTGAGCAATTCTGGCTGTTATAAATAAACATTAAATACAGAAGCAGCCTTAAAAAATCCACAAAATATAACACAAAATAAACACACCTCTCCGAGTGTGTTGTTAGATTACATAGCTTTCCACTGTTGTCTGCCATTTCAGTTGTTGGGAGATGTTGGGAATTTCTTTGTTTGGTATTTACAGGGTTTTTTTTGTTTGTTTGTTTTTCTCTCCATCAAAATCCATTTTGAATTAGAGAATACACTTGCCTCAGAGAGAATGAATGCAGACATATGAGAGCTACAGGTCACTACTGTGTCTGTAAAGGCACTAACCATAACAAATGGTTTAGATTTTGCTAGATTTCTTGTTACAACTTGTTTCCACCACGGAATTAAAAAAATTAAAAAGGTAACTGCGACTTTCTCACAAATGTGTGATATAAAGCCGCAATTCCGAGTTATCAAGTCCATTTCCTTGAGGAAAAAAAAAAAAAAGTCAGCTCACATCTGACATTTTCTAGCAATTGTGAGGTTTATATCTCGCAATTCTCACTTCTTTTCTGAGATTAAAAAAAAAAGTGAGAATTGTGAGATAAAAAGTTGCAATTACCTTTTTATTTTATTTTTTTTAAATCCCTGGCAAAAACAAGCATTAATACTTAGCCAAGAACAGAATATTGTAAAATGTCAAATGATAGATGACAAAATTCACTACTGGGTATTTTGTCCAACATTTTAAATATCTGGAGCATTTTGCTCCAAACCAGAAATATCATTCAAAGGTTTGAGGTCGGTGAGACTTCTTAATGTTTCTGAAAAAAAGTCTCTTATGTTCACCAAGGCTGCATTTATTTGATCAAAAATACAGTCAAAACAGTATTATATTATTATATAACAGTATATTATTACAATTATTACAGTTTCTAATTGAATATATTTTAAAAATGTAATGTATTACTGTGATAGCAAAGAATTTATGAAACATTTCTTACAATTATCAATGTTGAAAACAGTTCTGTATAAACTATGTATTCTGTATAAACTGCTTAATATTTTGTGGAAAACATATAAAGTATAAAGGAAATACAAAGTTCAAAAGAAAAGCACTTATTTGAAATAGTAAAGACATTTATAATGTTACTAGGGATGCACCGAAAGAAAATTCTGAGCCGAAACCAAAAATTCTAGATGCACTTGGCAGAAAACTTTTTTTTGATTATATTTTTTTTTGTTAATTGTATTAACAGACTTTTTAATGAAATTCAATATTTTTAATGATATTGAACCTAAAAAATACAAGCCAATAAAATAAAAGAACTTTTATTGAAAATAACTTACTAAAATTGGACAGAAAATATATTAAATTGGACAGAAAATTAATATTAAATATCAATAGGCCTATTTTATTCTTTTAGTTTATGCAACAGGATCAGATTTAACAGATTTATTTTTTTGACCAATTATCCAAATAATGTATAGTCCAACAAAGCTATTATGATCAGAGCATGTGAGCAGAGCATAGTGGGGAGCGGATCGGTGAACGAGAGGGTAGCGTCATTTTACCAATGTTGCCCAGCATGGCTATGCCACCACACCATGTTACAGCACAATAGGGCTATTGCAAACAGAAACAAATATACTACTACGTAAAAAACTCATGCCGCCACATTATTTGAGCAGACTTTGCTTTACCGATGAGCAAGAGTGGAGCGTTCGCATGGGCCGTGAGCAAACTAAGCAGAGCTCACTTGGATAGAGCGTAATATTGAGTGTGAAGTCCCACCGCGCAGTGATAACAGCTAGAGCGAGAGTGAGAACACTGAGCTGGAACCTGAGAGCTGAACACTGAGGGGCGGGGCGGCATATATTTTCGGCCATTTTTCTCTTTCAACCAAAAACCAAAAATGCCATTTTCAGCCGATATTTTTCGGTGGCCGAAATTTCGGTGCATCACTAAATGTTACAAAAGATTTCTGTCATTTTTGACTAATGTAATGTATCCTTACTAAATAAAAGTATTGATTTCTTTAATGCTTATGAAAAAAATGTTCCTGACCCCAAACTTTGAAACAGTAGTTTATGTATGGCTGAATCAAAGCCATGCTGATTTTCAGAGTAACAGCACTCTTGCTTGTTTGATATTGCTTAAATATAACAGACAGCAGTGAAAATAAAAAGTTGTTTGTGTGTTATTATAACTTTTGAGTTCTTAAATTCATCTTGCCTTTCCTCTGGCTGTGTTTTCCCTATCCCCACTACGTTTTTTCTTTGTCTCGCTTTTTTCCCCCTCCTTCTTGCCCTTCTCTTGTTCCTCCTCATCCTCCAGTGAGGGAAGTGACGAGGAGTCCGAGTCCTCTGCTGCCTCCTTCTGGTTGTCCTGTCCTGAAAAAGAAGAGATTAAAGGGTTAGTTCACTCCAAAATGAAAATTCTGTTATTAATTAATCACCCTCCAAGACTTTCGTTCTTCTTCTGAACACAAATGAAGATCTTTTTGATGAAATCCGAGAGATGTCTGTCCGTCCATTGACTGCCTTTGCAACTACCACTTTGATGCTTCAAAAAGTTCATAAAGAGATTGGAAAACTAATCCATATGAATCGAGCGGTTTAGTCCAAATTTCCTGAAGAGACTCAATCACTTTTAATGATGAATAAATTTAATTTAGGCTTTTACTCACATGTAAACATTGAACATAAGCAAAAGCTCACCCGAATGTGAAAAAAAAACGCTCGATTCAAATGGATTAGTTTTACAATCTCTTTATGAAATTTTTGAAGTGTCAAAGTGGTCGTTGCAAAGGCAGTCAATGGACGGACAGAAATCTCTCAGATTTCATCAAAAAGATCTTCATTTGTGTTCTGAAGATGAACGAAAGTCTTACGAGTTTGGAACGACATGAGGGTGAGTGATTAATGACATAATTTACACTTTGGGATGAACTAAGCCTTTAACTAAGTAGAAAGGTTTAAACGTGCACCCTCTTTGACCTCTGAGGGATTCTTACCAATTTTCTCAGTCTCTTTAGAGGATAAATGAGCAGCATCCTCTCTTTTATCTTTCTCCTCTTCACTGTCTCCAGGGCTTTCATTTTCAGAGTTGCTCTTGTTTTTTGTGTCCTCGTTTTTCTCCTCCTCACTTTCAGAGCTGCTCCCAAACACTTCTCTCTCCACTTCTTTCACAAAATCCCTCTCTACTGGCTTCTTTTTTCTGACATCTTTTCTTTTGCTCTGTGTCTTCGCTTTGCTCTTCACTTTATCATCCTCAGAATCACTCGCAGACTCGCTTTTTGCTGGTTTATCACTGGTTTCCTCCTCACTGTCTGAATCCTCTTTCTTTTTCTTTTCTTTTGATGGTGGTTTTTGCCTGGCCTCCTCCTCATCAGAATCCTCCATCTCCTCCTCTTCATCACTTTCTATCATCTTCCCTTTCTTCTTCATTTTCTTTTTCTTGTCATTGTCCTTTTCTTGTGCGTTTTGCTTATCCCGTCTCTTATTCTGTGGTTTTCTGTTAACGTTCTTTTTCTCTTGCTCCTCCTCACTGTCTTCACCCGTGTCTTTATCACTTCCAGCTTCTTCCTCTTTTTGCCCTCCCTCATTCATAGCCTTCTCTATTCCAGAGTCAGGGGAATCTGTAAAAGAGAGATTATAAAGTTACTCACGCAACATCCAATGAGAAAATAAAACAAGGACAAACTCCACAAGTACTACACAGATACCTGGAGAAGACTCCCCCAGCCGTGATCTCTTTGTCTTTCCCACCATTTTATTCTCTTCATCCCCATCATCATCTTCGTTGTCATCATCCACCCTTTTCCTTTTGTTCTGGCTCTTTGACGTATTCACAATATTAATAAGAGGCTCATCATCACTGCTGGCCTGAAAATTGAAACAGGTTTCCTTCGTTAAGCCTCAACTTCAAAACATTACTGACAAATCACACTGTTCATGTACACCATATTATCAAACAAGCTTTTGTTCTTTTTTGCATTTTTGTAAAGTTTTAAATATAAAATATCAAATCATTTGGCAAAACGTTGTGGTTGAGACTCTTAGAATAGTGACACAAGGTATTTTTTTAATTAAATCTTAATAATAAGTGCAAGCAGTGGTCTAAACTGTGTCCTTCTTCATTCCCAAAAGCATCATTAACTGACTCAAGGAAAGTAAATTTCAAAAACATTTATTATGTGTATTCATTCAGATTATAGTAGAGATTAATACTGAACTGAGTTCTTTTTGGTGCCTTATTGGGCCTCAACAGTCTAATGCACATACTTATGTGTCAAAATGCCCATCTTTGTGAGTACCCTCATAAACACAGTCATTTATGTCTTAAGTGAATGCAAACATTTGAGAAAGAAAGTATATATTAAGGCATCTGTGCATTCGATCTTAAAGGATTAGTTCATTTCAGAATTAAAATTTCCTGATAATTTACTCACCCCCATGTCATCCAAGATGTTCATGTCTTTCTTTCTTCAGTCAAATAAAAATTAACGTTTTGAGGAAAACATTCCAGGATTTTTCTCCATATAGTGGACTTCAGTGGGGTTCAACGGGTTGAAGGTCCAAATTGTAGTTTCAGTGCAGCTTCAAAGGGCTCTACGTGATCTCAGACGAGAAATAAGGGTCTTATCTAGCGAAACAATCGGTCATTTTCTAAAAAATAAAAATGTATATACTTTTTAACCACAAATGCTCATCTTGCACTAGCTCTGCGATGCGCCACACATGACGTAATCACATTGGAAAGGTCATGCATCACGGTACCGCGGTACGGCGAAAAACTCCATCTCATTTTCTCCTCCAATGTCGTTGTTTTACCTTTTTTATGTAAAGGCCGTTTGACTTAGTCTTTGCATGTTCGCTTTGTAAACATTTGCTCTGCCTATGTCACGCGTGGCCTTTCCAACATGATACATTGGTAACCGTGGAAGTCCACTATATGGAGAAAAATCCTGGAATGTTTTCCTCAAAAACCTTAATTTCTTTTCGACTGAAGAAAGAAAGACAAACATCTTGGATGACATGGGGGTGAGTAAATTATCAGGAAATTTTAATTCAGAAGTGAACTAATCCTTTAAAGTGACACCAGCATAATACACCTGCTGTCGTCTGTGTCATCAATGTTAATCAAACAACAAAAGAGAGAAAATCTCTCACTGCTCTTGACTGAATCACTTTTTGTAACTTTAATAAGAATAACATATATTTAATATTTAATTTACACAGTGAAGACTTTGCAGTGTTTTTGTACATTACTTTATACAATTTATATAGTATATGTAGTATTTATGTAGTTCTTATTTCTAGTGCTTATTTCAGGTAGGTCTATTTAATTTGTGTCTTTGTTCTATTGTAGTTTTGTCCTATTGCTTGTAATAAGTTCCTTTGTTATTATTTTATCACTGTTTGTCTTCAGTGAGCTTTTTTTAAACTTAAGCTAGTATTAGTTTGTTTTTTGTTTTTTAAATTGGTGATGATAATTAAAAAAATTCAACATCATAAAAACCTTATTTAATGCAAAAATAACTGATATATATCGTTATCGTGAAATAAAATTACTCGTATTGTGATTTAAGATTTTGGTCATATCGCCACCCCTATGTGTAACTTAATTTATTTATAGGAAAACATGCTGATAAAAAGATAAAATGCTTAGCAATGTTACAATTCATTCCTGTCCATGAAGAAATAATCTCCAATCAATTTTAACCACTTTATGAGCACATTTCACCAATAATTACTAGCGCGCTCACTCATGTTAAACATGATTATAACATTATTTCTTTAGAAACAATGATTTTTCGGCCAACTTCAAAGCCTTCTTCAGATGACCAAAGACCTTCAATTTGTTCTAAGACTTTTTTTAAAGTGTGTTGGAGTTTGCAATAATAATAATAAAAGGGCAGCGCTTAGCAATGGGATGTTTTCTGACAGATGAAAGATGGTAAGATCACATGACTTTACTGTCTCTTCCTCACCTGCATCTTCAAAAGTTCCTCCTCGACAATTTTCTTCATCAACTGCCTGTCCTTGGGGCTGAGCGATTCTCTACCCACTCTCTCCAGGTATCTCCTCCGCAAAATGCCTAAAGTCAGTGTACTTGAAAGGTGGCAGAGAAAGTGAATTAGACGTGCAGATGGACCAATAGAAATCCATGCTAAATGTCACATGACTTAACACTTTACATATTTTGTGCTCAACAAAACACAAGCACACTTTCACTTAATAGTGGCTTGTTCATGGATATGATGTGAAGGCTTAGAGACATTTTTGTGTCTATCTGCCTACTACTGAACTATAGGATTCCCTTCAGGCTCTTTTAAGTAAGCTGCGTCACACATCACTGTGTCTCTTTACCATATTTATGCGACACATTCAAATTAAAGCAATTCTTATGTGATGTGATCGTCTGCACGCATGAATCCAACACTAACCACCCCTTCATATCTTCGTAATCCGTTTCTTTTTCCTTCATGTCACTCACTAGCTATTTAGTAGCCAGTGTGAGACCTTACATGCGTACAATATTTCTCAAGGAACGAGTTTATGATTCAGCCCTGACTTAGACATAACATAACGTTCTTTGACATGTAATGATGATAACCACCGTTTTAAACAGCACTTTCGACATTTATTTCAACCCGCAATTTACCTTAAGTCCGAACACTTGTGCAGTTGTCTCACAACGAACTCTCGTATCGCGTCCTCTTCTTTGGCCATGTTTTTTTACACATTTGCGCCACTTTTTACACGACTGCGTACTGTGCGTACTAAACGCGACACCCTCCCTTGGCGCGCTTTGCTGTGCTCGGCTACGTTGCTTTACGTCATCACGCACAATTTCCGAGAGACGCGTTTACGTATTATTTAATATTTATAACATCATACCGATGGTCAAAACGTTTCTTTTATCCAATAAAACCGGCTTTGCACTAGATGAATTCGCTTATAAATACGCAAATTAAAACTATTTTAGGTTAGAGGATTTAAACGTCTTTAAATCTTAAGCAGATACTTTCATGACTGATTTGGGGTTTTCTTTTAAATGGTCTTTAAAGTTCAGTAATGTAATATTCGCATATTTACCATTTTAGTATGAATACGTCATTTTGACACTCTTATTATCTGTATTTTTAAGGGTAATTCTTTGGAATAATAGCTTTCATTCTGTTAGTTTATTAAGACAAAACCAAAATAACTTCAAAAACACAAAGAATTTTACCAAAAAGCATTTTTATTGAAAATGTTAATGGTATATTAACTCCATTTGATTAATATTCCAAGACAACATTTGGACGGCATTCTAGTTTAATTGGCAGAATTAAGGAGGTGTTTTTGCTCTAGGGACAGTGAGTGCATACATTTATGGCTTACATTGGTCAATAAAACATTGTTTTATGAAGTGGTTTGTAACTTAGTGGTAACTACTGTCATCATGCCAGGAGTCCTCTTTGTCTAGAAATGATTTTGAATAAAATTATAACATTGTTTTTAGTGCAGATGTGGCTAGAAGTATTTCAATCCTTCTAACCCATTTCTGTTTTAGAATGTGTTCAGTGATATCATGTTAGAAACTAGTGCGATCATTTACTTTTTAAACAGTAACAATATTAGTTTTAGAAATATTGTTTAACATGTCCATCCAAATGTTACGTACCAATCGTGAGGCACAGTTGTGTAAAACTATTTACTTGTTAAGCTTTTTTTTTGCTTTACAAAAGGATGTTTAAAACTGGACCCCCTGTTATCTATGGCTGCAACAAGCTGCGCACATTTGGTCAGTTTCTAAGAAGATCTGACAGTCCTATGCAACATGACACCTCCACCATGTACCTCTCATCACTCTCAACAACTCAAGTCAGCATACATCACAGTTACTATTAAACAATGAAATATAAACTTTCACATGGCCCATACAAACAAATCAGAATAAAAAAAAAAAATTTAAAAAAAAAAAACTTATTTCACATTGAAACTTAAAAAAGTGAAAATTCTGGACAATAAATTAACCGAATAATAAATTAATTTTAACAAAAAATGAAAAAAGGTAAATTTATCTCACAGAAAAAAACAAAACTGTGCCACACTGTGGCAACTTCAGTATTATTTCTAAACTAACCCATAATTACCCTCACCCCTCCTGTTTCAGTGCAGTATTGAAAAGTTGTCTTTTTCACAACCATTCTTTCTATTTTTTACATGCAAAACAACATCGTACCATCAACGTCGTACCATTCTGATTCAGTCTTTGTAAACAGTCTGCTGTCCATGACCCCTTTCATCATGCATAATATGCCTCCGAACATGAATACGCCTCACCCGCCTATCCCCGCCCCCTACACCCGCCCCTTCCTCCTCCGACTGGCCCACACCTGGTGACGAGACGCCCCCTGACTCCAGCAGGGCCATGCCTCCCGAACCCGAGCCTCGCCCATTTTCATAGATCAAAATGTTGAGTGTCTCCTCAAAGATACGAGCTTCTGGGAACTCAACCTATGTGAACAGATGAAGGAAAAAAAAAAAAAAAAAATCAAGTGAGAAAACAGACATATTTATGGACACAGACAAGAGAGTTCAGTTCCCTTTTGCTCACTTTGGTCTGTTTCTTCTCAGTGGCATAAACAATAGAGGTGCAGCAGACTTCAGCAATCTTGCGTCCCTCGCCGTAAAAAGACCAGCAGCATATCTCATCTCCCAACACGTCTTTAATGAACAACACTCTGCCATTAAAGCGCAGCCCCAGCTTATCGAACAGCTCGATGTTCTTCAGAAGGTTATCATCAGAGTTGCTGAGGGAACAAAGGGTAACTTTATATAGAAAATGCACCTCGCGCTCACATTTACATTTATGCATTTGGCAGACGCTTTGATCCAAAGCGACTTGTATTCAAGCTATACATTTTTATCATTCATGCATTTCCTGGAAATTGAACCCACGACCTTGGAGTTGCTAGTGCCATGCTCTATTGTTTGACATACAGGAACAGTTATATGTTTTAAAATCATTTTGGATTTTTCTTACTTCTTTCTACAGACTCCAGGCATAATTACAAGATGTCATTAAGCTATATAGTTTTTGCTAAAAAGTAAGGTGTGGAAATGACAACAATTATTCATTTAGATTCAGAACAGTGTTTGACTAAGTCACATTATGGTTCATATTCTTTCTGAAATGAGAAGGTGGTTTGCTCAGAGTAAACATTGTTTTTTCTGAAATAGCTGAAGTACCTGGTATAGGAGTATTTATTGTTCCCTCTGTTATTCTGCAGTTTCACCACTGGCTGTAATGAGGAAAAGATTATTTATGAAACAAAGACCACTTTTTTCTCCATACTGTACGCCCATATAAGATAGAAGGTTTTATTTGGATCCTTAAAGGCCAGAATACACGACACCAAGATTAAGACAATTTTTTGTGCATTACAAGTTTTCTGAAATGTTATGCTTGAAAATGATGCATTATTCAATTACATGCACTAATTTCCATACATATCCAGAACAGAAATCTTAACACTGGATAAAGCCAGGTTCAAAATTGTTTTATTTTGTTGGCATATTAGTTAAAGGTTTTTATTGAGGGGATTTTGGATCCTTTTTTAAATCACATAAATCAGAAAGTACTGTCAACAGGCAGAATCAAAATCGCCATGTTTTTAGGAATAAAATTATATATAAATCCGGCAAATGATATACAGTATGAACAAACCCCTCGGTAAAAACTTTCAGAATATAGATAGGAATAAATCCAGAGAGTTTGGTGTATTTCTGGAGTGGTGTATTTCATAGTTTGATATAATTCAAAAGTGCTACTGAAGTCGAGATTTCTGGCTTAATGCATGAGGGGGAAAAACTCATTTTGAGAAAATGGGCTTTGAATATATGTATTGTAATTGAAATCTACAGACACAAACAGATAAAGTGTAATAAAATAAACACTTAAATGTGTACATTATGGAGGTTTTCTGTCCACTAGTCAAGCAAAATAGCCCAAAATATCAAAATTAACCATTGCATGAAAAAACAATGGTTTTACTTGTAGTGTCTTGCCTTAAAATCAGAACAGATTTCAAAACGGTAGGTATCATGCATTTGGCAACTTTGTAAATGGTTACTAGAGTTTTCAAAAGTACTGACTTCGGTACTGAAATTTTAAAAATGTGACGCTTTGAGCACTGTTGAGCGGATTCATAAACACCTCTGATTGGCCATTGTGTTCACGTGCTCATCGGATATGCCTAAGACTGGCTACAATGATCAATGATCCGCGATAGACACCTGCTTTCAAATGCTCCTGTGTGTATCTGTGTAAGCGCTTGGTGAAGAGCTTCATTGATGATGATTTACTACGTTTTTACAGCGTTGATAATTGAAGCCAATCACAGACATATCCGATGAGCGCGTCAACACAATGGCCAATCAGAGGTGTTTACGAATCCTCTCAACAGCGCTCAAAGTGTCACATTTTTAAAGATTTCAGTACCGACTAGGTACTTTTGACAACTCTAATGGTTACTGAACACAACAAACTCACGCAGAAGCATGCACCTCATTGCTAGGAAATGTATATTAAATGATAAAAATATGTTCTAAAATCGGCTCAAAAAGTCCTCCTCTGAATGAATGGAATCTGTGTCCATCGTACACCACACAATCTTCTGTGAAATCAGCCAACTCCAACTGCCCATAATCTGCAGACTGGCTCTGACATTTAGCAACAAGCATTGACTCCTCCAGAGTGCAAATCTGTGCAAAAGCTGCATAGTGTATTCCAGCCCTAAGAGATCTCATTTTTCATGTGTTGTTTTGGTCAGAGGGGAAGTGAATATTAAAACTCTGTTATCTCACCTTCCTACATGTTGCTATCATTCTCTGTTCCTCTTTGGCTGAAGTGATCATAGGAATGTGACAACCCCTGCAGACATCTCTGCGTTTCTGCATCAACATCAAAAAAGCCATTAGCAAGTTTGGTTCAAAGAAGCATTTAATTTTTATGCAGACATATGCTTTTTTAGAATACTGAAGGGACAGAAACACAAGTCCAGTGGATCCTCTAACCTGTAATGTGGTGAGGCAATGCTGAACAAGACCCTGGAGCCTGTAGTACTGCGCCTCTTTCAACACTTCCTCCAGCTCCCGTGTGCTCTCCGGCAAAGGAACTGTCCCGTCCCGCAGGAAGTTCAGCACCAGGGAAAAGTGTCTCCCACATCTGTCTAGCACCACCCAGCCTTAAAAGATGAGTGAACACACATTATATTATACACACATCTGTAAATAAAACACATCTATAAGATTTAAAAAAAAAAAAAAAAAAATTAATACATTTATTCAGCAAGGATGTATTAAATTGATAAAAAGTGATAGTAAAGACATTTATAATGTTACTAAATGAGCAAAAGGGCGATAACTATAATGATAACAATAAAGATATAGTTCTAAAAATAAAAAAAGAATAGTAGAGTCCACACCACAACTATAACAATATTGGCACAGAGATTCCAGCGGACGACTGTACGCATACTGCGCAAGTCGACTTGGGCGGAAGAGCAACCTTTGACCCGACGCAATGACGCAATGATGAATGCGGAGGTGTAGAGGATAGAGCAAAACAAAATCAGTCACAAATTAGAAGTCTAAAACAAGAAATTTTAAAGAGAAATGTCAGAGGATTTCGATATAAGATTGGAGGAGCTTAAATTTGTTGCACAGCCCCATTTGTTTGAACCGAGAGAGGCGTCTAAGCTTACGATACTCCTACATCCTGCGTCATACATCGCTTCAGAGGTTACTCATTTGGCGCAAGTCGACGGTTGTCTGCCGGAAGCTAGTTATTTGAATTTATAAAGTTTTAAATATGGATATTTTTATTACAAAAACGCATCCCTTTGCTTAAAAAGGCCTTTATTAACCCTCTGGAGTTGTATGGATTACTCTGATTATGGATGGCTTTTTTTTTTCTTTTTTTTTTAACATGGCCCCCCATTCACAACCATTATAAACATTGGAGGACTAATGATATTTTTAAATATATCACCGATTGTGTCGTCTGAAAGAAGATAGTCATATACACCTAGGATGACTTGAGGGTGAGTAAATGTGTACAACAACACATTCTCATGCTTTTTCTTACCCTCAGAGTCTATGGTGACCTCCGTGCTCCCATCACAAATACTCCTGAGCAGACTGTCCTCCTTGCTGAGCGTCTGGACGGTGGTGTAGTGGAGAGTTCCCCCCACATTGAGCTTCACATACTTACTGCCCGCCAGGCTCCTGTCGGCCTTTCCTTCCCCAACATGGCTGGAGGACGATGAGGCAGAACCGGACATAGTCACCACATTCCCACCAGATGAACCAGATGCCTCAGCAGACATCAGGGGAGTAGAAATCAAATACTGCTTATTTACTGCCTAAAAATATAAAGCGCACAAATACAGAGCGGACAGAATTTCAGTCTGTTGTTACGGTGTCATTCTGAAACTAAGCGGTAAAGGAATAGTTCAACCAAACTTGAATACTTCATAATTGCTTATTCACCCTCATGTCGACCCAAACCTGTATGATTTTCTTTCTTCTATGGAACAGTTTCTAAAGAATATTCTCGTTTCCATTCACTTAATGAAACTGAATGAGGACTGCACCAAAATTACAAAGCAGCACAAATGTGACCCACATGAATCATGTACTATATTCCAAGACCTCTAAAAACATGCGGTAGCTTTGTGTGAGGAACGGACCGAAATTTAGGACATTACCGATTAAAAATCTGCCCTAGCTCTCTTTGGCATGTTCACAAGAGTTCATGAAAAAATGTCCGATTTCTAAACAAACTGACTGTTTCAGTCAGACTCAGACCTTTTGAGTAAATTAGTTGATCTCGTTCACAAAACTGGTCTGAATGCTTTGTTGACAAATCGGACTGATCGTTCAGCAGTTAACAGTCCACTGGAGAGCACATTTTTCAGTGAATAACGTCTGTACGTATGATTTCAAAATAAACAAATGGAATTGGAATACAGCACACAAGTGGATATGGATACTTTAATCATGATTTTTAACATTTCGGAGCTTGACAGCCCAAGACCCAGTCCTTCATTGGATGAAAGTGAGTAAATGTTAATGTTATTTACTTAAAAAGTAAATTATGTCAGAAAAATCTTTTTTGGCTGAACTATTAGTTTAAGAAGAAACAGCAGGACATCAAAGTAATCTCTGGTGATTGCTCACACAAGTTCACAGATGTACAAAAGACATAAAACTTTATGAGGGCAAAATAAACCAATAAATGTTGATACATCCTCAGAGATATGCATGAACAAGGTGACATTATACCATTAAATGTGCACACCTCATGTGACAACCACTGAAACTATTTCAAAGGACATAAAAAAAAAACATCCATAAATCAGAAGAAATACAATATTTGATACATTAAGCAATGTAAGCATTTAGCATCAGTCAAAGAGCCTCTCACTGCGGCGTCCCTACAAACTCAAACATAAGTGAATAACACGCATTTAGCAATAGTCTGGAGGGTTGTGATTGTGAATATCTGTCCACTCCACTGGGGAGGCCACAGGTGTGTCTCTGTACTGATATCAGAGGAAATGGACAGAATTAGGTCAACACATTCAGTAAGATCTTAACTCCAGCTGAGAGATCTCGCTAATCCTCGTCTAGACCACACAAAATTTGTTTCCCACCATTCACTAGTCATTTAATGACTTGACAACTAGCAGTTAAAGTATTTCACACATTTAAAATCTGTATAGTAAGTGTGATGTATGTGTCTTATATTGATAAGCTTATTAGCCCTTGAGCTAGCTCTTGATGACATTGGAGTGGCTGTCAACGAGCGAAACACTCACCGAGCTGGGTCCCCGCGATAAGGTGCACAAAATATAACGTAATCGCTACGGACTGTTACATCTATAACAGTAAACCTGCCATTATTTTTCAACAAATCATAATTTCCTCTGTCGTCTCGCAGCACGACTGTCTTCCTCTTTCTGGCTTGTTGTGGGTTGACAATGGCTGCTCGACCTCGCGCGAGGAGTGTCTTTCGTTGACTGATTGGTCCAAATGAATGTCTGTCAAGCGAGTTAGTTCCGCCCCCCGTAACGGCCTAGTACGTGCGGAATGATTTGAAGAAAAGCTGTGTCTGAATTCAGTCAGTCATGACTCATGGGGCTATTTTATTAGGTCAATGTTTTCTTCTGTAACACAGAATTTATTTTAAGTTTTAAAACCTTTTTTTTCTTTTGTGTCTTGGGAACGTGGAATATGTAAATTAGTGTAATTTTTATATATATACTATGGAGTATTAATATGGAGCTATAACAGCTTCCACTCTTCTGGAAAAACCTTTCTGTGGGAATTTTTGCCCATTAATCAAGTAGAGCATTTGTGAGGTCAGGCACTGATGTTGGATAGGAAGGCCTAGCTCGCAATCTCCATTCTAGTTCAATGGTGTTTGATGGGGTTGATTATCAGGGCTCTGTGTGGGCCAGTCAAGTTCTTCCACACCAAATTCATCCAACCATGTCTTTATGGACCTTGCTTTGCGTACTAGGGCACATGATGGAATAGAAAAGGGCCTTTCCCAAACTTGGAAGCATAGTATTGTCCAAAATGTCTTATTAAGCCCAACCTCTGAAAAACAGCCCCATACCCTTATCCCTCCTCAACCAAACTTTACATTTGGCACAATGCAATCAGGCAGGTAACGTTCTCATGGCATCTGCCAAACCCAGAGTCGCCTAGCAGGGATGAAATATCACGAACTATCATATTGTAAAGATGGCATCCTATCACAGTACCATGCTTGAATTCAATGAGCTCTTGAGAATTACCCATTTTTTCACAAATGTGTTAATATACACACACACACAGGGAATGTGGAATATATGGAATGTATGAACACACACACACACACACATTTCTTGCTATTAGCAAATGTATTAATTATATATTAAGGAATTTTAAGTTTATTATAAATAAATTATATATTATTAATATATAATATGTATATTTATAACTTTTAATATATAATTAATACTTTTGCCAACAGCAAGAAATATGTATTATTATTATAAATCATAAAGATCCATTTATGAAAGACATGTTCACCATCCAACAGAGACTTTTATTTAATCTTAAATCTCAGCAAATAAATGTCTTCATGACAAGTATATTATGTTGATAAATAAATAACAATCAAGTAATACTATAATGCAACAAAGCCCTCCACAACATGGGCTCTGGTAATGGCACAGTGGAAAAGACGAAACTCACTGCATATTAACAATAAACCATGAGATAAATAAATAAAAAATTGCAATTTATAAAAAGCATTTCAATTCGATTACTGCATCACAGCAAGCAGTTTTTTTTTCTGTATATATTTTCCTCAACATAGTGCATATGCAACAACATCAACTCTGATAACAATGACAGTAAGTATAATTGATCATGAATCCTAAGCTGAAGCGGTAAAATATACAATCGTTGCGTGCCGTAAGCGAGAGGACATTCCGCTCCTCTGAAACATGGTCATTCAACATCAAGCAGAAATAGATTTTTAAGAAACAGCAAAGAACAATATGAAATGCTGGCATTGTCCTCATTATTACATAATAATGTGAGAAATACTATGGCAACCAGTGAAACATGAAGTGGCGTCACATTATGGGATGTATTTTGGCACTGAATCTGTTTTGTATACTCAATATTCAATCAAAATATTTACATTCAATATGTTCTTGTCATCATGTGTATGTATATGAATGTGTGGCCATGTACCTGTATACAAACATGGGAACATGAGAGTATAGTTTCTGTATTTCGGATTATATACGTATGTGTACTTTGTCTCACTTCTGTCAAAGTCTCTCTCGTTCTCTCTCTCTGCCATCTCACTTTCTTGTTCTCTTTCAATCCTTCACTATTTTACAGTCCTTAAGGCACAAAGCCTTCTGTTACAAAACATGCCTGACTGTAGAAATCATACAATATGTACTTACAACAATTTTGTTGTTACTTTCAGTACTTCATTACTCTGATACCAATAACATACACACACATGTAAACACAAGCTAACATACAGAGGCACCTGTATAAACTCACAAGCACACGCACTTGTAAAGCACAAACATCAGTGAAACGACCAAGAGAGAGGAGAGAGAGACTGTGTAGAGTGGGATTAATGTGTTGTAATTAACTGAATAAAACAAATGAATGTCTTGTGGAAAGAGAGAAAAATAACAGTATCCTTCCTTTTCTTCTCCTTTTCATTCACCCACAATTTGGATTCATTTGAAGACTCCTGTCTCAGATGGACACCTCATACTCTCGTGTGTCCTACAGTGAGAGAGAGGGAAAAACATGCACACTTTACCAACAAATACGATGGAAAATTCTGCTGAAAAGACGTTAGCTACACTACAAGCTACTAACCAAAAGCAACTATTTAAAGGGTTAGCTCACCCAAAAATTAAATTTCTATCATTAATCATGTCGTTCCACACCCGTAAGACCTTCGTTCATCTTCAGAACACAAATGAAGATATTTTTGATAAAATCCGAGAGGTTTCTGATCCCCCACAGAAAGCAACGTAATCACCACATTCAGGGTCAAGTAAAATTAGTAGTAAAGTCATTGTTAAAATAGTTCATGTGACTACAGTGGTTCAACCTTAATGTTATGAAGCGACGAGAATACTTTTTGTGCGCAAAAACAAAACAAAAATAACGACTTTATTCAACAATTTCTTCTCTTCCCTGTCATTCACCTACACTGTTGATGTTGTATAGACAGTTCTGAGTTTCAAGCTGCCGTTCTGATGTAGAACCCAGAAGCGCTGCATTGTCTGCTCTGCAGATGTCTTTACTACTTTTCTGGACATTGAATGTGGTAATTACGTTGCTTTCTCTTGGGGATCAGAAACCTCTCGTATTTCATCAAAAATATCTTAATTTGTGTTCTGAAGATGAACGAAGGTCTTACGGGTGTGGAATGACATGAGGGTGAGTAATTAATGACTGAAATTTAATTTTTGGGTGAACTAACCTTTTAAGGGGACAATATCTTTTTTTATAATATAATATAATGGTGGTATTTATCCAAAGAATTAAGGTTTCTAAATAAATGAACTCATTAAGAGTGAGACCATTAACCGATATACATGTATATCGACACTAAATACAACAACAAAAATATAAAACATCCTCATTTATACTGGAAACTAAAACATGACAATTATATTTTTTAAGAAATTAATTATTTTTATTCAGCAAGGGCGCATTAAATAAATTAAAAAATATATGAAAGATGACAGTATAGACATTTATAATGTAACAAAAGATGTTACATTATAAATTAAAATGTATTTCAATAAATGCTGTCCTTAAGAACTCAAAAAATCCAGAGGAAAATGCACTATGGTTCCCACAAAAAAATTAAGCAGCACAAGTGTTTTTAACATTAATAATTACAAGAAATGTTTCCTGAGTATCAAATCATCATATTAGAATGATTTCTGAAGGATCATGTGACATTGAAGACTGGAGTAATGATGCTGAAAATTCAGCTTTGCATCACAGAAATAAATTACATTTTTAAGAAAGTTAAAATAGTTAACTACTTTTAACCACTATAAAACTTTTTTAAACTGTAATAGTATTTAACAAAATTTGATTTGTTTTTACTGCATTTTTGATCAAATAAATGCAGCAAAAGAGACATTAAAAAAATCTTACTGACCCTGAACATTTGAACATTAGTGTAACTATACATATTCTACACATAAAATTAGAGAGAAAATGCTGTGCTGTGACTTCTGCTGAGAGACTCATTTAAAGGGTTAGTTCACTCAAAAATAACAATTCTGTCATTAATTACTCACCCTCATGTCGTTCCACACCCGTAAGACCTTCGTTCATCTTCAGAACACAAATTAAGATATTTTTGATAAAATCCGATGGCTCAGTGTATCAAACTGCCAAAGTGGTGAACCATTGAAATTTCGAAACACTTATGAAGTAACGAAGCCTCGTTTACTGAAATCACATGACTTTGGCAGTTTGATACACGCTCCGAACCACTGATTTGAAACAAAAGATTTGTAAAGCTTCGAAGCTTCATGAAGCAGTGTTTTGAAATCGCACATCACTAGATATTGTTGAATAAAGTCGCTATTTTGTTATTTTGGCGCACAAAAAGTAGAACCACTGGTTGAAGGTTGAACCACTGTAGTCACATGAACTGTTTTAAATATGTCTTTAGTAGCTTTCTGGGCATTTGAAAGTGTTAAATATCTTGCTGGCAATGGAGGCCACACTGAGCCATCGGATTTTATCAAAAATATCTTAATTTGTGTTCCGAAGATGAACAAAGGTCTTACGGATGTGGAACGAAATGAGGGTGAGTAATTAACAACAGGATTTTCATCTTCTGGTGAACTAACCCTTTAAATGGGTGAGTCGTTTAAATACCATCCAAATCAACTGACTACAGTGAACTTCAGGCTTCCCAATGTAAGATATATGAGATCAAACATAGCAAACAGACTGTGATTCCTTAAAGAGAACATGCATGAACATGCATTTAATTTGGTATTCAGTTGTACATCCTAACAATTAATAAGTATAAATTCCACTAGGTTGTGAGTATCTTACCCCTGCCTCATAGAGAGGGTTGTTAAAGTCAGACTCCACTGTAATAGGACTGTAGGAGTGGGTGTGAGAGAGAGACTTCCAGAACAATGGTTTCCACTGCCACCTACACACACTGAGACGGTGAGAGAGTTGTTAGCACAGAAGAGCTAAATAAGAAGAGCTGTTAAGAAGGTTTTGACAATTATCAGAGAAAACAACTGAATTTTAAAGCCAACCAAAAATAGTACTTGCAAGTCATTTTACTTTGGTAATGTGAAGTATTTCAGAGCAGGGTTTTATTTAATAATGCTTAAAAGTAAATAATACATGTATTAATCAAAATAACACTGGGTGCATCTATTAAAAAAGTTAATAGGGTTATTTTTGATTTCATGTTCAAATAAAATGTTTAATACAAAGCAAAAGCAGCCTCCCAAACTTACTTGGTGTAGTACATGTAGATTCCACCAATCAGAAGGATGACCAGAATGATTGGCAGGATGATGGCCAATGCAATGTTCTCACTCAGCATTTGATGAGATGCCTCTAATGACTGAGAAACTGAAAAGAGGAAAGTTAATAGCTTGGACATCATTACATGACACAGTGGGCCAGATCATCAAAGCAATATGAGTATCACTGATACAATGATAATCATCGTTACCCTCCAATTTATGATCGTCCAGTAACCCTTCATAGGCCACTACAAACAAAGAAAACATTATTAATTTCTTAAGATAAAAATGGCAACTCTGTGTATTGGACTAGTTCACATTCACATACCTTTACAGAAGGGTGGTGGGCTATTCCACTGAGAGGGGTGTCCTGGGACACAGTTGATGATGACTTCCCCAATGAGCTCGTAGCCCTCATAGCAGAAGAAACGTAGCGTCTCACCTGCCTGGTAACTGTGCTTGTACAGAGTCTGGTAGCCGTTGTCCGGCACGCCCGGGTTTGGGCATGGATCATACTTTACTGTTTAGCAGAAAAAATAGCAGGCAACATGTTTAATTGATGGTTTATTGGTTAGTACATTAAAGAGGAATCTTCACTGGTACTTGGGCTAAGATATTTAACTGCATCTGTAAAGTTTTATCCTGCATACACTAGCGTTCACAAGGTTGGGGTCGGTATTATTTCGTTTAAAGGGGTCATGACATGAGAAATCAAATTTGCCTTGATCTTTAGACACATCCTGCAAGTTTCAGAGCTTATAACTCCTCCTCATTATAAACAAAGCATTTATTTAATCAAGCTCCAAAAACAGCTCATTTGGATATTGGGAGACTTGTGACGTCATGCATTTGCATATGCCTGCCTCCAGAGCAAGACATCAATGAACACATCAATTTTATATCATTCCACCACAGGCCCATCCTACTGCCATTCAGTTGGCTGACACTTGCCTACTCCGGATGCGAGCGTTGTGTCGAAAGCAAATAGAACCCATTATAATCACTGATGCTGTCTACACTGGATACAGTATACAGATGCTCCTTCACTTTACTTCACGCGCTTGAGTCAGCCGACAAGAGGACAAATGGAAGAGTAAATAGAAACGTAAAGGAATGTTCGTTCTGATGCGTCCTGTTTAAACAGCTCATTTGCGTCTCTGTACAGACTTCAGAAGGATACCAGAATCAGGAACAAGTGGATGTTTTATTTTAATGGCATCCAGGATTATATGTTTGTTCAGAGTATTTGACTTCAGACTGTTTTGTGAAGGAAGTACAGTGTAAAGGAGAGTTCACAAAGAAACTTTTGTTGACCGATGAAGCAGCCTGAAAAATCTGATAGCAGCTGCATTACAAACCACAAGTAACTGATTTCATAATGCTTTGTCTGTAAATGACAGCTTTATATGGATAATGACAAGCCTTAAAGGAGCTGCCCCTTAAAAACTGATCATTTCAGACAGAAGAATGAAGGTTGAAAATAATTTTCCCCCCACATATATATATATATTTGTTTTTGTTTTGTTTGTTTTTTTGTGAAAAAAACTTTATTAACATTATAAGTGAACCTCAAGGAACATATTAAAATAATAAAAAAAACATGTCATGACCCCTTTAATGTTTTTGAAAGTCTCTTATGCTCACCAAGGCTGCATTTATTTGAACAAAAATACCATAGAAACTTATATAGTGAAATATTGTTAACATTTAACTGTTTTCTATTTTAATGTATTTTAAAATGTAATTTATTCCTGTGATGCAAAGCTGAATTCTCAGCATCATTACTCGAGTCAGTGTCACATGATCTTTCAGAAATCATTCTAATATGATGATTTGGTGCTCAAAAACATTTCTTATGTTGAAAACTGTTGTGCGGCCTAATGTTTTAATGGAAACCTTGATACATTCTTTGACAAATAGACAGTTCAAAACAACAGCATCTATTTAAAGGATTAGTCCACTTTCAAATAAACTTTTCCTGATAATTTACTCACCCCCATGTCATCCAAGATGTTTATGTCTTTCTTTCTTCGGTCGAAAAGAAATTAAGGTTTTTGATGAAAGGATTTTTCTCCTTATAGTGGACTTCAATGGCCTCCAAACGGTTGAAGGTCAAAATTACAGTTTCAGTGCAGCTTCAAAGGGCTTTAAACGATACCAGACGAGGAATAAGGGTCTTATCTAGTGAAACCGCATTTCTGTATTCTCCAAAAAGCTTACACTGTATGTACTACGCCTTCCCTATTCAACTTATGGAAAAGATGTAACTGGCGCTGTGTTCGTTCCGTAAGTTGAATAGGGAAGGCGTAGGACATACAGCGTAAGCTTTTTGGAGAATACAGAAATGCGGTTTTGGCGAAGGCACTTAGAAGGCAAACGTTTGTTTATATAAAGCATATACAGTTGTATTTTTTTGAAAATAACCGATCGTTTCGCTAGATAAGACCCTTATTCATCGTCTGGTATCATTTAAAGCCCTTTGAAGCTGCACTGAAACTGTCATTTGGACCTTGAACCATTTGGAGGCCATTGAATTCCACTATATGGAGAAAAATTCTGGAATGTTTTCATCAAAAACCTTAATTTTTTTTCGACTGAAGAAAAAGACATGGACATCTTGGATGACATGGGGGTAAGTAAATTATCAGCAAAAGTTTATTTAAAAGTGAACTAATCCTTTAAAATAACAATCTTTAGTTATATTGTAAATATCCTTACTGTCACTTTTGATAACTTTGATGCATCCTTGCTGAATAAAGGTATTAATTTCTTTTTAAAAAATCTTAAATCTTAACAGTGCAATAATTTACCATTATTAATAAGACTGTCAATCGATTACAGTCTTTAAACAGGATTAATTTTTTTGCTTATTGTTTTATTTTCATTTCATTTAATGTCTTTAATTATATGCATGTATGCATTCATTTTGACAGTCCTAATTATTAATAATAATCCATTTCAATCAAATGCATACAGAATCGATGACAAAAAGTAGTCAAATAGATTTTTTAAATTTTTTGAAGATCAATTTTTCCCCCACCAGAGGCAATCCCTCACACACCTTACTAACATGTACTCACAGACACACTTTGGGCTGCGGTCGCTCCATTTGGGCATGCCGGTGTCTCTGCCGTGGCAAGAGATCTGGCTCGGGCCTTCCAGCTGATAACCTTGGTTACATGTGAAGCGTACCACGGTTCCCACAGCAAAACCAGACTCCGGATGTACTGAGCGTGCTCCATTGACCACTTCTCCTGGGTCAGGGCACTGCTGGACTGAAGGCACATTAAAGCCAAGAGAAAAAGAGAGTGTGTACAATATTAATCAATTAATGAAACTGGCAAATAATTGGCCACCAAACGATGAACAACCATAACTATTATCAGTGAACTATTAAGTACTTCAATGTGCTCTCTTCTAGCCATAAAAATATAATCATAACTCGGCTCACTTTTCACACAGGTGGGCGGGTTGTTGCTCCAGGATAGATCCCATTGGCAGGTGATGATGTCAGAGCCGACAATGTCATAACCAGGCTGACACTGATAGGTTAACACACTGCCTCTCACCAGAGACGGGTGGGAGGAGCTGCTCCAGCCAAACTCAATTTGCGGAAGGGCAGGGCAAGTGTCATTTGGTTCCACCTCTGCAAGAAATTAAAAGAAGTGACATCACAGTAAGCAGTAACATGAAACATATGAAAAAGGCACAACCTTTTGATGTATTTACCTCTGTAGTGAATGAGGAAGCCTTGGCTCAGTATAAACGTAGAGTCATCGGGATCACTCTGAAACTGAATGGTGACCTCTGAACCTCCTGATACAACCCTGAACCTCTCTCTTGAGCCCAGGTACTGTCCAATCACATGTGACATCAGATCATGACCATCAAATAGAGTGAGGATGTCATTATGGCGGATGTTCAAACTGCAAGCAAAAGAGAGGAAAATAGAATTAAACCATAAATAGATTTAAACACAAATTGTCACAATCAAATAGATTTACTTACATTTGTACATCCAATTCGATGCGTTTGTCCTCGCTGACATGTATTTGCCACACACAGTCCTGCCCTTTAGAGTAGCTCTGTGGCCAGTCAGGAGACAACACTGTTCCCACTGGGTCCGTGAGCTCTCCGCCACACAGAGCTGAGAAGAGGAGAAAGAGGAGGAATCTTAGGCCACATCCACATGAAGCCAGAGCTTTCCCTTTCTGATCTTTTTTTTTTTCCTCATTCTAAAACAAATTCCGTAAATAAGGCGTTGTCTTAAGAAATCTGCGCACATTCGAAACCTGCTGAAACCGACTCAAAACAATGTAGTATACATGCCAGACCAGTATGTGGCACTGTAATTCTGCCACAGAGATACACTAAAAACGGAGAATAAGTCTTGGAGCATGCGCATAAACCTTGCGCGCTGTATACAAACTTTAGTAAAGCTTAGTAATAAAGCTTTACTTTAGTATTTGCTAATAGGCTCAGTAGCTTCTGCAGCACGAACACAAGCATGTAGTCCGCCATTGTTGTTGCTGTTGCTGTTATGTGACGTAGCGGTGTCTGACTAGGGTCGAGACGTAGGGGTGATGACAAAGTCGTTTCACAAAATATACGTATTTGCTGTACACACGAAAACGCAAGGGTGTCATTTTCCGATTTATCCACTCTGGGACCCGGTTTCAAAAAATAGCAAATTCAGGCTCCCAAAACAGCAGATTCGTCTGGACGAAACGCCAATACTATACAAAATGTTTACGTATACAGCTAAACGCGCCTCCGTGTGGACGGGACTCTTATTAGAATAGCTTTAGTATTATTACACTGAAAAAAAAGATTTTTTGATGCTGTTCACTTTATTTAAACAACTTATTTTGATTCAACGCCATTGTATCAGGTTTCTGGTTTAAATGTGATTGATTCATGTTAAATTGACTTGAAACGATTACTCTTTGACTTAACTTGATGTTTTCATATTGGAATAACATGTTTCAATCAAGTAAACCCAACCAGGACTCAATCAAACAGGATTTTCACTTCCCATCATGCTTTGCAAAGGGGCTGAACTAGGAGTGTAAATGTTGAAATAAAGTGTTATTTTAAGCAGTTTTTAGGAAGATGAGAAAATGGAAAGACTTTTTAATGTTTACTGTTCTATTATGTTGATATTTAAAAGTTTCTGTTAATTAATAGTTTTAGGGTTACCATTGTGGTGAATTGTTGCACTTGTGCTTGGGTTGAGGACCTGCTAACAAACTTTCAAATTACTTTAATAAGAAAGTAATTACTGTGGTAGTGCTCTGGGTTGTCTTTGCCAAAAGCATTGTAAGCCTATGTTGATTGTAAAACCATTGCCACCAATGGACTTATGATCAATTTAGGCTTTACAATGTTTTTGGTTAAGGCAATTTAGGATGCATCCAGTATCACATCTAGATTTCTAACACAGAACATCACAAAAGTTATATAAATCACAAAATTAAACAAGAAGAATTAATCGTAAAAATCAATGTGTATGAAAACAATTTATTTTTTATTTATTTATTTATTGCTTTTTATTTATTTTATTTTAAATGAACACAATTGATTCTAGTTAATTTAACATGGTTGAATCTATTGGATTTTACTTGTCTCAATCATGTGGAACCACTGTCCATGATTGAATTGAGTAAGTTGGACATAACTATTTTACATAGATTCTTCCTTAGTCAGTTGTTTTGTCACAACTCAAGGATTTTGCATAGAGTAAAAATACTTTTACAACCTTTACAACCTTTAATGTTAATAAAAACTAAGTTGGTTGTGTTGACCCAACGTAAGTACATTAAATTGGAATAACAGAATTGCATAATGCTGAAATAAAGCAACTTAATCATGTGGAAATCCTTTCCATGATTTTTTTATGTTCGTTCAAAGAGTTATTTTTTTTGAATGTAGGCCAGACTGATCAGATGAAATGAAGTTCCCAGTAGGTAAAATTTGAGATGGTTTTGAAATTCAATAATGTAGTTAGAATGATCTTTGAATTAACTTTGAATCACTTTAATGTTACAAGGATTATTTTCATTATAATTACACTAATTAAAGAGTTAAATTGACAGTTCTGATGAAGATCAACAGATCTAAATAAATAAATAAAATCTTACTGACCCCAAACTTTTGAATGGTAGTGTACAGATGCTGTACAGGTATATGTGGCGAATATATGTGATGTCGTACCTCTGCAGACAGGTTCACTCTCATTCCAGTGAGGGTCATTGGGGTCAACACACTCCATAACTCCTGAGCCCTGCTCCATGACAAAACCAGGAGAGCATGAGAAGGTTACTACAGTACCCAGTGGGAAGGTGATGTCGCTGCTGCTGAAGTTCCCATGAGGCAGGTAAGGCTCATAACAATGTTCCCCATCAAAAGCTGAAAGAGAGAGAAAGAAGAGGAAGGATGGAAAGTTATTAAGTGAGAGTGAAAGTATCTGTAAAACCCAGACATGAAGGTACAAAATTGTATTTTTCGAGTTTCTTTTTTTCTTAAATTTAGTGTGACATCACAATAAGCAACTGCATTCTGCATTCTTTAGACAAGCATCTGGTAAGAACTATATAAATGTACAAACGTTTTTGTGTTAATGAAATTACTAAAGTTTATAGTGATTTATATGGCGTATAGTGATGAAATATACATAGGCTCTTTTTGAACAGTGAACAAAACCATTTTGTTGAATGTATAGCAGGTTGTGTTACCCTCATAGCGGAGTGCCAGCAGCAGTGGGATGGAGGAGGAATCTGCTGTGAGCTCCACATAGAGAGACATTCCCTCGCTCACAAAGCCTCGTTCTGGAACGTCATCCAGATCCGAGTCAAAGAGGAGAGGAGCTGTAGAGCTATTCCCACTGCGCACAATCAGCCTAAGAAAGGGAGGAGGAGCATGGAAAAAAGAAAAGAAAATGACATTAAGAGAATGGGATGATTCTGGAAGGATCAAGATCATGGCAGGTTGTACAGGAAGAAGAAGTAGATTTCAGATGTTCGTTTATCAGCAGCAAACTTCTGTATAGCTTATACATTGCTCTGAAACACGCCTCTGTGCGCACGCTACAGGTGTGTGCGGCTGTGCCCAACACCAATAGAGATATAAGACAAGTAACTTAATACATGAGTGAGCAAGACCTGAACTCTTACTTGTCATTATCTTCATCAAGAGCCACCCTCTCAAAATGAAGGTGGAGCCTATGGCCTTCCTTGGCTTCCAGCAGCCAGTGACAGCTCAGGTTGCTACCACTGCTATGGTTACTTGCAGAGGGGAGGGTTGGAGAGAGGATGCGGCCAACAGTAGCATTTCTAATCCATCCTCCACAGGATACAGCTTTAATATACAAAAACATATGTGAATTCTTATACACATGGACATAAATTTAAGTGTCTTCAATGAACTGTAGATAATGAAAAAAAATAATAATAATAATTGAACAGGGACAAAAATGCAACCCACCCACACACTGTGGTTCTGGGGTGCTCCATTTGGGTCGGGTGGAGTTCAAACAGGTTGCAACCTCATGACCTCTGACCTCAAATCCTGGATCACAATGGAAGTGAGCCTGACCACCAGGATGGATGTCAGTTACAGTCACTCCACCGCCCTCAGGGGAGAGGGGGAATGAACAGGACAGGAGGAACGCTGGAATGGGTGTTTAAAAGGAAAAGACAATTCTGTCATTCCTGTTATGTCAAAACAGACAAATTACAATTTAATCACTGTGCAGTAGAGCTGCATGATTAATCGTTAAAAGATTGCAATCTTGATTCAAACACCAACGCAATCTTATTAATAAATGACAATGATTCACATGTGTCTATTAAACCTTGATAAAATCACACCGGACCATTCAGATCTGCACTCGCGCTGCCGCTGACCCAGAGAGAGCAGTTATCAGCTAGCAAATGTTAACATCACTCTGCACACGACGTAATAGTCTACCTCTAGCATGCAAACAATTTAAAAAAATGCAGTTTAGTAAGTGAGGATGCCAAGGAATAATTCTGAGTGTAAAAGTAGGCTACGTCAAATAATTATTACAATAGGTTAGGCTCCACTGTGTAACAAGCAAATTAAAATGATACACATTTATTATTCACAATATGGAAATAAAACATAGTTCGTTAAGAGCATGACTCAAACATGCCATTAATGTGCTTATTCAAGTCCTCTTTTGTTTTTTTGAGTTATTTTTTATCCATTCCGCATCTCCCACATATGTGTATTGTTGTGTCACTACTCTGCTTTATTAATTTATCCAATGTAAAACCCGGACACCGCCACACAAATGTGGCTTTTTGTTAATGACTGTCATTCAGGATTTAACGCAGAGTAACAGCTGTCACAGGCAATTCTAGTTGCATTTTTTTTATCAATTAATTTCTTATTTTCTTAAATTATCCTCTGACTATGTTCTGGCCTGCCATCTAGTGGCAAAATTTTTTTTTGGCCCGATGCCAAAGTTAATTGCCGACCCCTGATGTATAGATATTAAACAGTTTCACAAACAGTCTTTTCAACCACACAGTATTATTATTTCTGTCTTACAAATATTCGAAAAATCTCAGAAGTCCTTAGATAAAAGTTTATATTTCAGGTATAAACACTGATGCCCATGGTAGCGATCAAAAAAGAGTAATTGTTATATTGTTACGCCACTAGGTGGCGACAAGCGACTGTTAAAAATGTGTTTGTCATTGAATCATTCATTCAAGAGATACACTTTAAAATATATTCAAATAGAAAACAGTTATTTTAAGTTGTGATAATATTTCGCAATATCATTATTTTTATTAGATTTATGTTCAAATAAAGCTACGATCAAGCTACATCATAATTACCATAATTACGAGATTCCAACTTGTAAAAAGCATCCACGTCCTCGTAGATCTCGTAATTACAACTTATAAACTAGTAATTTTCTGAGAGCTCCGACTTGCACCACCTGACCGCTGCAGATTCATTTAGGCATTGATAGTTTTGCCACAGAAACGCATAATTTCCAGTCCGAGGACGTAAACAGGTCAGAGTAGAATGTCACATGTTGCCATCTCAAAATTACGGTAATTATAACATGGCGTGAATGCAGCATAAATGCAGCCCAGGAGACTTTAAAAAAAACTTACATACCCCAAACTTTTGAACAATAGTTAAAAGTAAAAAAAATACCTTGATAGTGAAAGCTGAAAACACCATGATTGGCTTGCTTCAGACTCTTATAGTGGATCTGCACTTGATTGGTTGAGCTACGAATCACCTGACCTTCGCTCATTAGTGTCTCATTGGCCAAAAGCTCAGGAGCTGTCCCACCCAGCTCCAGAATGGTAAGTGACTCCTCCTTGGACAAGTTTACTTTCTTTACCTTCAAGACAGACAGATGGTGTTACCATAACAACAGCTAATGATGTCGTTCCCCAAGATTGCATCAAGGACAAAGATTCCAGAACTCATTAAAGTGACATCGCCCATGCAAATGCCAACAAGATGCATCAGCTATGCTAACAGGCAGTAACCATAGTGATCCAGAGAGAGGCTAAATGAGTTTTCAATGGAAACCTTGGTAACAGTGAGGCTATCACACCTGTATCTCAACCCCATATCCAGGATACACCGTGATGCTGTAGGTGCACTCCAATGGGGAAAAGGGGGATGAGGATGAGAGCGGATCAGGGGACTCGACTATTCCCTCCATTCCTGACAGGCTGGCATTGCATTGAACTTGAGAGAGACAGTTTAAAAGTTTAAAAGGCAACTTAAAATATGCATTTAGAAATCACTAATGCTCCAAGACCTGTTGAGGGACAAGTTTAGAGCTTCATAGTGAAAATTATTTGATGTTTTCAACTGTCGGTTATGATACCTGGTGTGTGCACTGTTGTTATTGTTGTTGTAGTAATTAGTGTAGTTGTGGTCTCCTCCTCAGCTGGTGGTGATGTCACAGCACTCCCAAAACCTGATTGGCCTGCATGAGGTGCAGCCGATGAGGTCACTGCTGTAGTGAGGATTCCTGGTGACATCACTGTGGAGGAGGGTTCTGATTCTCTGATGGACGGGACGGCCTGGGTGGGGTTAGTAGTTGTACCTGTGAGGTAAAATCACAGATTTAAATGAAACATTCAAATTGTGATGACGTCAAACTGGTTCGATATTGAAATGTGTTCTTTTTAGGACAGATTGACCTCTGCTATTAGGGGTGTGGCCCAGGTACTCCTTACTCAGAAGTGCAGCATGGATGAGTTCTCCCAATGGGCGGGGACTAGAGGTCACGGTGGGAGGAGCCTCAGTGTCTGATGTCCCTAAAGAGGCACCTGAAAAGACCACAGAACTATCAGACTTAGTTTCTTTAAGCTAAAGGATTCATTGTAAAGTGATCGGCATATACTGTGTACATTCGCTTTTTGCAAATAGTAATAAACATACAAAAGCACACTCACACAAGTATGTGCACATTACCTGAAGTTAGGTGTAGCAGTGTGACAAACAGTGTCACAGCAAAAACTGTGGACACCATTATTTAATATGAGAGGACAGCCTGGGTGCAAGCAAACAAGAGAAAAAAAAGAAGTAGTAAGAGGTATAGAAGAATAAAAAGGGAAAGATCAAAGTTAAGGAAGACTGTAAGTCAAAGGTTATGATCTTAAAGAACCCATGAAAGCGTTTTGTGACTTTTCTTTCATGTCTGTTAGATCTGAAGTCACGTGGAAACATGGATATACATAAAAATAAATAAAACTACAGTCTTTGACTCTTCTGTGAAAACGTAGCAAAATAATGATGATGATTTATAATGTTACAAAGACTTCAATCTGAAATAAATGCTGTTCTTTTGAACTTTCTATTCATTAAAGGATCCTGAAAAAACATTTATCACGGTTTCCACAGAAATATTAAGCAGCACAACCAGTCATAAGTCACATGGGTATATTTGTAGCAATAGCCAACAACACATTGTATGGGTCAAAATTATCAATTTTTCTTTTATGCCAAAAATCATTAGGATATTAAGTAAAGATCATGTTCCATGAAGATATTTTGTAAATTTCCTACCGTAAATATATCAAAAATGTATTTTTGTGAGTGGATATGCATTGCTAAGGACTTCATTTGGACAACTCTAAAGGTGATTTTCTCAATATTTTGATTTTTTTGCACCCTCAGATTCCAGATTTTCAAATAGTTGTATCTCAGCCAAATATTGTCCTATCCTAACAAACCATATATTAATGGAAAGATTATTTATTCAGCTTTCAGATGACGTATAAATTTCAATAAAAAAAACTGACCCTTATGACTGGTTTTGTGGTCCAGGGTCACACATTACAATGATTTCTGAAGAATCATGTGACTGAAGACTGGAGTAATGATGCTAAAAATTCAGCTTTTCATCACAGGAATAAATTTTAATCTTAATATATATTAAAATAGTACAATATTAAATTGTTAAATAATACAATATACAATTATTTAATATCACAATATTAAATAATACAATATTAAATTGTAATAATATTTGACATTATTACAGTTTCACTCTATTTTAATCAAAGAAATGCACCTTTGGTGAACATAAGAGACTTTCAAGCACATTAAAAAAATCTTACAGACCCAATCCTTTGATCAGTAGGTGAGACCGGGGGCAAATGTAACGGGGGCAATTGTAACATCTCAAATTACACCAATCAGAAACGAGACAGAACTCATTTTGCATGTGCTCTGTGGAGATCCCTCTCTGCATGCCAAAGCACAAGCTTCTAAATCATACTTGGTAAAGTTTTTCTTTTCTTTTTTTTGAGGTATAAAAGTAATTTTTTTCATCTACAGTATTTCCCTCACACTGTCTTAACCGTTAATGTCTATGAAATTAAATCTGTCTCGTTTTGATGACCATTCTGTTGTCTAACATTTCATATCTTTGTCAAACTGTTTCTAGCTAGCAGGGTAGCTTGTCACGGGGTGGTACAGTGGCACATGGGGGCAGATGTAACATTTGACTTCCAATGTTTCAATCAATATTGTGACTCTAACAGTGCTTGTAAAAAACATTTGGTGACTGTTAACAAGTAGAACACAGATAGAAGTTACTGACATAAAAATTGTATCCAAATATTTCAAAAGGTTTTTGAGTAATGACGACATGACCAAAATTTGTTACAATTGCCCCCGGTCTCCCACTCATCCCATACTAACGATTTCTTTCCAATCAGATGTTCTCTAAAACTGTCTGTTAAACAATTTTTATGGGGTCTTTAAAGCTAAAGTATCTATTAGTATGAGTTAGTTTTGTGCATAGACTTGAAATTTAAAATATTTTTTGATGATATGCCTCTAAAATATTGCAGTTTCTTAATTCAGTGGTTTAAAATAAACAAACTGCAGAAATGCGTCATCTCGTAAAATATTCCCTCAAAGTCATTGGTGCTTTTGCCATGTATCAAATATTATAATGGCCCCGCCGTGGCCCTCGAGGCCTGACAGTGCACGAGACATATGGACCCCAACGTGCCCACGTTCAGTGATCAATGATGTCACCGCTAACACGAGAGGCAGGTAGCAGAGAGCAGGTCTGGGCTGCCAGTGGCCCAGTCACCACCACGAGCCTCATTTAGTATTTACCGCACACACCGATGCTGACTACAAAAATAGGGTTCATAATGCAAATGACAACAACATGTCGATGAAAACATGTTGAGGCTCGTCATTAGTTTATAATACCCACACTAACAGAAATAATATCCACGATAAAATATGCGGGCAGATGATGTTGCTGACACTGCGGGCAGAGCGTTCAGATAATTTATTCAGACGCTCTTCCCCTCATCTGCTTCAAAAACATCTCCTCTTATCCCTACCTATGACGCAAGACGCCCATTTCACCCCCCAAAAAAGCACTAGCAAGCCGTCTAGACTGAAAAAAAAAAATCCTGCATTTTCTTCTAACGAAAAGCAATACTGGGTAAATATAAATGGTTTACAATGATTTCATGAACACATCCATTGCATCTTCATGCAGCTGGCTGTCGCGCGAGGTAACAAGCTCGCGAAAACACCACTGTCTGTCAGAGGGAAACGAAACATATACGCACCCGCAATACGCAGTTTCTCGTTTTTTATTCTTCAGAATGAATCCGCTAGGTTTCTTCCCTTGTCCTGGTGATTCTGTGAATATTTCGTGTGTGTTTTTTTTCCTCTAGCACCGCTCTCACTGCTGCGTTTCTAGCGCGGTCCTCCGTCTCTCGCTCCTCCACCCCCTCCAAAATACCACAACTGGCGCTGCGCGTCAAACGGATTTTAAATAATCATTTGAACGCTCCTGTCCCAGTTATTGTCAAATACGGGCGTTCCATTCGAACCCTCGGGAAAGACTGTAACAATTTCAATCCAAGGAAAAAATCAGTTTGCCTCCGTTCTTGGTTGTATTTTCTCATTCGTTTATTTTTGTCCGTTTAGGCCTATGGCAGGATAGCAGGTGAGTGGAACAGGCATAGATGGCAGTTCCTACCCGTATGGTTGGTGCGCTGACTGTCAATTAGCGATGTCCGAATCGTTTTTGTGAGTCGGATCGTTTTAATGAACCGGTTCACATATCCGTTCATCCACGAATCCAACTGAGCTTGTCCGAGCACTTCTCGAGTAAACAACAGTCTCACTGTGACGATTTGTCGCGTGGAATAAGACAAGGCTGCCCTATTTCTCCATATTAATTCTTCTTTGCCTCTCAATTTTTAGCTCTGCATATTTCCAGTTGTAATTTACAAGGTATCACAGTTGACAATGATGAGGATTTGATGAAAATAACAGCAGGTGTACCCCCCTTAGGACCCAAGCGGTAGAACAGGTGTCCTGACATTTCATCCTACCCGTCAGATTGTCCTACCCGGGCTTACTGCACGTGCGCATATCAGTATTACATCATTTTTGTCATGATAAATAAAACAAAATGACTGTATTTGCATTATTGTAAGGTATAGGTTTAGTGTTGGGGTAGGTGCAGACATTAATAAAGCACAATCTGATAAGTAACATTTTTCGCTATCGATTTATAGTTGTTCTAACGATTAATGCTATATCATATTGTGCTATACCACTGGTGTACTTACATTATTATAAGGGTAGGTTTAGGGTTGGGGTAGGTGTAGATGTTAATAAAGCCATAAACCACGTTAATATCACGCTGGAAGCACAATTTTCGCTGTCAGATTTTACTACCCACTGTTTAAATGGGAGGTATCAAAGTCTGACAGGGTAGCACAAATTGTCAGAACACCGGATCAAAAGTTGTTATCGCAATGTCTTGACCATTTATAACCTATTACACTATTGCATGATGTTTATTACATTAAATGCACAAACAACATACTTGAAATATAAAATGAAGGCCTATTGCGTAATAAAACAAACTGAAATCACAACCATGTCTAAAAATGTATTTTTTATAAGGATAAGGATTGTTGCAACATATGTCCTACTATGTTCTGTTAAAGTAATTTAATATTAATTTTACATAATAATAGCAATGTGGTAGGCTATAGTATATAATATTACTATATTTAATAAATTAATTGTCATGCTAAGGACACACAATTATCATTAATTTGATGTGGGAACTATATTGGAAGCAAAAAAACAGCTAATATAATATAAGCTAAGATAGCAGGCTAATCGGGTAGATGTATGCTATGCTAGTACATAAGCTAACTAAAAAAACAATAAGAACGAGAAATGCTTGATTTCACAACCTATAGCTTCAGTTATATACTAGTATATGAACCATGTAATTTAAAAGACATTAATGGTCATTATAACACATTTTAAACAAAATAATTCATAACGTGCTTTTGCAGGAATTATAGCCTAATTAGGCGCTAAACATACTATCCATTAAAAGTCTGTTGAACCAATGTAATCACTCGGGGTCCTAAAGGAGACTCGATTTCTCACCACACCTGTATGCATATATGTTACAAATAAAACCCAGCATGCTAGTTTTATCAACACACATAAAACACAGATTTTATATATTTTATCAAAACATACAAAATCCTTTCAGCCTAAATTATTTTTTCTTTATTATTGATGCACAGGTTCCAAATTACTTGTTTTTATTAGCTAACTCAAGGCTGCAAACGGAAAAACACAACTTAAAAATGAAAGAGATTGAGTTACAATAAACTTTGGGGGGGAAACAGGGAACAAGGTTGGGAAGTGCAGAGCACGCAAATATTTCACGGAGTAAAGAAAGTGACCACGTGTGAATCACTGAACCGTTTCTGGATCCTGTTCAGTGTTCATTGAAACAAATTGTTCGAAAGAACTGATTCTCCACAATAAGTCGGACTCGATGTTTGGTTGGTTTGAGGGTGTTTTTGTGTCCATCTCACTGGCGCCACACTGTGGTTGTACTGCAGTAGCGCAAGACGTAGACGGCGCTCTGCATAGGAGCTGTCCAGCGTCTCGGTGCTGAAACTTGCCCCGGCGGCTCTCGGTTAGCAGCAAGAGGGTTAATAGAATTTTAAAAAACAGCTTAACAACCCAGCAACGAGTGACTGGCTGATTCAGATGCGTCAGTACATGGACAAAGGTAATAAAAACATCTTCGGTCTGTTCCGTCAAGAAGGAGGAGTCGTTCTTCCATCCTTACGGAAGCATTGAATGCGGAATTTACTGTATTTCCAGGGCTGCAGATAAACAGAGGAAGGGACGTGGTGAGAACGAAGGGGGAAAGAGAGACTGAGTAAGACGTGGAGAAGTGGTAAGCGAATACAGCACAGCTTCCTATTTAAAGTGTCCGAATGGTAACTTGTAGCCTAATGTTCGGTAAAAATCGGTTCTTTCCGTCGTCACGCTCTCTCCGGACATCCGCGTGAAATGTTTCAGCAACGTGAGTACTGAAAATGAAAGCGACCACACAAACTGACTGCAGCAGGAATCATTATGCAATAGAGCGAGAGTGAAGCCCTTGATATCTTCGAATTGATTCATATTCATTACCTGTGGTCAGCTGAATATTAATGATTGCTCATAAACACACAGGGAGGGAAGTCGAAGTGCATAGCCAAAGTGTATTCATTTTACAGACTGAAGAAAGTCTCATGTAATGAGCACAAGTTCATGAATATCATGATTATTGAATAATAAATAATTGAATAATTGAATAATTACTTTAATAATTCTTTCTTTAATTCTGTCTTGTTGAAGCTCACTCTCTCAGAATTATGTCCTGGTCTCTGGACTTGGTACCACTTCCCCCATGTGCGTTGTTGGGTGGTCCTCCCCTCAGCGGGCTCCTTTGGACCGTCCTGCTCCTCTTCCTCTGGTACTGCTACCGTGTAGGTTCTGACCCACCATCCCACTCCGGAATGCTGAAAAGCAGCTCCAGCCGGTCCTCATTCTCTCGGTCATCCAGCCGTTCACCGGTCGACCCCGGACACTCTGCCCCTAAAGCATCTGCAGCCATCACTATGGAGTCAGTGGAGGAAGAGGAGAGAACAGAGAGCTACTTGACACCAGTGTTGAGCCATGCTCCGTTCCCTACCGACGCTACAGCGGGAAGCAGGAAGTTGTATAGAGCACTACAGGAGTATGCCAAGCGCTACAGTTGGGCCGGCATGGGGCGAATTCACAAGGGCCTGCGCAATCAGGTCAGAGATGGGAAAAGTAGGATAACTTGAGGTTTACTTGCAAGTTCTTAAATATTTGCGTTGTAGCTTAATATTTATGTCACTGTGTCCTTCAACTTCTTCCTCGCTGCTGTTTAGGCCAGGCACAATGATCGCCCATCTATTCAGAAGCCTCATCTTTTCTACCTCCCAGATGTTCCCAGCATACCTTTCTTTCCCAGGGATGCTCATCGTCATGACATTGAGGTTTTGGAGGCCAGTTATCCCAAAATCCTTGCTGAGTTCCAGGCAGTATACCAGAGGGGGATTGATACAAAGCTAGGGTGGAGTTACCAAGGACCAAAGGTGACTAAACATATTAGTCTCAAGCAGCTATTTTTGAATGTGTCATAGTAACAAATGTAAAAGTCGCAATAAAATATGTCAAAGGGTTAGTTCACCCAAAAATTAAAATTCTGTCATTAATTACTCACTCTCATGTCGTTCCACACCTGTAAGACCTTCGTTCATCTTCGGAACACAAATTAAGATATTTTTGATGAAATCCGAGAGGTTTCTGATCCCCAAGAGAAAACATTGTAATTACCACATTCAAGGTCCAGAAAGGCATTAAAGACATTGTTAAAATAGTCCACGTGACTGCAGTGGTTCAACCTTAATGTTATAAAGTGACGAAAACACTTTTTGTGTGCAAAAACAAAACAAAAATAACTTTATTCAACAATGTCTCCCCTTCCCTGTCAGTCTCCTATGCTGTTTACATTGTATAGACAGTGCAGCACTTCCTGGTTCTACATCAGAACAACGGCTCATTATTGGCCGGCTCCTGCTTCAGCATCACACGCATGTGTCGTAATGCTCACGTGATCGGCATCGACCAATACTGAGCCGGTGTTTTGACGTAAACACGGAAGCCTGCACTGTCTATAAAACATAAACATGATGAACAAGATGAACGCAGGTCTTATGGGTGTGGAACGTCATGAGGGTGAGTAATTAATGACAGAAATTTCATTTTTGGGAGAACTAACCCTTTAATTAGATTTTTATACATCTGCACAAACTATACAATCACAGTTCATCAGAATTGTGCAGTATTGTTCACAACTGAATTGAGAATGCCTTTTCAAATTCCAGATAGATAGATAGTTGATAGATGGACAGATGGACAGACTGATGATAGCAATGATAGCTTTGTGTGATGAACACATCAAAATTTGGTTTGTAATTCCCTGAAAATATCCTCCTTAGCTGCAGTGAAGATTCTTCAAAGTATATCGCTTAATGTTTCACAGAAAACAACAACAGCAATTGGGTTTAAAACAACACGAGGGAGTGAACTGACATTTTTATTTGTAGGTAAACAATCCACTTGTGTTCTGCATCTCTCTGCTTCATCCAGCACGCACATTCAACAAGAGTCATTCATTCTCTGGCTGTCCTTCTTGGCTTCTCTTAATATCTTCCAATCAATATCTGCACTGCACTGCTGTTAGGGATCTGTTTGCATTCAATTCATCATTCTCTCATAATAATCAGGTTATAAAAATGCTGTGTCTGTTACAAATAAGTTACAAAAGATTCCCAGCGGGTATATAAAGAAGGAGAATGTGTCGTGTGGATATGCATGTATGATGAGCTTGTGTATTCATCTCTCAGGGCCAGACAGTGTTCCCACTCTATACCGCTGGGGTGTGTGTGGCCAGTAACTGCCGTGCGTGTCCGTGCACATACCGAACCCTCCTCTCGCTCAGAACCTTCATCAGCAGTAACTCTCTGGGGTCTGCGGGCTTCTGGCTCCTGGGTCCAGGGGCCACACTGGGAGGGGCCTATGGCCCTACAAACACACGTCTGCGCTGCCATCTGGGTGAGTCACAACACTAAATCACAGAGAAAAACTCTATCTATCATCTATCCATCCATCTATCCATCCTTCTATCCATCCATCTATCCATCCATCCATCCATCTATCTATCTATCTATCTATCTATCTATCTATCTATCTATCTATCTATCTATCCATCATCTCTCTATCTATCCATCCATCCATCCATCCATCTATCTATCTATCTATAAAATTATTAATTTCTAAAAAAAATAAAAATAAAAAATAAAAAAAAATCTCACTGACCCCATACTTACTTTTTTGGAAATAAGAAAATGATCTAAGACTGGAAATTTAAATATTTATATATATATATATATATATATATATAAACACCAACATGAATATGTTTTATTTTATGAAACTCCTCTCCATTGCATTTGCTCTGTCTGTGTGTGTCAGGTCTGCAGACGCCTGCTCAGTGTGAGCTGGTGGTGGGTGGGGAGCCTCAGTGTTGGTCAGAGGGACACTGCCTCCTTGTGGATGACTCCTTCCTGCATACCATCTCACATAATGGTCAGAGAACTATATTGTACAAACCCCATTAACCATAATATGCTTAATGACATAAAGCTAAATGGGAAGAGCTGCAACAGATCTATAATCAGCTCGACTACAACAATAAAGATAATAGACTTTCTGAAGATAAAGAATAGAGGAAAATCTGACTCCTCTCTTTCATAGATCAGAAAACTAAATGGAGTTCTCAGTTATGCAAGAGTTATGTCAGTTATGCTATGCATTCATGTTTCTGAGGGGGCACCAGTGGCGGTTCTGGCCCACTTCATGCCATAGATGGGATAAGACATGAACAAAGTGGGGGAAAACACTTTTTAAGTATGTTACATATGTGTAAAATGGGATTAGTTGAATGTTACATAAGCAAAAATCTGAAAGGGCACATGGATAATTTTCAATGGGCATGGTGCTTCTTTTTCATTTATGTGTCAACTGGGTCTCAGATGATTCTATTAAAAATAACATTAAATAAAATCAAGAAATAAAATCAACACAAATTGTTATTGACATACACTACCATTCAAAGGACTGGGGTTGATTTATGCTAAACAAGGCTGCATTTATTTGATCAAAAATACAGTAAAAACAGTAATATTGTGAAATATTATTACAATTTGACATAACTGTTTTCTATTTTAATATTTTTTTAAATGTAATTTATTCTTATGATGTCAAAGCTGAATTTTCAGCATCATTACTCCAGTCTTCAGTGTCACATGATCCTTCAGAAATTATTTAGTGCTCAAGAAACATGTATTATTATTACTATGTTGAAAACAGTTGTGCTGCTTTTGTAACATTATAAATGTCTTTACCGTCACTTTTGATCAATATAATGCATCCATGCTAAATATATATATATATATATATATATATATATATATATATATATATATGTTTACTGACCCCAAACTTTTGAATGGTCATGTAGTATAATAAAATAAATATAGATAGTTAGCTTAGACAATTTAGTTACATGAGAAATGTCTGCATTTAAAGGGTTAGTTCACCCAAAAATGAAAGTTCTGTCATTAATTACTCACCCTCATGTCGTTCAGCACCCGTAAGACCTTCGTTCGTCTCCTCTCTGAACCACTGATTTGAAACAAAAGATTCGTAAAGCTTCGTGAAGCAGTGTTTTGAAATTGCTCATCACTAGATATTGTTGAATAAAGTCGTTTTTTTGGCACACAAAAAGTATTCTTGTCGCTTCATAACATTAAGATTGAACCACTGTAGTCACATGAACTGTTTTAAATATGTTTTTAGTAACTTTCTGGGCATTTGAAAGAATTAATTATCTTGCTTTCAATGGAGGCCTCACTGAATCAGATTTTATCAAAAATATCTTAATTTGTGTTCTGAAGATGAACGAAGGAGGGTGAGTAATAAATGACAGAATTTCCATTTTTGGGTGAACTAACCCTTTAATGGTGACTTTAAACTTAAGAAGAAACTGAGATACTACAGAGATCTCAGGCGTAACCAACATTTTTCTGTTTGTCCTCTAGGGGGAGCTGAAGATGGTCCCAGAGTTATCTTCAGTGTGGACCTGTGGCATCCTAATGTGGCTGCAGCGGAGAGACAGGCTCTAGACTACATCTTTGCCCCTGAGCAGTAATTCCCAGGATGCACTGGTCAAACTCACTTTATGTCATAGCAAAATGCAGAAAATGTTGTTTTAAAGTTTGCAAAACATCTTTTGGTTTAGTTGAAAGTTCATACTGAAGATATTTATGATTAACTACCACATATTTAATGTGTCTCTTTTGAAATGTTTTAGTCAAAGTAGTTTCCCAAGTGTATCATACAGAGCAACAACATATCGACTATGTTGAGCCCTGAGCACATAGATACTGTGATGACATGTGAACAATTTTCAAACTTCATATCTATATTTGACTTGTGCCTGTCTTGATAATCCCGCGCTCCTGTTCTATCATTTTTGTGCCTGATTACTCCTCCTGACCTCTCTGATGTATACTGTGATACATGGTTCTCCGTAAATACTGTACTGTACACGCAAATCACGGCTATGTTATAAATCTTGTTTTATTTCATCAGATGCCAATTTATTTTCAGACCTGTGAAGCACACCGAAGACAACATACTGTATATGACCGGACTACTTGCATGCGTCGTGAATTTTGATCGTGTTGCCAACAATGCACTTGATGACTGTCCTGCAAATCAAGTATGTATTCATCTGAGTTAAAATAAACCATTTTGTTAAATTTAAACTCTCTAGTTGCTGATGACATTGGAGGGGGTGGAAGTATCGGTTTACATTCACCTTCACACACTCACAGCAGGACAGTTACACTCACTCAGCACCCAATCACACACCTGGGTTTGGAGGTCTCCTCTGTCAGCAATTTTATCTTCCTGCATTGAACCCTGTGAGAGTAGAAGAACAGAAATGAAAGAGGATAGAATATCATGAAGGGGTACAATCAAAAATGCATGAGAGACAGGGCAAGATGATGAGACATAAAGAGACACTGCTAGGATAATGTGTTTAGAAATAATGTGTGATGTAATGTTTGTTAGACAATCTGTTTAGAGCTGGCATAATACACCGAAATGGCATAATACTGCCATAATTCTGAATGTGGAACAATTTTTTTAGTATATTCTGTTAGATAAATCTTTTTCTTGTATTAAAAAGTGGTTGATATTTCAACAGATGCTATAATCCCACCAGTTAATCTGACAATGTGCTTTAACACTGGACGCTGGACACACACAAAACAAGATTAAACAGCCATTATACTTTTCGCGCACACACACACACACGCATGTTGGGTTTTCATGTTTAATGGGGACTTTCCATAGACATAATGATTTTTATACTGTACAAATTGTATATTCTATCCCCCTACACTACCCCTACTCCTAAACCTACCCATCACAGGAAACTTTCTGCATTTTCACAGTTTCAAAAAACATCACTAGTATGATTTATAAGCTATTTTCCTCAATGTCCCCACAAAGATGAGGATTTCAGATCTTTGTGGAGACATTGTGTCCCCATAACGTAGGGTACACTGTACCACACACACACACACACACACATAAAAGCAGTAATAAAATATGCAGCAGTAAAGACTTTTACAGTATAACGTTACAAAAAAAAAAAACATGTTTTGTTTCAAAATGCTGTTCTTTTGAACTTTTTAATAAAAAAAATTCTGAGGAAAATGCATCACAGTTTCTAGAAAAATATTAAGAATTCTTTTTTTTTTTTTCAATGTTTTCAGAATTAATAATAAGAAACATTACCTGAGCACCAAATTGCCATTGCACCAAAAGTAAATTCAGCTTTGCCATCACAGGAATAAATACATTTAACATTAAAAAAAGAAAACAGTTATTTTAAATTATAATAATATTTCACAATATTACTGTTTTTACTGTATTTCTGATCAAATAAATGCAGCCTTGGTGAGCAGAAAGACTCAAAATCATGAAAAAAAAATCTTACTGACCCTAAACTTTTGAATGGTAGCATAATTATAATTATAAATAACATTTAACATTTTCATCATTTACTGTAATCTTTCTATATTCATAATTTATCATAAAAATAAATATAAATCTATTTATAATGATTAGAGACAACCCTACCCCTAAAAACGTTTAGATTTTGTTTGTTTTTAATTTTTGAATCATTATTAATCATGTTTTCAGATGCCACACGCACACATTCTCTCTACTTTCTCTCTCTCTCTCTCTCTCTCTCTCTGTCTCTGTTTTGAGTCATATTTTTCTTTGCCTTGTCTTTTTTTCCCAACACACTCTTGACTCAAATGTGTTGATTTCGAGAGAGGTGTTTCTAGTGTCCTCTCTCACTCTTAACCATAAATTATTAATTTTACTTTGCTCTGTTTAGTGAGTTTGATTTAACAAAAAAACAGACTGTAACAAATAATTTTGTGATCACAATTTTGCCATCTTTCTCCATAGTTACCATGAGTTTTTATCCTCATAGACGTTTCTGTTTATCTATTTGCGTTTCACATCTTGTCTTCAAGCTGTTTCAGAGAGCTATAATGATGTCATTCTTCCACTTTTATCCACATCCTCTCCAAATATCTTTCCATCTGCTCCTTCTTGTAGATATTTCTCATTCTGTCATATGAGCATTTGGTTTTTTTCTTCTATTCCACTATTCTAATCCTCAGTTCTTATCCCCCACTATCTCTCTCTCTCTGTCTGTGGAATGGCCTGTTAAGCAGTAATCTTAGCAGACAGCACTAGTAATGGTGGTGAGTGCAGAGAGCTCTGGGATTACTGGGCTGCTCTTATGCAAACACATTTCAGGATTCAAGAAAATGCTTAGCATTAGCAATTTATATAACAAACAAATCATGTATGTATGCATGCATTGAAATATACTGACACAGCCAAACATGATGACGCTGTAGTACGTCATTAAATTCAGTCCTTATATAAAACACATATTGTACACACATGTGGATTTATGATACATTGGCATCTGAAGTAAAAGCAGAACACTACTGCACCGAAGAGCATTTAAGGTAACCCTGTTTTACGCTTTTGGCAAAAAATAATTTAAATTTAATAATATATAGTTTAATAATTTATGAAGATTTTCAGTGCATTACATCTTGATATTAGTTCATCTTAATTTATTATAAATTAATGCAGATTTTTTTTTTTTTTTTAAATATTGGACATGCATTAACATCCAGAGTATAGAAAAATCAGAGGGAAAAACTATAAATAAAATTAAAAAAAAAAGTCAGTCATTTGCAGTCACTTTGCCTAGTTCTGCTTAGGAAGCTGTATTTGATTTCTCTCTCGCTCTCCCACTGTCACTTACTCACTCATGCGTTTATTCTCTGACTCCCTCCCTCTGTATGGTTTAATCATTCAGGAGCTGCTGACTGACAGTGAGAAAGGTTTGCTCTGAACTGAAGAACAGGAGGAAAAGAGAGTTGGCTGACAGAAGCAACACGAAGCAAAACAAAACTAGAGAGGACTGAGCTTCTTCCAATCCTTCCTGTGGACAGAGGAGCTGAGAGAACAGGTGAGGGAATGAATGTTTGTGTTAGAAACTTCAGAATTGCAATATAAGAGGTTGATTTCTGTGTATACAACTGTTTTATGTGGGAAAAAAAAGTAATATTTCATATATTGAATATTTAGGCACAGGTCTATTTTAATGTTATCGTACTACATATTTTATGCATATTAATTCTGTTAATAAGGTTTTATATAGTAAAATATAAATACACACACAATTATATAAGATGCTCTCTGTTTTATTTAAGAAATGCCTCAGAGGAATATGCAGATTATGATTTATATTCATAACAAATAATTAAATATAACAAAAAATATATATATTTGAAATACCAGCAGTGGCATGTTGAGATGATTCTTGCTGCAAACTTGTTATGACAATTTGGTATTATATTTAATAGTTGCAAAGTTACTTTAAGTAATGTTTATGTTGTCACAATACAAATTACAGTATGTTCAATATTTGAACATTTTTAAAGACACACAGAGGACGTAAAGAAGAGGCTGTCAGATATGAGTCTGGGGCCGGCGTGCATTTTCCTAAGAGGATCTAAAAACATTGTAAGTCTCTTTGGCTTTTATATATAGTTGTCTCTAGTTATCTATCCATATATATATATATATATATATATATATATACATACAGTCAAACCAAAAATTATTCAGACATTTTTTATTTATTTTTATAGTGGGTGCAGGACACTATAGTTCATTTATGTAAGTGAGGATAGCAAAATAAAGTAAACTGTGACATATTATACCCAAAAATTCTTCATACAGTGGACTACCAGTAAAATTGATAAAAATGTGGAACCAAAAATTATTCAGACACTTTGACCTGACCATGTTTTGCTTTAGTGTTATCTGACATAATTAAGATCAATTTTTTCTGACACAGTTTAACTCTGAGATCTTGTCATATTTTATTACCATTTTTAAACTATATTGAATAAACTATATTAATGAATGAAATGTTCAAGGTGTCTGAATAAATTTTGGTTTGACTGTATATATATATATATATAGTTGACTCTGGTATTGGAGTGATCCAGAGCATATTGCTAGACATAAAAAAAACAAAAACAAGTTCTAGCAGTTAATTTTTACTGCTGCACTGTGTACGGATCTTGCTGTTTTTTTACACACTAAACTTTTGCTGATCTCATCCAGAACCAATCTGTTAAAACCCATCTAGAGTTATAAATATCTGAACTGGTCTGTCTAGCAGAAGAATGACCTCGGTTATGCTTTTGGATATAAGAGATTAATGAGCGCTTGCAGGAAATATAATGATATCTATCTGAGATAGTGAGTTCAAAATCAATGCTAAGACATCAGCAACAGATTGTTGCTTATATAAACCTTACATAAAGGTCACGTTCAGTTGTGCTGAATCCAAAAATGTGAGTGAATTTGTAGAAATGATGCATAAATAAGGAACCCTAATTGTAGCTGTTTTACAGCAGCGTCCGCTCGCTGATGAGGAGATAGACGGTAAGTCCTTTTGCTTTGATCTAAAAAAAAAATACAAATTAAATTGTATTTAAAGTTTTTTTTTTAACTGCTTACACACATTTTTTAAAACTTTGCCTCCTTTTTTTTACAACTTTACACACAAATCCAAGAATTGCACACACAAAATGCAAAATGCCTCATAATGAAGCACTGCGTTCAAAATATCACAAACACATCTCAAAAGCAAACATTTGTCTTATGTTACAAACACCTTTGCCATAATATTCTATTTTTTACACACACACACACACAGTTATTCAAAACCTAAAGCTCTTCTTTCATGAGCTCCTATGTACATTTCTGTACAAAACTGAAAGTAATTGGCAGAGAGATGTTGAAAAATTCACGGTAAACATGAAAGCAAGATTGAAACCACACTATTTATTTTTTTACTGTAAGAATTTGTGGTTGTGAATACAGTATTACACTGTATGAAAGAAAATAAATACATCAACCATGTGTAGTTGGACAATCAATGGTTGTGTATGAAAAAGGAAATCAAGATACTTGTTAGATTTTTGTGTATTACATTGAGAATTGTGTGTTGTGTTTTGCAAAAAGTGTTTTATGAAATTGAAAACTGAGTCGAAGGCCGAGAATTAGTGTATGGTTTTACAGATTTGGTGTGTGCTTCTGGTGTTTGAGTGTCAGGTTTTCAGAAATTGTGTGACAAGTAAGGATTTTGTATGTAAGCAGTTGAAAAAAACTGTAAAAACCGAGATTTGACAAAGATATAATATTTACCTTTAACAGAGTCACTGATTATTTATCGAAAATGAATTAAGTCATCTGCTTCAGAGATAAAGTGTGCTATTTATTATATGTTTTCATGTGCTGAATTCAACTATGACAATTAAAACAACTGATTGGCTACTGTTTCCAAGATATTTAAGCTTTTACATTTTACATCTATGTACTGTATATTGTGTAGATAGCACCTGTCACCTCTTCTATTTATGAAACACTTTAAAAATCAGCAAAAGGGTGTAAAAATGAAACAAAAGGCAAAAAAAGTAAATAGTTTATTCCTCTTCAGTGTCTACTCGGCACTTCTTGGCTTGTCTCTATTCATTAAATGGAGCATCTCTTGTCACTGTCCAGCAATAGTCTGAAATTGATGTGCTCCATTTGAAGTTACGATTACGAGGTATCTCGTAACGTCCCTTTTTCTCGTAATGTCCCTATGCAAACAGCCCTGCAGAGTTTAGCTTCAACCCTAATTAAACACATCTGATCCAGCTCATTAAGTCCTTCAGGCTTATTTGAAAACTACAGGTATGTGTGTAGGAACTAAACTCTGCAGGGCTGTGGCCCTCCAGGAACTGAGTTTTGCACCCCTGTTGTATGATTTCTAGAGCTGATATAGGGAAATTCATTCAGCAGAGCGATGTAGGCATCATTCTGATGGCATCATCCATGATTTCTGTATAACATGATGCAATTCATATCATGTATGGTGTAATACAGCTTCAGATTGTATCACTCATTGTTTTTCCCAAAAAAAGCAAGTACACCCAATCATAGATTTATTCATAGACCCGGTCAAAGATGTATTTTAGTCATTTCTGGTTTAAATCGAGATCCCTTCCCTTTATAACTCACTTATCCTCCGCCATTCCCAAGTCAAGGGTCGAATTTAGGCTACTGAGTCTGACCAATAACTTATCTTGAAAACTAGAGCCAATCAACAATTTTTAACATAATTTTCATTCTCAGTGACCCAGAATTAGTCAATTTTGAGTGTGTATTTCAGAAGCATTTTGGCTGTAAACCAGTGTTATTTAGTTTATTAAACTGATTATTTATTTTCTAATGTTCACCTCCACATTTCTGGTTCATTTACATAACCAGATTGCATAACCTTACAGAATAAGATAAATGCAAAACAGCTGTGAAATGCCAGATGCCAACACAATTCAATGAACAGTCAATAAATCTGAGAGTACCACTGAAACTGCTTCTATTTTGTAATCTTTTCTAATTTAATATAACCGTTGCATTGTTTTGATTTTTGATTTTCATCAATTAAAGTGAAAAATCAACATGAATAGTATTTGGATTGTCCTCTTTTGCTTTAATGACAGAAGCACATGAGCATCTTGAGCTTCAAAAGAGGCGAGAACATCTGACCATCTGATCATACATGGTCAAATAATCAATGTCACAGATTTACTTATTTTGATTAGTAGCTTTTCTTAGCCAAAAATTGTTCAAAATCCTACACCTTATATATTTATATTTCTAGGTTTAAATTAAATAACGATAATAAATCCCAGACTCTTCAATGTATTTAAAGAGTTTGTCATGTACCCAAAACTCTGGTAATTAAATTGTCTTGTGTGTGTTGTAGAGCTGCGCGAGGCGTTCGCCGAGTTTGATAAGGATAAGGATGGTCTGATCAGCTGTAAAGATCTGGGCAACCTGATGAGGACAATGGGCTACATGCCCACTGAGATGGAACTGCTTGAACTTAGCCAGAACATCAACATGAAACGTGAGACATCTGTCCTCTTCCCCTCTCGGTTTCACAAATGTGCTAGCAGCTGTTTTGAGATTTGATGCACATCCAATCAATGTGTTTTGTACTCATGTCTGGCTGAAACACTGTAGATTAATCTCTTAATCCATGGATGTTCCATCTATTTATTTATCATGTGTTGATCACATAGATCTCTGCTCATCTTTATTCTCTATCTGCCTCTTTTTCAGTTGGAGGAAGTGTAGATTTTCAGGATTTTGTTGACCTCATGGCCCCAAAGCTGCTGGCAGAAACGGCTGGAATGATCGGACTGAAAGAGTTGAAAGATGCATTTAGAGAGGTAAAGAAATATCAATTTTTTCTTTCAATTTGCCAAACATATTTCCAATTAAAAGCATAAATGAGTGGAATCTTTGACTGTAATCTTTCTATATTTTTGTGTAGTTTGACATTGACGGTGACGGCTCTATCACCATTGAAGAGCTGAGGCATGCAATGCTAAAGCTGCTAGGTGAAAACACAAACAGGAAGGAAATAGAAGCCGTGGTCCGAGAAGCAGACAACAATGGAGACGGGACCGTTGATTTTGAGGGTAAAATAGATTAATATTTCAACAAATAATAATGTAGACAGCATTTTTTTTTTCAACAAAGGTCTATTTTAGCAGTGGTTCTCATTGTCCAATACAATTCAATGCTATTTCCTCTTCTATTTCTGCTGTCATTTTGTCAATGCTGCTTGTTTTCAAACTTTTTAGTAACAGAAACGGTGAGTGTTAATATCAGTGGTGGGCAAAGTACACAAATCAAGTACTTGAGTAAAGCATACCCTAATAAATAGCTAATACTCCAGTAAAAGTATTAATTAGGCCTATTCTTTTTCAATTAAAAGTACAAAGTACAAAAGTAATAGTTTTTAATGTACTTCAGTATTAAAAGTTAGCCTGCTAGATATGTTTATTTATTTTACAATTTTATGTACTACATAGTTGCTGTTTACTACTGCTCAAAATACATCACATATAGGGCAAAATGTGTTAACATTTTAAGAATGCTACATATTAGTTTTTCATTCACTTTTCATTTCATTTGAAATTGAAAATTGGGGAAGATGGGCATTCATTTGCGTTATTTTAAAGTTATGTTTAGTTTTTACCTAAAACCTACCTTTCAGAGGGCTAAAACACAAGTTTCAAGTATTTCATACAATGGGCTTAAAGGGGACATATCATGAAAATCTGACTTTTTTTGTGTTTAAGTGCTATAATCTGGTCCCTGGTGCATCTACCAACCCTGAAAACGTGAAAAAGGACAACCCAGTAACTTTGTTTTGGTAAGCTTTTCTCTGCAAGCATGTGAAAAAACGAGCCGCTCAGATTTCGCTCCCCTAGTGACGTAGGAAGGGGATCTTATTATAATATTACCGCCCCTTAATCTGCATGTTTCCACCCATGGTGCCATCATTTTGTTTTCGCAAGAGACAACGGTGTACCAGTTCTAACGCCATGGCAAAACACGCAACAAAGGGGGTGAGGCCATGTTGGGCTGCTTTAGAGAAAAGGAAGAAAACAGAAATGTCCAGATGCATTCTGAGTTCTGACTCAAGTTCTTCTTGAGTCTCTCCATCAGTGTCCGACTCCGGTTTGAACAATGTAAGGCTGAACACTGTTACTGATAATCGTCATTTTGGCAGCGTGAGATTCTCCAGCTTTGTTGTTGTTGAGTAACCGAAGCATGAACTGTTAAGGCTCCGCCCTCTTCTGGAAAGCTGGCCGGGAGCAGCAGCTCATTTGCATTTAAAGGGACACACACAAAAACTGTGTGTTTTTGCTCACATCCAAATAGGGGCAAATTTGACAAGCTATAATAAATTATCTGTGGGGTATTTTGAAATACATTCTGGGGACACCAGAGACTTATATTACATCTTGTAAAAAGGGGCATAATAGGTCCCCTTTAAATAGCTCACCCTTTTACAGCAAATTTAGTTCACAAACAACTGACGGTCGTGACCTAAAAATAATTTTCTTTTACAATAATAAATCCTAAGATTCGGCATTAGTAACGTGCACTGAGGATCTCGCGTTTTCAGCTCACTTTGCGTCGCACTTGTGAATTCAGTGAATTGTTAAAGGGGACCTGTTATGCCCCTTTTCACAAGATATAATATAAGTCTCTGGTGTCCCCAGAATGTGTCTGTAAAGCTCAAAATTCCCCACAGATCATTTATTATAGCTTGTCAAATTTGCCCCATTTGGGTGTAAGCAAATACATGCCTTTTTTGTGTGTGTCAATTTAAATGCAAATGAGCTGCTGCTCCCGGCCCCCTTGTCAGAAGAGGGCGGAGCTTTAACAGCTTGTGCTTCCAGTAGCCCCTCACTGCAGAAAACACAAGATCTAGAGGGCAGAGACGGGTAGGTTACGGGAATGTAAAGTGGGAGGAGTTGGATCTAGATCCAGGGGGTGGTGATGGGTAGGTTTAGATCCAGGGGGAGGAGACGGGTAGGTTTAGGGATATGTAAAGTGGGAGGAGTTGTATCCAACCTCGCCCCCTGGATCTCGTGTTCTGCAGTGAGGACCATCTCCGTACTTCGGTTACTCAACAACAACAAAGCTGGAGAATCTCACGCAGCCAAAATTACGATTGTCAGTAACGGTGTTCAGCCTTACATTGTTCAAACCGGAGTCGGACACTGATGGAGAGTTAAAACTTTTAGAATGCAACTGGACGTTTCTGAATGGTTAGTGGATAAATGTATGTAGTTGCTGTGGAGTTGATTCAACTCATCAACTAGCATGTGCCGTCATGTTAATCTTTTGTGCAAAACCCGTATGGACACCCACTATACATAGTATATCTGTTTGCCAAACAGAGCCATACACACCAGACTAAAGTTTGTGATTGCTATCAAATCCCGTGAATGGTCTAATATTTTTTTCCAAAATTTAGCAATCTCCTTTTTTAGCAATCAAGCTTGCCAGGGTCAACTTGCAGGCTATCCAAGCTAAGAGACTCTAAATAGTGTTCTGTGCTCATCTGTGCAGCCAACAACAGAACAGTTAGCATGCTTTGCTCAAACTTTTGCCATGGCCTTAGAACCGGTACACCGTTTTTGCTTGTGAAAACAAAATGACGGCGCCGTGGGTGGAAATGTGCAGATTAAGGAGCGGTAATATTATAATAAGATCCCCTTCCTATGTCACAAGGGGAGCGAAATCTGAGCGGCTCATTTTTTCACATGCTTGCAGAGATAGGCTTGCCAAAACATAGTTACTGGGTTGTTCTAGTTTAGCACTTCCACACATCTATAATACACACAGATCTATAGTAGAACTTTTTCACATGCGGAAATTAAACAGCGGGTCATGGATGTATAAAGTGACCATTTTAGCTCAAACCTGCCATGAGCACATGCTCTCACGTGTCTCACTGCATGGAAACATCCAATGACAGCAAGTGTGATCAAATGAGAGGTCAGAAATGGGCTAGTTCTGAACCCTGATACTAGAACTTGCTATTTGTTGATCAGTATTTTTTTTTATTTTGATTTTAATAATTTTTCATTTAAATAACATTAAGTGATTAACTAAAATGTACAAATATTTCCATATATCAGAAACAGAAACAATTATATATGGTTCTTTTTTCTCTATTATAGTATAATATAATATAATAATATGTAGAATATCTATTTTAGGTTGTCACTGTTGCTAAATATCTGATAGTTATTATGGACTGGATACTATCAAAATAATCTCACTTTATATCAGCCTTAGCTCTAGTTAAAACTTTTGCTTTGCTTGTTTTTTCCTCTCTCTCCTTTAGAGTTTGTCAAAATGATGTCTAAAAATTGAGAATATACCTGAGACGTTAAAGAAGGCCTGAGAAAAATCATTCCAGAGACGAAAACATCTGCATCAGAGACTCAGTCAGGCGGTCAATAAAGTCACTGGCTACAGTACTATGCATATGGGAACAGTATTTTATACTACTTTGTTTGTGTATTTATATCTTACTGTTTGAGTGCCACTTTGTTTTGTTTTGTTGTTACATGACTTCAAACACTGAATCCTCAAACTCTGTAAAAGATAATAATGTCATATATCAATATTATGTAACAAATATTTCAGTGTATGTCTGATATATATGTTCAGAAGAGGATTTTGTCTTTCATTGGACATGCATACTTGAACTTTTGGCATAAAACCAAGTTAAAAAGTCTCTCGGACTGTTATTAGTTTTGCATTAGTGTGTATGTTCTGATATTGTTGTAATTTGATCATCTAGGCTTTAGTTAAGCTCATCAGTGAAAAGGACAAATGTCATCAGGAAACTGGACCACAGTCTATCCTCTCTCTAATTCTGTATTGCATCAGTGTGTGTCTGTACATTCTTACACATATACATTTTAAACAGAAAGAGCATTATATCAGTGAATATTATGAAAGAAATAGTCTGCCATAATCTGCCTGTAATTTCCGGAAGCAAATTCAATCAACATTTATCTGAATGAATTTAGCGGCCACTTCTACCAAAGCAACTTACAAATAAGAGTGATATAAACAAATGATATGAGACAGTGTACTGACTTAAAAATTCTGACCAGTCTTGAAGAAAAAACTTAGATGACTGAAAGCAATTGAAAGTAAGATGTTTCTTCTTTTTTTAGTGAGTAGACAACCCTCCAAATCATTGAATTCAGGTGTTCCAATCACTTCCATGGCCACAGGTGTATAAAATCAAGCACCTAGGCATGCAGACTGCTTCTACAAACATTTGTGAAAGAATGGGTCGCTCTCAGGAGCTCAGTGAATTCAAGCATGGTAGCGCGATAGGTTGCCACCTGTGCAATAAGTCCATTCGTGAAATTTCCTCACTACTAAATAGTCTACGGTCAACTGTTAGTGGTATCATAACAAAGTGGAAGCAATTGGGAACAACAGCAACAGTTGCAGAGTCAATAGCTACAGACCTCCAAACTTCGTGTGGCCTTCAGATTAGCTCAAGAACAGTGTGTAGAGAGCTTCATGGAATGGGTTACCATGGCCGAGCAACTGCATCCAAGCCTTACATCACCAAGTGCAATGCAAAGCGTCGGATGCAGTGGTGTAAAGCACGCCGCCACTGGACTCTAGAGCAGTGGAGACGTGTTCTCTGGAGTGATGAATCACGCTTCTCTGTCTGGCAATCCGATGGACGAGTCTGGGTTTGGCGGTTGCCAGGAGAACGGTACTTGCCTGACTGCATTGTGCCAAGTGTAAAGTTTGGTGGAGGGGGGATTATGGTGTGGGGTTGTTTTTCAGGGGTTGGGCTTGGCCCCTTAGTTCCAGTGAAAGGAACTCTTAATGCTTCAGCATATCAAGACATTTTGGACAATTTCATGCTCCCAACTTTGTGGGAACAGTTTGGGGATGGCCCCTTCCTTTCCAACATGACTGCGCACCAGTGCACAAAGCAAGGTCCATACAGACATGGATGAGCGAGTTTGGTGTGGAGGAACTTAACTGGCCTGCACAGAGTCCTGACCTCAACCCGATAGAACAGCTTTGGGATGAATTATATATATATATATATATATATATATACCAAAACATTATGACCAGTCGCAGTTGAAGCAAATAGCGTTGATCATAGGTCACATATTAATGTCTGTATATTAAGATTATATGGTAAGCAATTCTCGTAATCAACGTGTTGGATGTAGGAGAAATGGGCAGGAATAAAGATCTGAGCGACTTTGACAAGGGCCAAATTGACAACCATAGGAAAAAAAACTACTATGGTTGTCAATGGTGGTGAGATCTGCTTGGTTACTGACATTCTTCCAAATATCTAAATTGAGGCTAAGTAAATGAGGACGTTCTGCATTAGACCAATAATCTCAAATCTGACACAGATTATTGGCGCTTGTATGTTGCACTATGGCCTGAAAATGGCATTAAAAGTAGAGACAGTTGGGAAACATAATACATTAAATATAATCAAATCCTGCAGTCCACTAATCCCTTTAACCTTTGCAGCTGATCATGCTTTTCCACGAACTTCATGGCACATCTGCTCAGCTCACACTTCTCTGGCTGGTCTGCTAAGTCTGTGCTACTTCTAACAAACATCTGTTCCATGATGAACCTCTACGCAGTCAACAACAAAAAAAAGTCTATACATCTTAACTATCCAAAACCTTTCACTCTTTTTAATACAGTGAACAACAGTTATCTCCTGACTTGTAATTAATCTCATCTTTTGTTCCTCATCTAGAAAGGCAACAGCTCATAAACCTCTGTGCCAGATGTGCTGAATGACCTTGCTAAGCCATTAATGACATCCGGTCTGTAACCAATCTGTTTCTATTGAAATGCTATGTAGCGACTGGAAGACAAGCACAAACAACATTACATCATAACCAGTACGTTTGGGTTCCAAGTAATTCATATAGCTTAGAAGGCTTAATTGCATTGATGTAATTATTTAAACGTTTCTGAACAGGGTATTTAGGATTATGTGTGGGTGTGGTACCCATGGAGTCAGTAGATAAAGATTTTTTGACACTATTTCAAGATCACTAATCAAATAAGTACAAACCCCATTTCCAGAAGAGTTGAGACATTTTGTAAAACGCAATAAAAACACAATCTGTGATTTGTTAATTCTCTTAAACCTTTTTTTAACTGACAAAAGTACAAAGAAAAGATTTCCATTGTTTTCACTGACCAACATAATTGTATTTTGTGAATATAAACAAATTTTAATTTTGATGGCTGCAACACACTCCAAAAAAGTTGGGACAGAGGCAAAATAAAAGTGAAAAGATTATATAATATCCAAGTTACACTGTTTTAAAACAGTCCACAATAAGCAGGTGAATTGGTAATAGGTGAGGGTATCGTGTTTGGGTGTAAAAGAGCTTCTCAGTCTTTGCAAGAAAAGATGGGTCATGGCTCACCACTTTGTGCCAAATGTCATGAGAGAATTGTCAAATAATTCAAAAATAACATTTCTCAATTCAAGATTGCAAAGAATTTGTTTTTCTCCATCTACCATACATAATATTGTAAAATAATTCAGGGAATCCAGCAAAATCTCAGTCTGTATAGGGCAAGGTAGGACACCTCAGTTGAATGTGCATGACCTTTGAGCCCTCAGACAGCATTGCATTAGAAACCGTCATGCTATTGTGTCAAATATAGCCACATGGACAAACTTTTGTTTTTCAAAACCATATTAAAGGACTATAAATACAAATATTACATTTATTATTACATATTACTCTTTATAATGTTATATTTGGCATAGAAACTACATTTTTGAAAGATTTTCACCCTTATTAATATTTCCTAGCAAACCAAGTAAAGGAAGATATCATGGCCAAAGCCCAAACATTTTTATCACTGAAAAGTCCAAGATATTATCTTTAAAAAAAAAAACACCAGGATGTAAAACTAACATGTATGATTTCGGAGTAAGTCACTACATAGATGACATATCAAATACATTATAAGACTAAAATGATGACGAATGTTATGGGTTGCCCTACATGGCTGAAGCAGAGGAAATGATAGACATGTAGTCAGAGCATGTCTCGGGGGAATCCATGAAGATAAATTATGTAATGCTGACCTGTTTTTTTTTTAATGATTTATTTTTATTATTTAATCCCACTATATAGGCATTTTCTTTTCTCTGATGCTACATAATCCCTCACTTATCCATCACACTCTCCTTCTGTCTTCCACTTTTGTCTGCATTTAATCTAGTATTTAGGTATTTTAAGCAGGATGCTTTCCTTTCTTAAAATGCTTAAAATCTTGATGATATAACAGGTTTGCTGTTCTGCTAAGTCTCTTGACCTGTTGAACTCATGGCATGTGCGGAGAGACTTTGAGAGTCACAATCGGATGAATTAAGTTTTTTTCCCCCTAAAATACCTCTCTACTTTGATCTTGCCATTCTTACAGCATTAAAATGCATCAGATGACAAATTCTCTCACTACTGATTACTACCAAATTTTCTACCAATTTTACCAAACCATGCTGTGTAGTTTTACCAGGACAATCACAGGTTTGCGATTGCCATCTATCTAAAACTTTAACAAACTGCTTTGTCTGTTTTCTGACCTTTTTTTAGCCAGCCAAGAGACACTTTGACATAAAAAAAAATACGATTTCCTTGATAGCATTACATAAAATCATCTATTAAAAAACATTATTACATTATGATAAATCTGTTATTAACCCATATTTTATTTATTCTTTTGTCTCTTCCTAGTCCTCTCCTACTTTCATCCCTCGCATTAAGCTCAGCGAGTATTGACCTAGTTTGTCAATCAACTAGCTTACTTTTTTCCCACATTTTTATTATAAATTCCATCAAACCAATTAACATTAAAGAATTAATCAACAAGCTCACCTTTACTGTGCTGTGTGACCATACTGACAAAGAGATATTTACATTTAATGATGGGTTCACGAGCAAACTAATCAATCGAATGTGACTTAAAGGGACAGTTCACCCAAAAAAGAAAATCATTCACTCACCCTCAAGTTGTTCCAAACCTGTATGAATTTTTCTTCTGCTGAACATAAAATAATATATTTTGAAGAATGTGAACTGAAGAAAGAAATTCATACAACTATTCCCTCACTCACACAATTCCATGTTAAACAGGAAAATAGATACGAACTACACGAGGACCTGAAAGACGTCAGTACAAAACTCTACCTCAAGAGGACGCTGTTAATCACTGAGCAGGAAACGAGGTCATATACATTATTAAAATAACAGGAAAGTGTACTAGAAAAACAGAGGCATAATAAAACAAAATTCATTTCAATTAAGATATTAATTGTGCCTGTTACATGAATCTTGTTACTTTGAATACAGAGAAATATATAAAACATAGCTTGTGATTTAAAAGGAACCTTTACATAAACTAAAAATAACAGTGCAAAAGAACCAAGCAGCTCTTGGTAGTCAATGTTTTCTTTTATTTATTGTTTCAGTATTGTAAATTGAACTTCATTTTCCAAAAATTCAGACCATCCCCACCTGAACAGAGGGGCGTGGCCTGTAGCATGTCAGCCAAATGTGGGAGGGGTTTCAAGGCTCTTACACTCAGTTTAAAAATGAAACCGTATTAGTTCAATGCTCTCGACATCCACACTGCAATCAGTGCAGAACCGAACCGAACCAAAAGACCACCATAACTAAACAAGAAAACCGTTATGCTTCGAGCCGTTTTCCTTTAATCTCAGTTTCTTTAATCCGACACCAATGATCCTACCTCTTGAGGCATATACAAGTTCCCACAAGAATTCCTGAACAACATGACAAATTTAACAGAATTAAGAAGTAAATTACTTAGTCATTTATTTATGGTCAAAATACATGTAGTGAAATGTTTCCCCAGTCTCTCTGCGAAACGGGTTTGGGATTCGTTACTCCACTGGCGCACTCAGTAAAAAGCTGATGGTTGCAAAATGAACCAAAAACCATTAAACAGTTATAATACTTAATTATAAAAAGAAATGCCGGCATCACTTAACATACCTTAAGTGAATCCAAAAAAATTTGGCAGCAAATGATGAGGTTTAAAGTCAGACTGCACAAACCACTGATACACATGCATACTCTGCTCATTCGCACAAAAGCATTCACACTCATGGTAATGGACATGTCCTGGGTAAGGGATGAGTTTCCTGTTCGGAAGGGCTTCATGATGTGGCACGTTGTGATTGGCCATGAGGACTGAAGGAGGTAAAATAAAAAGTAGCCCCTATTTTGTTTCTTCTATTCTTTTGATGCTCCTTAGTCCTCGCCTGCTTTCATCCCTCGCACAGAACCTTGGCTACGCATCTGAAAAATAAAAACAGATTTTTAATAATAATGACACATGGAAGAACACTACCATTCAAAAAGTTTGGGGTCGGTAAGGTTTTTTGTGGGCAGAACTGCGTTGCGTTGTTTCTACAGAAACACATACCTGGTCCAGCTCCCTCTGTGTCTCTTCCTCCATCCTACGAATGTCATCCATACTAAGGTCCACCCAGCGGTCCAGCCAACAAAAGAGCTGCCGGTGGAAATTAGTGAAGAGCCTTTTCTCCTGCTACTCAGACAGAGAGAGATGAGGTTGATGTTACTGAAAGTACAACAAAGACTTATCAACAACTGACAGCAGTGGTCTAATCTTCATGTAATGAAATATATCAAACCAGAATATATTTACATTTACTTTGCAGCATTCCAGAATTGTGAAGTACAAATGTTAGTAGTACACAGACGCCAGAAAGATAAAGGCGAGGAATATTTTTTTAATACAGCATAAGAGTAAGTTGAGCCCATTTTGTGTTGGTGAAGAGGAACCATATAGCAGTGCTGATGGATCACCTTATGAATGAAGTTCTCCACACGTCCCTGCAGACCCCACCAGCGAAAATGAACTGTCACCAGCTTATACGCAGTCATATAGGGACAGTTACCATTATGAAGCTCTTTCTGCAAGAGACAGAGATGGATGCATGAGGAACAGGTACTGTAGAAAAATCACTCTTTTTAGTACAATAAAATGTGGCATTTAAATTAGTGTAAATAGAACCTGAGCATAAAAGACTGTGAATGTAAATATCAATGACAGAGGCAACATTTGTTAAATGTAAAAAAAATAAATAAATCCAAGATGGCAGACAAGGTGAGAAAAATTGTGATTTCAAATAAACTATCAATAAAACAATTAAGACTGTGTATCAATAAAAATAAAATAGTAATAACAGGGTATATACTGAACTTCTTAAGTTGAATTTAATACATTTTACTACCTTTTTTAATACCTTCAAAATATTTTTTAATACCAGCGCGACTTCAAGCTGCAACTGTAGTGGCGTAAATGAAATATCTTTCCAAATGGAATAACATATTGCATCACAATGTAACGAGGTCATTATAACTTAACATCAACACTGGACTCAAAAACTGCCCACAGATATAAGAATAGAAATAAAGACAGAAGAGGAAGGAGACATCTTCTTCATAGATCATTAGTCAGTAAGTCTGATGTGTGAGCAATCTAAAAAAGAGGTGGCCGTGAAGTAAGCACAGGTGTTATTAAAATAAATTAAGCTGATACATTTAAGTAAAGCAGAGGGATTAATCAAGATGTCACAATGGGCCTTTGTCCATAGTTTTTAATCAATGTCAAAAAGTAACAATTGCATAACAATGTTGGACATTTGAATGAACAGCTACGCATCAAAATTTGAACCAAATTTCCAAGTGGTTCAATTTGGGCCTTGAAAAATAAAAAGAGGAAGCAACCAGATAAAAATAAAGTACAACTTTACACTGTAATTATATAAGTATGTGACAGATTTCACTGCCTGTAACATTGGGCCTATGTTGACCAGCCATTGGCATGTCTACTCATTTGGCCCTTAGTAGAATAAAGTGCCTTATTAATAAAGTGCAGAATATCTCGTTAACTATGTGCCATACACCAATCGGTTCTCTGCAATCACACTTCCCTATACAACCTCCACTTTAGGCTACAACGTAAATCCCCCTTTGAAATGCTGGATATAACAATCAAACTAACTTACGCAACTAACGAAAGAGTGGTGTTTAGTTGCTAGGTCTAAACACCACAGCACCTCAGCTCGCAATGTAGCGGTGGTGATGGGGCATAGCGTCTGCTGTCTGACGTCTGTCACGCACCTGTTGACGATACTGCTAGGACTACTGCTGGCAGTGGTTTGCCAGGTTATATTAATCGTCTTCTTGCAGACGTGGCAATAAGCCTCGCGGCTGTTGCCAACTACTGGCCTAAGCCAGTCTTTAAATCTTGAGTCCTCCAGCCAGAGGTCCGAAAACTTGCATTTCCCCATGTTTTAATTACTGAACGGAAGCGAGCTCACGTACATGTTTGGCAGCAAGCCAGCCGGGTACCCAGTTTGTTTCAGCGTGCGCGCGAACGAACACCACCTCACATGATATCGCTCAGGTCCTACTCTCAACATATAAATAAATCTACGCAAATTTTAGAAGAAAGGCCTGCACTTAACACAAATTGAAAATTTATCTAAAAAAAAAAAAATTGGGCTCGAAAATGTAATACCTCGTCAGATGACGTTTATTACTTTTTAATACTTTTTAATGCCCTTAAATTTGGCTAATTTCATTTACTACCTTTTACAACCCCGCAGACACCCTGAATAAAATATATCACTATAAAAAATAATAAGAAAAAAAAAATCTACTGAAATCAGTAGAGCTGAGTCTCAAGTTTATGAGTTGCTTCCAAACGTTTGAGTTTCGAAATTTCAAGGATGAAATCCAGCCATTTCAATATAAATCCACGCGATCAGGAATTTTGCGTGTGGGGGAAAGATTTCCCCACACTGACGTTCAGCAATTTAACATTTACCACATTGACTAACAATAAGCTGCTTGGGTTTAAAGTGACTTCTGTGCGAGCTGTGCTTCATACATCGCTACGCTTTTTCTTTTCCCATGAAATTTCACCAATGTGACTGACATACACTGTGTGTATGTATGTATGTATGCAGCTGTCACTAACGATTATTTTGGTACTCGAGTAATCAGTCGATTATTTTGACGATTAATCGAGTATCAGATTTTTTGTAGTAATAAAAATAAACCTAGGCAAAGATCTAAGCCTTAAAGGTGACTTAAAATATATATATATATATATATATAATAACAAAAAGGCAATAATATTTGGCTCAAATAAAATATCAAAAGCAAGTAATCATATGGTTTTATAGAACAACTCTGTTAAAATATAATATACATAATATAAACGTCATCTTACGTAAATCGTATGTACATTATGTTTAATAACTAATGCCTGCAGAGGCCACCAACGGCCTGGTGTTGTTTCACTCTACAGCAGATCAAATCCTTGTTTAACATTGGCCAAACAACATTTAATTCAAATGTTTACATAATCTTTAATATGTGGCCACTTTTTTATGATAGAAATGCTACAGCCACTAATTTCTTGAACAAGAATATGTGAACATCGAAACATCGCAAACTCAGAGCTAGGGTTTAAACTTTTATTTTGAAATCGTGACGAAGAGTTTGCATATATAGAAACATATTGATGTATTCTCCTGTGTTGGCGTAGGTTTATAAATGGTTTACCTTACAAATCTGATCTATAAGCAACCCAGTGATGGAGTCTGAGACGGACTCCATGCATGTAAATGATAACAGTTCATGTGGAGTAGCATTGTGTGAACAGAGCCGGATTTCAAAAATACACTTACACACACACACAGATATAATTAATTATATATATATATATATATATATATGATAGATAGATAGATAGATAGATATAGATATTTGTGTGTGTGTTTGTGTGTGAGATATGCATGTTTGTGTACCTTCCATTCAGGTCCCAGAGGTCCTCTCCCAGTTTTCTCCGAGTGGTAGATGGCGGGGTCCTCTTCTGGTTTATAGTCCTGAGAGATGAAAGAAACCATGATGGACGGATGATGCAATGGGAGTGTATGAGGAAGGAAGAAGAGAAATATTAAAGCAAAATAGCGGATCAACAGATGATTCTGTGCTAATAAGGTGTAGATTTGAGTTTAATCTGCAGGATTTTAAGCGCAACATGAGGAAGAAAAAGTTTAACACTGTATATAAGTATATAATACAAATGCTAGACAATTTCACACAAAGACAGAAATGAATTTTTCTAATTCAACTCACCACATCATCCACCTGAGAGCGATCAGCTATATCGATCGGCACAATCTCAATGTCCTCCCATTCCTCAGGAGGAAGACCATGAGGCTGCATAAGAGGAAAATTGAAACATTAGAATGAAAACAGTTTCAGTGGGATTTACTTACAAATGAGACTTTCAAACTGCCCTTTTTGTACAACAGGATCAAATAACATTTGTATAAACGAATAACTGAAGTCAAGCCCCTTTTCTATTCTTGCATTAGCCATGAATAATGCCTGTAACCATAGAGACAGTGGCTAAAAGTAATTAAGAGGGTGACGCCCATTACACCAGAAAGTCTTATCAAAATTCACATTATTTAATAAACAAATCTGATTGAGGCATAAGTTCATCCATTAACCATCCATCTTAATTAACCAACAACAGCTTTTTATTAATATTTTTAACTGATTACATTGGCGTTGCACCCAGACCAATAAACTAGTGGAAGATGCTCTGGTTGAAAAACTCCACCTGTAGCAGAGTTTTTGGGCATCACGAAAAGGCACTGATGAACTATGGACTAACACTCACATTCTCAGTTGTTCCTATGTCTGGTTTATGCCAGGTTTCAATCTTAATGAAGAAATCATCTTTCATGTACTCATTCTGAAAAGCAAAAAGCACAAGAGAGCATCACAAATGGAATCCATTTTTATTTCATACACAGTGTTTAGACCATTATAGACAACAGTGAGACATGCTGACTAAACTCTGATTCAGCAATAATGACCTGTGAGCGATCTAAAATGATCTCAGAGCATGATGATTTGAAAAATACACTTACTGTAACAACTGCAGGTTTTCCATAATCGATGCAGTTGTGGGAAAGAAAACAACAGATTTTTTTGTATAGATCAGTCATTTTTTTCTCAATGCATTAAATGAAAAGGCAAAAAAGGATTGAATCATACAATCCCATCACTTATTATCACATGCACAAAGCAATTAGTGTTTACTAACTAGTGCGACAGTATGGGTAGGCGTTCCAGGCTTTCTCATGAAAAACCAGGGCTCCTTCAGGGGCAAACATCTGAATAAAACCAGGAACCTTGCTGTAAAAGACAAATTAATATTCAAAATATTAGGGGAGACTAAATGCATATCAATTATAAGATTCAGAAGACCAATTACACAAATGCTTGTTTTCTCTAGCAGTGTTTTTTTTATGTTGGAATATTTTTGTGGAATTTATCCTTTAAACATGATATTTTTGTTTGATAAACAAGCGAACCAGTTCAAGACATTGAGACCAGGTTCAACTATTTAAAGAAGGTAGATTTTAATGTGGACAGATTTTATGAAATAATTTTATAAATTGTATTATAAGTTATTATTATTATAAGTCCTGTTACAGAGCGTATGTTTACCCAACAATGTACTAAAAAAATAAATTCTTTGTGTTTTTCAAAAGTTTTGCATACAGACAACAACGTTTTCAAAAAGATCCCCGTTCACACGGACCCGTGAAAAATACTAAAAACGCTGTATTATGCTGCCAGGCCAGTAGTTGGCGATGTCACTTTGTAAAGAAACACTATGCGCCCGTCGGCTGAACACGTTATATGCATGCACATTTTTGTAGTTTACACTGAGACGATAACAGTATGGTTTTCAAAATCTTTTGAAACATTTTTAAATTCTTTTTCAGTTTTCAGGCCCCCAAAAAACACTTGTAGTTGTGTAAATGAATGGCCAAAAAGCATAAAATGTTTTCTGTTTTTAGTTGAAAACGGTGTTGTGTAAACACCCACTGAGTCAAACAAACTGTTTTTAGTTTAAAACGGCCTATTTTTTCCCTAGGCAATATCCAAATGTTGTTGTTGTTGTTGTTTTTGCCAAGACAGAAAGTCAAAAGTGTGACAACTAGCCCCGACCTCCCATGTACACTACTGTTCTAAAGTTTCCTGTAAGAATTTTCAATGTTTTTAAAAGAAGCCTCTTATGCTTACCATGTCACCAAACCTGCATTTATTTGAAAAACAGTAATATTGCGAAATATGCCAATTTAAAATAACTGTTTTCTATTTAATTATATTTTAAAATGTAATCTATTCTGGGCTGACTCTTCAGCATCATTACTCCAGTCTTCAGTGTCACATGATCCTTCAGAAATCATTCTAATATGATGATACGCTGCTCAAAAAACCTTTCCTATTATTATCAATGTTGAAAACAGTTGTTCTGCTTAATATTCCTGTGGAAACCATGATTTTCTTTTCAGGATTTTTTAATGAATCCTTGCTCTGGCTCCCTGTCATGTATAGGATTGACTTCAAATTCTTATTATTTGTCTACAAAGCCCTCAATAACCTGGCACCTTAATACTTAACTGATTTATTACTCCCATATCCACCTTATTTCTCAACGTGGAAGTAAGGCGTTTTCTGTGAATGTGTGAGACTTCTGGTTTATTAGCCGCTATAGGGAAATAACGAGAAGAATATCAAAGTGAAGTAAACTGTAAAACTGTTTGCGCTACAAACCAGCGTGTTTATAATTAAGACAATACATTAAAACAATATGGTAAGAAATAGCAGTTTGCAATATCAAGCAGCATAACAAGCTGTTTTGTACAGCTAAAAATAACTGGAAGCGAATGACACCAGAAGCCAGACACATTCAATTTACATATAGCCACGCCCACTCTTACTTGAAAAAATAAGGTGGATACCCTTTCTAGAATCTTGTGCCCTTGGCCTACTCACTGTCCATAGAGTTAAACTTAAAAATTGTGGTGATCACAGTTTCGCTACTGCTGGACCAAAACTTTGGCATAGCCTTCTTCTTTACATTAAGCGTGCCCCATCTATCACTGCTTTTAAATCCTATCTTAAGACATGTTTATTCTTCCAGGCTTTTAACATTCCTTAAAGCTGCAGTCCGCAAGTTTTGCCTCTTTGTCGCCATCTCTGTTTAAAACCTGCAATTGCAGTTATTTGTGGAATTATCATCTTTACGTGGGTTGTGCATCGGCACGACTTCTCAGCGCAGATGAATCTAATGTTTGCTGTCAGTCACCACATCGGTGTGGATACTGTACTTCGGAATCACAGATTGTAGTCTTGGAAATATGACCAAAATAAGAATTTTCACCAGAAAATGTCATTTGAACAAGTAAGTAACATGTCTGCTACTTTTGTTCTGACCAACTGAGAAAACAGCATTACAATAAATCGCATTGCCAATGGTGATTAAATCTAACGATCGCTTATTTTGGATCACGTCAAACCGTTCAAATTATTATTATACTTTGTTCTCAAATTGTTAATGTTAACAACATAAGCATTGCGTGACTATGTGTATTTAGTGTGTATTAGCATTACCTGTAGATTTCAATTTCTGTAGCCATTCCACAGTCCGTAGTCTTTTGCTTTTGACTACGGGTGAATCTCCAGTTGTCACTGATGATTGTCATTTGGACCTTTCTGGATTACAATCCGCCATCAAAATGATAAGTTTAATTATTGCAGCTGCTGTGAGAAAAGGCTATAAATGATTCGCTACCAGCAGCATCCTCACATGCGTTATAGCCTACTAGCTGGTACTCCTTCATGTAAACAGACGTGACGTAATGACGCAAAGACGAACGGCGGCATGCCCAAATTTCCTGCGGAAACCCACCAGTACCGATTTTATTTTAAAACATTATTACAAGCTTACCGTTGAGAATCGGGCTAAGGTAAGGAGATAGTTTTGAACACTGGCTGGTTATGTACTTGCTCAAAATTTGATTTTGGATCATTTTTAACCAAGAAAAAGTTACCGACTGCAGCTTTCAGTATGTTATTTTGGGTCTCTCTTGTATATTGTTTGTTCATTTTGTTTATATTTCTCCATCTTGTTTCCTTTTAATTCATTGTGATTCTTTTATTTATTGGAAAGCAACCTCGGTTGTGTTTAAACGTGCTCTTTAAACATTGATTGATTGAACATTGATAGAAAGTTCATTTACTTTAAACAGAATTTCTTGTAACAATGTAAAAGTCTTCACTGTCACTTTTGATCAATTTAACGCATCCTTGCTGAATAAAAGCATTAATTTCTTTCATTTAAAAATGAAAGACCACAATTTTTTGAACTGTAGTGTATAATTTCACTACATAAAACTAGTATAGTAAATGTAACTGCTAAAACAATTCTGGTATCACAGTCTTATCTTACTGATAAGGTGAAACCACGATCAAAGCCTTTACACATGCTCTCACCTGTGTATGTGGTAGATCTTGTGGGTGTACTGGCCTTTCTCGCCGTCCTTCTCGTAAGGTTCATTTCGGAGGACCTCGATCCCTTCTCCTCCGCCTGTGTTGTTCTTACTGGCCTCTGCAACTGAGTACAGTTGGCCAACCTGGTACTGAGAGGGGGGGGAGGGGGGGGAAGGGGGGGGGGGGGGGGGTGTTAGGGGTATTACATAAATAACTAATGCCAACTGTTCACCGCACAATAGAGACAAACAATGTAATGTAGAAGAGGTGCTGCTGACTCCATCAAAGTGAAGGGAGCTGTCTAAATATTTGCTTGAGCAATAACAGAAGCACAGATTCCCACTGATCACAGAAGACAGAGCAGCCGGTTATTTTAATAGCAATGACTCTTTCTCTTACCTCTTCTACTGAACATGGCAACAGCACCTGGCTGAAAACAGAATTGAATAGAGGATTTAAAAAAGCTAAGAATTATTTATTATCTCATTATTTATTATCTCATATCAATCGCGGAGCGATTGTATAACGGGCGTGTCGTTAGCTGGCCCTGCATTATTGTACGATAAACCAGCGTTTTATCAACCCGCGGAGTCTGAACTCAAAATACTACTCTTCTTAAATGCCCATCCTATCATGTGTTTATGAATAGCGGCGCTGGTGGGGACGCGGTCCATAAAACACACTATAATGCTGTATCAGGCAGGCTAAGCGGCTAGCGCCGACCAGCACATCCAAATCACGGGCTTAAAATGCACTATTCATTATGCCATATGGGAATATGCTTAAAAAACGACAGGCGCGTGATGTACGATATAACGCAACTGAACCTAGATAATGTATACTGTAAAAACCACTCACTATTGCTTGACGAGTACCATCCCGAATCTGGACAGAACGGTACATTCAACAACAGATTGCGGTCGCCGGAAATGAGCCGCGCGCGTCATCAGTGGAGAGGGGCGTGAAGAGGACGCTCAGGGTCTGAGGACAGAGACCATGATGGGAAGGTAATTTCGTGGGATAGTCTCTCCCTATCAGTATTTTTCTTTCTATCTTTCTTTTTTTTTCTTTTTTTCTAAGCAAAACTGTACAAATAAATGTACAATGGTTTAAGATGGTTTACAAACATGACCATGTGAAAACGGTCAAAAAAGAACAGCCAACATTTTACCAGAATGGCTTAAACTGTTATCATAGACACAAACCAAGGTGTAGAACAGCCTTAATACGATATTAATGTTACACATTATGCATCTTTTTCATCATTTAATTTCTAATTTATTTAACTTTGTTGTGTACAATGAAAAATTAATGTCTAATGATGATTAGTAATGAATATTTCACCTAAAAATGAAATTGCTGTTCATGTAGGCTTACTTATCCTCATTTCATTTCAAACATATCAAATATATAGGTTTTGGTGATCACTGACTTTCATTCATTGTATGAAAAAGAAATAAAAAAAGAAAAATTATCAAAGACATTTCTGAAAATGTTCCATATGAGAAAGTCATACAGGTTTGAAATGACAAGCTACTTATTATAATTCAGTTAATTTGCTTTTTTTTTTTTTTTTATAACTACACTTTGGCATCAATATTATTTCTTTTATCTTTGTTCTGTAAGCTATTAATTATATAGGTAACACTTTACAATAAGGTTTCATTTGTTAACATCAGTTCACTATAGTTAACATTAACTAAGAATGAACAAGACTTCTACAGCATTTATAAATATTAATATTAATATTGATTTCAGTATTTGCTAATACATGTTTACCATCAAAAGTTGTATTTGTTAACATTAGTTAATGCTATGTGAACTAATATGAACAACTGTATTAAATAACAACAAATATTAACACATTTCCTAAAAATATATTGTTCACTGTTAGTTCATGTTAGTTAATACATGAACTAATGTTATCAAAATGACTACCTTATTGTAAAATGTAACCATTATAAAAAGCCTTTATGTATTTCACTGTTGAGAAACTATATGATATTATAGTAACTATATATGATATCACTGATATTATTGGAAATAAAGTTAGCATAGGCCTACTATATATCAAATGTTTAGAGTCAATCAATTTTAGCCATGTATTTATATTTAAGAACTTTAAGTAAGAAACAAAAAAACAGTCCACCTGTAACAATTCTTTACATTTTCAATAGTTTATTGAACATGTTTGGAAATAAGGTTTAACAGTCTCAATGAACTGTTTCATATGGAATATGGCACAACATTAATGCTGGAATAAACACATTTCAACAGTCAGAATGTTGAACACTTAAAGTTTCTATTCATTTCTTAACATGCAGACGAGACATTAAATAAAGTTAGCATTCTTATACATTAACATGTACTTTTCTACAATCATTGAAATGAAATACTGGCAAAATTGTTACATATTCAACAATATATGGCACTCAAAAATATTTACTAAAAAAAACATCATAAATGCAGCATACAGTACATACAGTAGTGCTTCACAACAACGTCCAAATAAATGGTCCAAAAATGATGTAAATGGAATTACAAAGGAACTTGAGCAATTCACATTGCCCATCTCACACCTAATCCACCTCTTCAATAGTGGGCCCCTGAGGACCGGCCCCTGAGCTGGCACGTGTCTGAGCCCCACAGCTTCCTGTTGGCATCCCTCCCTGATAAAGCTTAGTGATGATTGGGTTGCAGACTTTCTCCAGCTCCTTCAGCTGATGTTCATACTCCTCCTTTTCAGCCAGCTGGTTGTTCTCTAGCCAGCGGATGGCGTCGTTACATTTCTCTATGACTTTCTTCTTGTCATCCTCGCTGATCTTGCCTTTCAGGTTCTCATCTTCCACACTGCTCTTCACATTGAAGGCGTAAGACTCCAGGGAGTTTTTGGCAGCAATCTTCTCTCTTTGCAGATCATCTTCAGCTTTGTACTTATCTGCTTCCTGCACCATTCTCTCAATCTCCTCTTTGCTCAGTCTGCCCTTGTCATTGGTGATGGTGATCTTGTTCTCTTTTCCAGTGCTTTTGTCCACCGCGGACACATTTAGGATTCCGTTGGCGTCGATGTCAAAGGTCACTTCAATCTGCGGGACTCCACGTGGTGCAGGTGGAATTCCTGTGAGCTCGAATTTACCCAGCAGGTTGTTGTCTTTTGTCATGGCCCTCTCTCCCTCATACACCTGGATCAGGACACCGGGCTGGTTGTCAGAGTAGGTGGTGAAGGTCTGGGTCTGTTTGGTGGGGATGGTGGTGTTGCGTTTGATGAGGGCCGTCATGACTCCACCTGCGGTTTCAATACCCAGGGACAGAGGAGCCACATCCAGCAGCAGCAGGTCCTGGACATTTTCAGATGTGTCACCCATGAGGATGGCGGCTTGCACCGCTGCACCATAAGCCACTGCCTCATCTGGGTTGATGCTCTTGTTCAAGTCCCTGCCGTTGAAGAAATCCTGCAGAAGCTTCTGGATCTTTGGGATTCTTGTTGATCCACCAACCAGAACGATGTCATGGATCTGAGACTTGTCCATCTTGGCGTCTCTCAGGGCTTTCTCCACAGGCTCAAGTGTTCCCCTGAAGAGGTCTGAGCACATCTCTTCAAAGCGCGCTCTGGTGATGGACGTGTAGAAGTCGATGCCCTCGTACAGCGAGTCGATCTCAAGGCTGGCCTGAGAGCTGGAGGAGAGGGTTCTCTTGGCTCGCTCACACGCTGTACGCAGCCTCCTCAGTGCCCTCTTGTTCTGACTGATGTCCTTCTTGTGCTTCCTCTTGAATTCTTCTACAAAGTGATTCACCATGCGGTTGTCAAAGTCCTCGCCACCCAGATGAGTGTCTCCGGCTGTGGCCTTCACCTCAAAGATGCCATCTTCAATGGTCAGGATGGACACGTCAAAGGTGCCTCCACCCAGGTCAAAGATCAGGACGTTGCGTTCTGCTGCTTTGCCTTTGTCAAGGCCGTAGGCGATGGCTGCAGCTGTGGGCTCGTTGATGATTCTGAGGACATTGAGCCCGGCGATTACTCCGGCGTCTTTAGTGGCTTGCCTCTGGGAGTCATTGAAATAGGCAGGAACTGTGATAACTGCATTTGTCACCTTCTGCCCCAGATAAGCTTCAGCGATCTCCTTCATCTTCACCAGGACCATAGAGGAAATTTCTTCAGGATAAAATGTCTTGTTTTCTCCTTTGTATTCGACTTCAACCTTTGGTTTTCCTCCATCACTGACCACTTTGAAGGACCAGTGCTTCATGTCAGACTGCACAACTGGGTCATCAAACCTCCTGCCAATCAGCCTCTTAGCATCAAACACAGTGTTGTTGGGGTTCATGGCCACCTGGTTTTTAGCTGCATCTCCAATGAGCCTCTCTGTGTCTGTGAAGGCAACATAGCTGGGTGTTGTTCTGTTCCCCTGGTCATTGGCGATGATCTCCACCTTTCCATGCTGAAACACCCCCACACAGGAGTAGGTGGTGCCCAGATCAATCCCAACAGCAACTCCTTTTGCAGATGACATCTTTGTTTACCCCGCTGGTAGTTAACAGATTACTATAAGAAAACACAAACCACATAAATGTTTATTATTAAATAAAACATTTAGAAATTGTACAAAAAAGCAGCAGGCAAAATAAATTAACAGTAATATGAAACAGGAACGTCTAGACTTAATAAACAAATATCTATACATGTAAATAAAAACTGTAAATTATTTTATAATAACGTTAATTACTGTTAATTAAGTTTACAGAGAGTTATGCGTACCAATATTGGTACTGGAAAGAGATTTAATTGATCTTTGAGACGAAGTAGCAGACACACAATTAATAGTGAGTGAAATAAAAACGAAACAAGAATAATAAAAGTATGCTTACTGTAAAATGCTGTAGTAGTGGAAGTACTGTAGCTTCTTCAACAGATTCGAAAGCTGTCGTCAATTTCTTTCTTTTCGTCGTAAGTGAAGTAAGTTCTGTAGAAATACTGATGCTTCAAGCTGCGCTGCTGTTTATATGCAGGAACCGCCGCACACTCACATGTTCTAAACAGTTCTCGAACGCTCGTGCTGCGCTGACCAATGAAAGGCGGGAAACACAGACAGTTCCGCCCATAGTTTTCTATGGGAGCCTATAGGAACCTTCATGCGCTTTCTGGAGCATTCGCTCAGTTTCTAGGTTTCTAGTAATTAAAAAACTTGTTTAAACATAAGTATTCGACTATGCTATATTTTATTAACATTAAGTCATTGACTGTAACTAAAACCTAGTATGGATATATTTTTGGGAGTCAATCCAACTACAACGATTTGTATAGTATAATAACATTGTATAATAAAAACGTTGTTTTTTTTTTTGTTTTTTTTGTTTTTTAATGAAGACATTTGGCGAGTGCCAAGTTTCCAGCAAGGTATAATTTATATATCCTTATCATCCAGAATAAATGTTCAGTGATATGTCTGAAATGAGCGACATCCATAAATCCCGGTGAAATATACTACTGACGTATTTTAACGTAATTTTGTTATATAATGTTTTTCATGAGAACTGTTGTTTACCTAGTTTGTAATCTTATTACTGTAATTCTTATTATTGTAATCTTATTCTTAAATGTTATGTTAAGCCGTAGTCAATAGAGGGCACTAAATGAAAGTGAAAGAGAGACAATTGTTTCTTTTGTCACATATAGGGAAAACATTATTTAAAACTGAAAACACTTGAGTGATTATTTATCCATTACAAAATACTTGTAATTTCACGACTTATAATTGCATCCAAAGCCGGCTTTATATTAGAGACAACTGCATTTTAAATTTGCAAAGATTTTCTAAGACATTATCCCGTTTCAAATGCAAATGATATGATAAATGTTTTTCCAAAAGAAAAAAAAAAAAGAAAAGAAATCATGGTCAGGTGGAGTAAAACAGGGTAAGGTCAGACACTTTTACGTAACTATTAAAGGCTGTATTTATCAAGAATACAAACGTTTCAGTTCAGTTTGTTAATTAAATCTGATGTTTTTTTTCACTTGAAAAAGATTTAAGAAATCAATTAGAGGTTCTCATAAATTTTCTTATGTCTGGCAACCTTATTATCATATTTCTCTGCCATAAATGTACTTCCTTACACCTTTGAATGTGGTATCCAGCTACCCCCACCCCCTTTTTTACATTGTCATTATTTAACTATTGCATCATTATTATTTTAATTTTAAAATGTAATTTTTATTACTGATATTAATATTTATTTTCATTATATTTTGTACTATTACTATTTAATTAACATCCTCTAAGGCAGTCTTGTTCTAGGTTGGTTTGGGAGGGATTGAAAATGTAAAAAATACAGTCTCTGTACAAACAATAGCATTTATCTTTGGAATACAAATAAAGGGAGAAAAGATCTGATGGTTATTATTGCCATGGGGATGCTGTATTTTATGTATTAAGATTTAACTCAGCACCATACCAGAGTTAAAACAAATCAATTCATTTTTAACTGCAAAAAATCCTCCTAAAATCCAAGAGGATAAAGGTTCTACTCAAGAGGATTTAAAACAGCTGTGCATGTTTGTTGCATGTAGTTCCTGTTGCACTGTTCTGACCATTCTCAAACTATCTCAATGTTTCTGGATCTCTGGTCATAATGAGACTAAGGCACAAATACTGCTTGCAAACAGCATAGATGAACAGTGATTATTAGCAGCAAGCTGCACATTTTCCAGACTGATCAAAAGTTTTGATTTGTAAATAATAATATATACAACAAAAAAAAATCCCATAAAGGTAAAAATAATTAACTGTTTATCAATGTAATTGTAGAAATGAACAATGGTGCACTTACATAGGTATAAGTTAGGCAAAAATCAGTTTACTCATTGAAACTAGTTAGGTTAAATCACAATAATATTATTGAATATTTCAAGAAAATGTCATAGATGGTCCCATAATTATAAAAAAAAAATAATGCTATGGCTTAGATCATGATAATAATCAGTCATGATTATTGTCATGATAAGTCTTTTGTTACACAGTACACTGTAAAAAATTATTTTCATGATTTGTTATCACTACATTTTTTCTTTTGTCAAATCAACTTATATAATTAATGAAGTTCAGAGAACATAATATTCTGAGTTTCTGTTTATTAAACCAATCGCCTTCATTGTATTAACTCAATTTTTTAATTTCAATGAACTCAGAATTTTAAGTCACCCAGGTAACTTACTTTTTTAATTTAAATCAACCATTCTTTTTTTACAGTGTAGAAACCTTCTTTGATTGTCATATTTACCATTGAATGTACAGCACAGTCACAGAGCCCTACTGATCTCTGATGATGATACAAGCTCATCATCATAAACTATGCCTAAAGAATATTGTATTTTAAAGCAGTGGACGCTTTTTGTGCTACTCATCTGGGAGACTGCAATACTGTGTGAGGAGAAGAAAGTATTCTTATAGGCTATTTAAGTCTAATGAATGTTTATTTGTGCTTTATTGCTCTTTGGAGCACAAATTCCTTGCCTCTTTGATGTAAACAAAATAAACAGAATATTCTATTGACGTTTTCCTGCAAATTTTTTGGGTACACAGAAACACAGACTCTGAATACACAGGACGTGAAAGGGGGAGTGGAAGCAAACAGGCCCAAAATGTCTGTTGCAGGACAGTTACAACTAGGAATTTTTGGAGGAAAATAAAATTTGCACAGTCCTGTACCTCATCTAACGGGTTGACAGGCAGTTCAAACTTAATGCCATAGTTTCTCATAATTATGAGACCATCTATGACATTTTCTTGAAGTCCATCATTCTTAAGTGCTACAATTACATTGGTAAACAATTATTTTTTTTATTATTATTATTTACAAGTCACTTTTGAACATTTTGGAAAATGTGCAGCTGGCTGTTTATAGTCACTGCTCATCTCTATGCCTTTTGCAAGCAGTACTTGTGCCTTTCACTCGTACTAACTAGAGATCCAGGAAGATTCAGATAGTTCTAGAGACAAGAACAGTGAAACAGGAATTACATGCAACAAATGATCACCGCTGTTATAAATTGTCTTAAATGTTATGAGGATTTTTTGCCGTTAAAAAATTCTATATATATTTTTAACTCACAATATGTACTTTATGAAAATATTATGGGCTCAATTGTTATTATTTTATACATTTTTCACATAGCATTTCTCATTTTCCAGTCCTCGGCTTTCAGTGAGCACAGATTCTCCCACTAGAATAATCAAGAAACAACCTCAAGTTCAGTGTATTACAGCCTCCAAACATATGACTCAGCCATAAGCCGGAGCAACATCCATCCTTGTTTTACTTTTTTTCACAACTATCCAATGTGGCTCCTCCAAAAAGTGCACATCCCTCTTCCTCAGATTTTTCCTCTCATTGAAAATCCCCCTTCTCCTACTCTCCCTGTCCCCCCAACCTACACCCTCTCCCACTATATCGCGAGAGACTGATTGGGACAGCAGGCAGAGAAATATTCATATACCTGCAACAAGAGCAGTTGCAAAGCCTTTATGAATAAATAGATACCATATGATTCATCAATAAGTTTAGCATCAACGGGGGACAGCAAGACGGAGAGGAATGAATGTTAGTGTTAACATTGGCAGACAAACTGCCTGCTTAGCAATACAGCCAGCTAGCTGACCAGCAGCTCAAACTTGATAATTTATTAGCAGTGCTGGGTTAGCTAGTTAGCACCAGGCTAGTTCAATATTTGCACTTAAACTTTTTAGAATTTCATTCACGCCAGCGAACAAATTGCGTCTTTTGTGCAAAAAGGTGAGTTAATATAACATTTTATTTTCTATTGCATAATATTGTTAGCAAATTAGCCAGCGTTTTATGAGCTAAAGTTAACTGGCTAGCCCGAGTTAGCTTGGTGTGTTGACATTATCAGCGTGAGAGCGTATTATGACAAACTTGTGTCAGACAGCTAACTAGGCGAAAGGTGTTGTTAGACCTTGTATGTTTTCCCATATCGCATAATTTTATTGTAGCTACAACTGACAGGCCTTTACGCTTTATGTGTTTTTCTTTATAGCTAACTGCACCGGCTTCGAGTTACACACTGGCCTGAAGATGGTGAGTTATCATCGGGGCTTATGAGCATCATTTCTACATCTTCTGCTCATGTAAATCGTCTAAACCGGTTTCATATCAGTGGCTTGGTTTCGATTAGTTTGAGTTCAAATGCTCAAGAAGCTCCATTTCTTGCTTCTATATGGTTCAATAAAAAATAAATGGAAAAAAATTAGCGCTCAGCACGTTCTTCAGATATCAGGTGGATTTTTGGGTCTCACAACTCAAAGGAAAACAACGCTTCCATTCATGCTTCATGCATGATAGTTAAAACTTATAAATGTCACAGTATAATGTATATTTAAAATCTCTGATCATTTATTCACTTTTTGATGATGTTTCCAAACCTGTATGAATTTCTTCTGTGGACTACAAAAAGAGATGTTAGGCAGAAAACAGCCTAGTTTCTATTCACTTTTAACAAGAATGACAAGTTGTCATTCTGCCATCTCCGTGTACAGTTTTGTAACACCATGAGAGTGGGTAAAGGATGACAGAATTTCCATTTTTGGATAAACCATCCCTTTAACTACAATATTGTTACAATTTCTATATTTGAATAGTTTGTTTTTGTTAAGACTGTATTGTAATTATTATTTATTATTACAATTTGTCAAAAATAACTTATTTTAAAAATAATTTACCTATTTTTTCTCTATTTATTCATCATTTAGGTCACAAATCCCTACCGCAGGATCCTCGCAAAGCCTTAAATCTGGAGACCACCTGAGAACTAACATCAGCTCAGCCTGCTGCTTTTGACATGTTTTAGTGTTACTCGCCATACATACATTTACACATATTATTTTATGTAGAATGTGAGCTATTTTAGAGCACCAAACGTTGACATTACAGAGTCAAATCTTTTTTTTTTAAATGGGGGAAGACAATTACTAGTCATTGTCAGGCCACATTTTTCAGTCAGTTTTTCTGAATTCATGTCAATTGTAAAACCGTAGCCCGATGAACAGATTTCGCTTTCCCCATACACACGTAGATCACAACGATCCTGACGTCTTTGATGATCGTTTGGTCTTCAATTGCTCACTTATTAGTCAGTCATGAACGGCTCCCTCTTAACCCCGCCCAGCCCGCGGGCTGCAGCTAATTCATCTCCCCTTCCGCCGTCCCCGTCTCCATCGCCTTCTCCTCCATCTCCATCATTGTTGCCCCTCTCCACAAGACCCCCACCTTTGCCTCCTCCAACTCCTGTCAGTCAGCCCTTGTCATCATTGTCTGACACACCCACACCATCTCCGTCTCCCTGCCTTAGTTGGACCGAGTTCTGTGAGCTCCATGCCCGGGTTGCTGCCGGTGACTTCGCCCGCCATTTCCGGGCCTTCCTGCAGGAGAACCCGCATTACTCCCCTGATTCAGCTGCTGCTTTTTGCCGCCGCTTCACTGATAGATTTGTTCGTCATTTTGAGAGTGAGCTTGAGGGGACAGGAGTCGGTAGGGAAGGAACGGTGAACTGGGTCGCCCAATCGGACATTATGTCGCTGGAGGAGGATGCAGCATCTCCGTCCCTGCTGCCACCAGAGGCCGCCACCCCCTGCCCGCCCACTCACACACGGGCTATGCCCAAACCGATCTTGACCCAGGAAGGCCGCGGCATGGAACGATTCCAGAATACAGGAGCGTTTCAGGATTTGTATGCCCATACGCAGATTCTCCCACCATCCTCTTCTTCATCGTGCTCTTCCTCTATGGGCGGGAATAATGGGCGGAGGGAGGAGAGGGGAATTGTAGTCAAACACAATCCATCTGGCTACAATGACCTGGAGGAAGAGGAGGACAGCTGGGCGGGGCCCGTGGCTGGAGAGGAGGTGGAGACGGACGTAGTAGGAAGGGACGATGAGGGCGAGAGTGAGTTGACCTCGGAAAGAGCCGATCTCAGCCAGACTCCGACATGCCCCAACCCCTCTGGCACACCAGCAACTTCTGGTTCAAAAGGTAATGGGACACCCATTGGGGGTAACTCCAAAAATAAACTAAAAAAGCGGTTCTCTCTGCGCAGCGTGGGCCGCAGTGTCAGAGGTAGCGTGCGAGGTATCTTGCACTGGCGCAGCTCCTCCAGCGATTCCCCTCAGAACTGCAGCGTGGGTAACGTCAACCCTCTTCCTTCCAGTTACAGCTACACTACAGGCCTTCAAGATGGCAAGAGGAACTCCGGCTCGCAGGGTGTTCCCGCTTCTCTCCCTGTGTCTCTCTCCCTTCCCCTTTCCCTACCTCACTCATCATCCTCTTCGTTGCCCCCATCGTCCTCCAGTAGCGCCACCTCCCTTTCGCTTTCCGAGGCCCGTGACTGGCGGAGGAGCAACGGCGATGGGGAAAAGGAGAAATGGAGTCACCGGTTGGAGAAACTGCGACTGTCTCGCTCACCGCCACCGACTCTGTCTGCCGCAGCTCCACCTTCATCTGCCGTGTCCCCCTCGGCACTACCACCAAGCAGCATCAGCGCCCCCAGGAAGATGGGTAGGCTGGTACGGGAGGGTGGTGTGACCGTGTGCTCGTCTTCGGATGAGTTCGCCAGCACTCATGGTTTCCCAGGCTTTTCCTTTGGACTGCTGCACCACGGCACGGACAGCACACTGTCAGGGCATCCCACGGCCACCGGGGGAGCTGCAGGCGGACGGGGCATGCGTTGGCACAAGTGCCGTCTAGTTCTGAAAGAACGAGATAAGGATGGAGGGGATGGAGGGCTGGAGTATTTCCTGGAGTTTTACATCCCACCTAAAGTGAGTGACAGGATTTCTGCTAAATGTAAATTGTGTGGAAATTTTTAGTGACATATATTTTATATACGTGCTATCGTTCATAAGTTTGGGGTCAGTGAGATGTTTTAATGTTTTTAAAAGTCTGCTGTGCTCACCATTTATTTGATCAAAAATACAGTAAAACAGTAATTTTGAGAAATGTTTTTTCAATAAGTTTTCTATTTGAATATATTTTAAAATGTAACTTATTCCTGTTGTTCAGTTTAATGCGTCCCTGCTGAATAAAAGTATTCTTTAAAAAAATATCACTGACCACAAAATTTTGAACGGTACTGTATATTTATTTATTTGTATTAGTATTATTAGTCAGGAATATTATGAATAATAATGATACGTTATAATAAAGTACCAGCTGACAAGTTTAATTTAAGTTATAAATAATCTATATATTTTGACATATTTATTTTGAATACTTCCAGTCCTCCAAGCCCAGACTGACTGTCCCATGCGGCTCTATTGTTGACGTGAGGAGCACTACAGCTATAGAGGTGCCAGACAAAGAGAACACCTTCCTTCTACAGGTACGTCAGGACACCTCTATTTGTGTCTTTAGTAGTTAGTCAAATCTGTAATAAGGATGTAAGAACTTTACCCTAACTTTACTTACATATGTATCAAAGACATTATCACTGTCATCTGATGTCTCATTAATCAGTATGCATGCCATACTTGTAGAGCTTTGTTGTTCCTTCCTGATCTGTTATATAGATAAATTACAGAATGAAACAGATATGTTGTAAATGAATTAAAAACACACTTAATGAATCTCATTCATGACGACATGGTCACAATCACTAAATAACTTTTTATATAAATGTAATCTAATAAACGACTTTGGTGAATTTAAAAGAATTTATTCATAGCTGTGATTGTAGTTCACTTTGCATTTAGTTGCATCCTGTGTTGTTGCACCAGTCTCAAAGATCCTAATCATTGAAAACTGTACACGTTGAACATCTGCACATTTGATCTCTTCTTGTTTTTCTCAGTTGGAAGGTCAGGCGCAGTACGTGATCGAGACCAGAGATGCGGTTCAGATGAGAGCTTGGCTCAGTGACATCAGAAACGCCATTTGTTTGAGGTAGGCCTTTGTTTCGAATCATTAAATAGAGAAAGCACTTTGTGTATGGAAAGGTTATTATGAGATCGTTCTTAGTAGCTTGCTTACGTGCAAAACACCATGTGACAATCAAAGCTCAGCAATGATCTCAAATGTACTCGTTGACCCTTCTCATCAGTGAGCAAGAGGATGTTGAGGGCGTGTGTGGCAGTGCCCTCACCGACCTCAGCGTAACGCCAGAATTCAGCGACCGCCTGTCTCAAGGTAAGCGTTTGGAGATGATGTCACCATGATGTGGTCAGCTGCATTCAGGACAGTATGTGTAATGGGACATGTGCTTACTTACATGATGTCTGTCAGTGTTAGAATGAGCCCACAAATCTCAAACTGGTGATTATGTGATTAAGAGAAGTATTAAAAACATCTGATCTGGAATTGAAATATTTATATTTTGCCGTAAAAATGAATACAGCTATTTAACAGTAACTACAGATGGTGATGTTTCAGGTATTTGATGTGTTTTCACTATAGTTTGCTATGGTGGAGTTGGTGGTTCTCCCCAGCTGGAGCCTCTACCTCCTGAGTTACCACCCCGTGCCCCTCTTGACGAATCAGACAGTCGACTGCTTAGTGGGGGTGGAGCCGGTCTTGGCACACCTTTTGCTGAAACTCCTGATGCCACAGGTACCATGCTACACTAAACACACACACATGACATCTACATTACCCTAATCCTGATAACATTTTATTGCTTTTGTAAACATTTAATGATTAAATGAAGCAAAGAAGTCAGTGTTTTCATCCAAGTTGCTTATTTAATTGAAAAACTGGAATTTTGAGGAAACAATTTGCAAATAAAGCAGAATTTCCATCCCATGTGTTCAGAAAACAAAATAATCACTTTCAGGAAGTTTTAGCCACTGGAAAAGCCACTATTCTATTAAAGTCAGCATGAAATGAAAATTCACCCCATCTATTTTTTTAAATGCATCTTTTTGCTCTTATTGTTAATGATTTATCCTTGCATATGTTTTCCTTTTTTTTTTTTTTTTTTTTTTTTTTTAACCTCATAATCTTTCTTATAAGTAACTTAAAGGTACACTATGTTAAAAAAAACAAAACCGCATACATTTTGCAGAAGAAGTCAAGACGTTACTGTAGCTATAATATTAATTAGGGGTGTAACGATACACTCATGTCACGATTCGATACAAATTGCGATACTGAACTCCCAATACAATACTATTGCGATTATTTTAAGCATAGATGCAAACTCCTCACCTTTCGGTGACAATTCACCTTTTTGAGATCAATATTGGTCACCTATGAGATTTGCATAGATATGATGAGAAAGAGACAGTCTTTGGACAGGGTCATGAGAATCACTTGTCCAAAATAAAAAAAAAAACTCCGACCTCCACCACGTGCAACGCTCCTGGGAAGTGTGAATTCACGACTGAAGAGAGCCATCTCTGCTAGCTCTGCCCGCATGCCTTAACGTAAGAATCTCGTAAAGTAGTGTTATGATAACTTTAATTTAATTGGCATAAGTATTGATATGTAAAGCTTGGGACTGTTAATAAGCCTGGCATGGCTGCCTTGTTTTGATCTTAACTTTGTTAGTGTTATTTCTACCAAATCAAACTTACTTTTCAAAAAAAAAAAACTTGTATAATGCTACTAACATTACATTTTGCCAACGAATACAACTTTAGTTGAGCTCTACTAAATTGTATTGTCATAACCACAACGTAATTAAACAGTTTGCTTTTACACACACAAGATGTTCTGTGCAATTTCATAATGACAGAGTTTGAAATGTTTGAAATGTTTGAAATGAACACCTGTAAAATGGGGGTAAAAATCAAGAACCAAAATGGAAAGAACCACCTTGCAACAATGATGCACATCTGCCAAATTTTAGCAGACCCTGGCCAGATATAAACACTGATTTTGCAGCAGCGATCAAAATGAGTAAATGACCTTTGAAACTAATGTTATGCTTCAAATAAAGATTGTATTACATTGTTATGCCAGTAGGTGGCGACCAGTGATTTTAAAATGTATTTTAAAAAATCCAGATTATCTATAAGAATATATAATATATTTTGGCATCTAACTTTTATACTATTAGCACTGTTACTAATATTAAAATGTACAATCTTAAAGAGTAGGATGAAGTCTTTATGCACATTAACAAGGCTTTGGGACAATCATGATGAATTATAATCCAGGATTCTGAAATGTTTTCTTATTTTAAAGACTTGGCGTTACGCAAACCACTTTAGGTATGCCTCTCTAAAACGCTTTGAATAATTATACTACTAAAACTAAATGTAATATGGTGATTTAAATGATGTTTGCGCTTTCACTTTGAGGACTGCCATTCCAACGTGTGTGTGCTTCAGATGATCAGTGCAATCAATCACAGTTCTAATCGCAAGAAAACATGTCAAAATGTGCCCAAACTGTAAATGGTTAGTTCATCCAAAAATGCAAATTCTGCATTTACTCACTCTCATGTTGTTTTCGCACATCACGCAAACATTTGAATGTTCGTGTTTACTACGGTATGCGCATCGTTTTAAATCTGTTCACCATATAAAGCCATCATGTCTCTTCAGAAGACTTAGATTTGGACTACTCGATTGATTATTTTTACGATGCCTTTGACATTTTTTGGGATCTTTTAAGTTTTAGAGGAATGGACTTTAAATGGAGGGACAGCAATCTCCCAGGTTTCATAAAAAATATCTTAATTTGTGTTGGAAGTTGAACGAAAATCTTATAGGATTGAAACGACATAGGTGTGTACATGATGACAGAATTTACATTTGTGGGTGAATTATACCTTATAAATACAGTAAGCTGAGTCTTGGATAAAACTAACTCTGTATCGTGAGTCATATTGTTTATACGTTTATATATCATCGCATTTTCATATCGCGATAACGATCTATCGTTATACCCCTACCATGAATAAACACGGTATGATTCCAGAATAGCGCTACAACAACCATAATAAAATGACCCTTCACAACAGATCATGCTTTACAATGCACTCTGTTAGAGCGCTACATATGGCAATCTATTCAATACTCACCTGTTGAGTAATAAAACATCTCTGCATTGCTCTTACATTTCAAATCCCTCAGTTCTCGCCATCTCTGAAAAGTCAAGCCAATGTTGATTCTCGTTTCGTTACGAGCTCTGTTGCGTTCTCTTTTTGCCAGCAGACTCTCCTCTGTTTTGCGTTTTTTTTTTTTTTTTTTAAACGGGTGATTCCCTGGAGGGTTGAGATTTAGCTGCTCCATGTCAACCTTTCTCACTCGTTGTGACAACTAACCTATGCCACTCCCACACTATAAAAGCATCAAAGTAGCCAGAGCAACTTTTCTATATTTACAGATATGACGAGACACGCACAGGTGAGTGACGCATGTACGCAATTTCCCACAAAAAATGTCCTGCTAGGTCTAAAATATAAACACTTATTATAGGCTTACCATAGTGAATCAGGTTAAGACAAAAACATATTTTGGAAGTAGGATTGATAATGTATTGACTCGTTGTTTAAATGTTGTTAATTTTGAACAAATAAAGTTACATAGTGTACCTTTAAAGGGTTAGTTCACTCAAAAATGAAAATAATGTCATTTATTACTCACCCTCATGTCGTTCTACACCTGTAAGACCTTCGTTCATCTTTAGAACACAAATTAAGATATTTTTGATAAAATCCGATGGCTCGGTGAGGCCTACACAGACAGCAATGGTACTTCCTCTCTCAAGATCCATAAATGTACTAAAAACATATTTGAAACAGTTCGTGTGAGTTCAGTGGTTCTATCTTAATATTATAAAGCGATGAGAATATTTTTGTGCGCCAAAAAAAAACAAAAAACGACTTTTTAACAATATCTAGTGATGGCTGATTTCAAAACACTGCTTCAGAGCATTATGAATCTTTTGAGTCGAATCAGTGATTCGGATCGCGTATCAAACCGCCAAACTGCTGAAATCACGTGACTTTGGCGCTCCGATCCACTGATTTGATTCGTAAAGCTCCGAAGCTTCAAGAAGCAGTGTTATGAAATTGGCCATCACTAGATATTGTTAAAAAATTGTTATTTTGTTTTTTTGGCGCACAAAAAATATTCTCATCGCTTTATAATATTACGGTAGAACCACTGTACTCACACGAACTGTTTTAAATATGTTTTTAGTACCTTTATGGATCTTGAGAGATGAAGTACCATTGCTGGCTATGCAGGCCTCACTAAGCCATCGGATTGAATCAAAAATATCTTAATTTGTGTCCGGAAGGTGAACTAAGGGCTGTAGAACGACATGAGGGTGAGTAATAAATGACATTATTTTCATTTTTGGGTGAACTAACCCTTTAAACAAAACAACTTGATCTTCCGGTGAAATGACAGACTTCTCTCTCGTGATGTATGCCGGACTTCTCCAATCATTTAGTCAATTTAAACCCTGTCCCTTTCTTACAGTCGACTGCAAGCTCGCATTCAGATCTGCCACCATCCAATCAACAACTGGTGGAACCAAGTGTCCTCCCTATATTTTGTTTTCTATAATCTGTTTTATTTAGATGTACATCAAATATAGATATATGTTAGAAGATATATGGAAGAAAAGATCATTTCATTGCGATGTTAAAGGTGCAGTGTGTAAAAGTGTGTTACATTTGTGGGTGAATTATACCTTATAAATACAGTAAGCTGAGTCTTGGATAAAGAGGCATCTTGCAGTGAGGTTGCGAATTGCAACCAACGGCTCAGCGCCATGCTCACCCCTCCTACACTTTAGAGAAGCTACTACTAGAAGCTACTATGGTGGCCGACACAAAGACAAAGATGTTGTTGTCTGAGACCGCAGAGTAGCCAGTCAAGAAATGAGGTTTCTTCTTACTTCTAACAAAGAACGGTCTGCTTCTAATAAACCAGATGACAACTACTACTACTACTTTGTGCGTATTCAACACCAACAAACACTGCTCTGTAGAGCAGTTTGTCGGTTTAGGGTTACTCTAGAAACATGCCGGAGCAAAATGATGACTTGACATGGAGGGGGGACCCGTGGTGTATGTAGATAGAAATGGGTCATTCTAAGGTAATAAAAACATAACGGTTCATTATGTAAGGTCTTTATGCTACATAGTTATGTATATTATATTGCATTTCTGTCAATAGATCATCCTAATTTTTACACACTGCACCTTTAAGTAAATAGAGATGCTGTGCGATGATACTGTTCCAACACATTATTATTTAGTAACATGACTTTTTTGCACACTTTTTATAGTCGTTTTGGAAATTTTATTTGCCTCTTTGTGTTTGCATTCATCTTTTTTTATGCAGTATCTCAAAAATTAGATAAAAATATGTGGATGGAGTCTCTTACACTTATGATAGATCAATTCATGTTTTTTCCTGTTTTTTCTCAGGGTCGTTCCTGTTCTCTGAGGGTTCTGTGTCAGAGACTGTTGAACATCCTCTGAGTGAGTGTCAGTGGTTCCACGGCACACTCTCTCGTCTTAAGGCGGCCCAGCTGGTGCTGGCGGGTGGCATGGCCAGCCATGGAGTGTTCCTTGTGCGGCAGAGTGAGACACGGCGTGGGGAGTATGTCCTCACCTTCAACTTCCAGGGCAAAGCAAAGGTAAATGTGTGTGGGAATGCTTATTTAACATACTGAAGGTTTGGGGTTGGTAAGATTTCTCTTATGTACAGAGCCCCTAAAGAGACAAAAAACTACTGTATGTCAATGCTTTTGCATTCGCTCACAAAACTTTTGAGTTCTTTGCGAGGGAACACAAAGTTTCTCTGGGGAACGCAAAAGCTGTGCGAGCGAAGGCAGAAGTTTTGAAATACATTTTTTTCTCCGATCTCATATTTTTTCAATCACCATGTCCCTTTAGGGGCTCCATACTTATGCTCATTAGTGCTGCAATTATTTGATCAATATTTTAAATATATTTTAACATGTAATTTATTCCTGTGATGCAAAGCAGTCATTACTGAAAAGTCAGTGTCACATGATCCTTCAAAAATCATTCTATTATGCTGATTTGATGCTAAAGAAACATTTCTTATTATTATCAATGTTGAAAACAGTTGTGTGGTTTAATTTTATGGTGAAAACAACTGCTTTTTTAGGATTCTTTGAATAATAAAAAGTTCAAAAGAACAGCATTTATTTGAAACAGAAATCTTTTGGAATTAGTTGTCTTTACTGTCACTTGTGATCAGTTTAATGCTTCCCTGTTGAATAAAAGTATAAATTTATTTTTATTTTTCTTAAATGTCCAGGATTCTTGATGAATAGAAATAAATACCTCTTCCTTCTGCTCTGGCATTTTCCTCAAAGCACTTGCGTCTCTCCCTGAATGAGGATGGACAGTGTCGTGTGCAGCATCTCTGGTTCCAGTCCATTTTTGACATGCTGGAGCATTTCCGTGTGCACCCCATTCCCCTGGAATCTGGGGGCGCCTCTGATGTCACCCTCATCAGCTTTGTCGGGGCCACGAATGTCCGGCAACCAGGTATGGAAGGTTGGGCTCAGCTTTAAGGCATGAAAGTTTACAACAGAGTGTAAATAACAGGGAAATTCTGCATTTTTAGATGACGGTCCGGTAAGTGATCAGAGGTGCCTCTTGCATCTCCCTCAGAACAGCTGATTGGGTTAAAAATAGATATAAATACACTCACTATATATCTAAGACTTATTAAAATTAAAAAAAAAAAAACTTAATCATAGACATATTACAGCAGCAGCATGGGGGCCAATTTTACTTCATATTTTGAAAGCAAAATGTTCTCACCCTTGATGTTAAAATTGGGTATCCACAGTACTGGAGAACCTGTCTCTTTTCAAACAAATATGGAAGATAAAAAAATACATTGTACTACATCAGCACTTACTGATATTTTATACACTTGATTATACATGGTTTTTTCAAATTTAGCTGTTGTGAGTAAATGTTTAACAATGTTCTACTGTTGTTAGCATTTATATTACTTGATTTAATTTATTAATTCTGTTCTGAGTGATTTTTAGAAACTGCTTGAAACTTCAAAGCTGATTGAAACAGATTTGAACTCCAAGTCACCTTATTTTGCACTGCAGAAGAAAACTGTTTTCTGTGAATGTGTGAGACTTCCGATTCATTAACCGCTATAGGTGAATAACTAGAATAATAACAAAGTGCAGTAAATGGTAAAACTATTTGCGTTACAAACCAGTTGGAATATAATTACAACAATACATAAAAATAATATGGTAATAAAAACACCAGTTTACCAGCATAACAAGCTGTTTTCTACAGCTAAAAATAACGAAGCAGATGAGACCGGAAGCCAGACATACTCAATTTAGAAATGGCTGCGCCCGCTCTTACATGAAAAATAAGGTGGATAGCAGAGACCAAGACCCTCTTTGTAGGTCATTTATTTATAAATGAAATCCAGATAACATATTTTCCAAAAGTAAAGTCATTTTCATTTGTAATATGGTGAAATTCAATTATCATTGATTCTCAATAAGTGAAATATCACCCACGAGTGAATCGCATAGAAATGTTAATACGTACACCAGTCTGCACCTTCACAAATGTGACATCACATCCATGAAGTGTTTCAAGTTGTTTTATTATTGAATGATATCATATTTTATCATATGTTTGCATTTCTTGTGCATTTTGATACCATTTGAGAATTACACTCGTTTTTTGTAAGTGAGAATAATGTGACTGTATTAACAATGATAAAATATTTTAATCAATTGACAGCCCTAATAAAGACATAAATGTTAAGTTAAACAGCTGTTTTGGGGGAGATCCCGGTGGGCCCACGAAGAGAACAAAATAACAAGAAAGATTTCTTAGAAGGCGTTTAGCTTCTGTCATTTAGATTCTTGAATACTGCGTTGATTTTAGCGACGCACACGGTCTTTGGCACCGAGCTTGTGTGTGTCATGTGAGTGGGATGAATCTGGAGAGTGATCGTATGTGTATTTGTGTATGTGTGTGTATTCATAAACAACATGGCCACTGCATGAGTTGTTTGCACCTGTCACAGAGAAATGACTAAATGTGGGATCACCCTGTGTGTGAGATCACTTCCTGTCACAGCATGCTTTTGAAAGGACACTTTGTGCAAGCATCTGCTACAACTACTCGTGCACACACAGATCCATCGCTGCTGCCAGAGACTGCTGTGCATGGCTTTGCTTTTGTTTTTTTTGACAATGATTGTCTCCTAATGTGATTTCTGTGTGCTTGACATGACATATGACCCTCCCCCCAGACATTCACCTTACCTACTATTTCCTCATAATGATCCATTTTAGATCTCCTCTAAACGCTCTATCTATTCTTTTCTATCACTGCATCTTTTCTACTATTCTTCTACTATCCTCCATACTTCTTTCAGACAAATCGATTTCCCTTCCATCACCTATGCCTTCCTTCATTTTGATTTTCAGTCACACACTAATCCATACTGTACTGTCCCTTCTGTTGCCCTGCTTCATCCTCTGGCCTTTCCCATAGTGCATATCAGAGCTCTGATTGGCTGTTTTTGTTGTTGTTTGTCGTTGGGTCATCTTCGCAGGCCGGGAAAGGGCAGGCAGCCGCCCCACAGTCTGTGATGTCATCACCACGCGCCACCCCGACTCTCCATCAACCCCCATCTCTGACTGTGTGTAAGTGAGACCAGATTCAACAGAGAGAAATAGACAGAGAAGGTCTGAAAGAAGGAAATAAGGTCATGCCGGTACATGGGCGTTAGCCAATTATAACAAAGGTCATTTACACATAAAAACATTAAAGGTACAGTACCAAAAACAGCTTGTTTGACTCTAAGTGTCAGAAAAAGGAAGAAAATTGTCATGTAAAACTTATAAAGTTACAACCCTTTTAACTTTCGTTAATTACTGTACCGTTCAAAAGTTTGGGGACGGTAAGATGTTTTTGATAGAAGTCTCTTCTGCTCACCAAGGCTGCATTTATTGATCAAAAATACGGTAAAAAGAGTAATATTGTGAAATATTATAATTTTCTATTTCTATTGGAATATATTTTAAAATGTAATTTATTCCTGTGATGTTAAAGCTGAATTAGCATCATTACTCCAGTCTTCAGTGTCACATGATCCTTCAGAAATCACTCTAATATGATGATTTGATCAAACATCTTATTATCAATTTTGAAAACAGTTGTGCCGCAGTTGTGTAATTTTATGGAAACTTTTTTTTTTTTTTTTCTGTGATGAATGGAAAGTTCAATAGAATAGCGTTTATTTGAAATCTTTTGTAACATGACAAATGTCTTTACTGTTACTTTTGATCAATTTAATGCGCCTTTGCTGAATAAAAGTATTAGTTTCTTTTTTTTTAAATCTTACTGACCCCAAACTTTTGGTAATAGTGTATATACTTCCAGTGAAATGGTATATTCAAATGAGAAAAATGTTAGGGCATGACTGGACTGGATCATCAAAGTGAGTCATCAGGCAAATCATTCCTGAGGTACAGAGCTACTTCGTTTTCCCAAATTATGCAAATATAGAAAACATTCAGTTTTTTACATTTGCATAATAAGACCGTGAAACTGTATTGCGAATGTAAATAGGGTCCATTTTGATTTAAGGACTGGGACAGCAGATGAAAGAGTAAATTGTGGGAAACATTTTGAAGAATAGAGGATGCTTGTTAGAATAAGACAGAAAAAGAGTAGCGACAGGTCATCCGTTCACTTCAGCGCACATCTGTCTGCTTAACTTCCTCATTCACAGCTGGGTTTCAGTTGCACACATCCATCCTGAAATGTGTGTCTCAGGGTAACACTTTCATTGAACATTTGCTCACTATAGCCGGCGTTAATCGTAATCTTTACTGAATGTCACACATTTATAGACAGTGCGCTCTGTCTCCATATAAACATGATTCAGGATTAGAAGATGTTTCAAAGAGTCCGTATGTAACGAATGAGCAGCGATTTATCAATCGATGACTCTTTACTGCTGTTTAGTGGAGGCAGGGTGTAAACAGTCTGTGCAATGTGTTGACCAATTCCATTACTAGCATGTGTCATAGCTGTCAAACTTTGTGTATCTTGCATCTTAATGTCATTACTCTCATAATTTTTTTTGTCACATTTAATTCTCATCCCTCTCTCCTCCTGTACTGGTTCTCCTCTCTATCGCTGTTCTCAGACTTGACCAGCAGACCCCGTAGTCCTCCTCAGCCACCTCCTCCCCCTCTGCCTCCCGGACGCCCTCCGCCCCCGACCCCGCCGCAGGAACGAGGGAGCGAATCGGAAGCCGCCGGAGGAGGCGGAGCGAGCAGCGGGGCAGAAGAGTGCGAGGAACGCGAGCGGGAGCCGCCGCTCCTCCAGCTGGAAGGGGTGGAGGGCGAGGAGAGGGAAGGAGGGAGGGCGAGAGCCATCGACAACCAGTACTCCTTCTTCTAAAAGGGGAAAACCACGAGGTGGGATAGAGGAGGAAGAGGAGAGCCCTTCACAATCAGTATTTTCAGTATTCTCCAGCGGAAGAACTGAGGGGTCACGCGACTGAGTTATTAACACTATTAAACATGAGCTTTCACGTTGTGAGAGAGAGATGGAGAGAAAGAGAGAGAGAGACACCCAAACGAATAAGCATATATGATACTGACGGTACATCTTTAAAACACTAAGTAACGGTACTACACTAAATTGGAAGTGCATTGTAAAAATGTTGGTCAGCTTTTACTAATTGGTTCTCCAGTGTTTGTCAGTGCGAAGGTTCCTCCTCTGGTGCTGCTGCTGCATAGGAAGGTACGACAGTGTCAGCGCCGCCACTGAGCTGGTGTCGTGTTTTTAGCAACTTATTTCTTGAAGAGTCCTTCGAGTCATTACATTCATTCAGATGTCTAGTATTTGACCCTTCGCACTTATACAAAAGGAGTTTTTTTTTTCCCTCAGGTGAGCGGATATTTTTACTTTTTCAGAGATTGTTACCCACCAGCACTCTTGTTGTTGTTATTATTATTATTATTATTATTATTATTATTACTGGAACGTTTTTAGTTGTTTTGTTTTCTTTTTGTTCTGCCACTGACAAACTACGAATGTCGAAAAGTACTTTTCTTCTTTCCTGTTCATTTCAGTTGTACTGATTTTGGTAGTTCAGTAGAAGGCATTGCCTTGGGCTTAACAATGTCCAGTTTTGCCAAAAAAAAAAAAAGAAAAGAAAAAAAAAAGCAAGCCCAGTCCTCTGAAGTCCATTAGTATTACTTCTTAAGGTTAATTACCATATTAAACATCTCCATAGACTCCATTATTACCTCAGAGTCCTGATCTGTCACCCAGCTCCTCTGCTCTCCCTCTCTCTCGCTCTCTGTCTTTACATCCTACCCTTCCTTTTAGCTTTACATTCTTTGTTAAATTTATTTTATTGTGCATTAATTTCAAAGCTAGAGTCCAGAGGAGGGAGAGAGAATGTCTTTCATTTAAAGAAAAAATGTTATTGAGTATGAAAATGATAATAATAACTGACGATGATGATAATAATGAATTTAATAATTGTCCAAATAATAGTATTATTATTATTATTATTTTTCAAAATGCCTTTATTTTTGTTGTTTACTATATGAACACATAATATTCTCCAAAATCTGTTTTCTGTTTCTAATTTTTTGTGCCTTTTTATATCTCTTCTAATCTCACTCTATCCCACTGCTGTCACCTTCAAACTTTCCACAGATTTCAGGCAAACTTTTGAAAAGGAAAAAAAAAAAGAGATAAAGATAAAGAGCCCCCTTCTTCTTGTGCCTTTTCGTGTTGTTGTCATTCCCTCTTGTTTTGTGCCAGTCATTTCTTGATTTTGTGCCTCAATCAGTCTTTTTGCAATGTCTGCCATCCAGTTCAGTGCCTGCATCTGTCTTGTTTTTGTTTCATTTCTCTTATCCTGTCTCAGCTATTTTGGTTGTTCTCTTGATCCTACAGATCATTCAGTATGATTTGTTCTCTATCCATTTGCCCTGTGCTCCTCCCTTTTACCCTTTATTTAAACCTCTTATTGTGCCTTCTCTCTCTTTTCTCTTCTCTTCTGTCTGTCTGTGCTGGGACCGTGTGTTAAGGTGGACACTGTTGCCCACTCTGTGTAATTAGAGTTTCAGGTACTGCATTGAATTAAATGATGATGATGACGATGATGATGATGATATGATAATAATATAATTATACTGAAACAATATGTCTGAGTTGTGTTTGTGTAATTATGATAGATAGATAGATAGATAGATAGATAGATAGATAGATAGATAAAAATGGATTTAATTGCACTTTTCTTCACAAAAGTATAAGCGATTCTTCTACGAAGCACGCTTTACGTGTGGCTGTCTACGTGATACGGGTCTTGTGCGCCATTGCGTCATCACGCTACATTGTCCAATGACAATCAAGGGTTTTTGAAAAAACAGCCTTTGCGTTTATCGCTGGCTAATTCACGAGACGTGGTGCCGGTAATATTTAATAGAATCATAAGGCTCATTATCTCTTCGTGTTCGTTCGTAACAGAATATCGGACTGAACTGGATTTCGGGCTATAACGGAGATCGCGCTCGTGCGGATCTGAGAACGCTGCGGAAAACAACAAAAATTACACCGCAGGCAGGCTAGTCCACCTAGCTTGTCATCGGCAACAAGGGGAATTTAGCGGGCAACTCGGTTAGCGGCTAATATGTCTTTTCGCCGACAGAACGTAAGTACCACATCCAAAAATTGCAATCAGTTTGTATAATTTATACAGTCTTCAATCGAGAATATTAAAACTCATAATAGCTTTTATGGTCCAATTATTGTCGTTTTCCCTTAAGCTTCCACACTTTCATTTTTAACGTAACATGCTAGTAAACCTGCTAGCCTTCATTTTAATATACGTTAATGTGATTAATACTTAATTTTTGTCAGTATTTAACAATCGCTATGCATTTTAACAGCAGCCTGGACCCGGTGGCCGCAAAACATCCAATGGAACTTCAGGGTCAATGGCTTCATCAGTTCCAGGGAGTAACTCTAACAGACCCACCCCGGGAAGGTAACGCACACGTTGGGCTTCCACGCTCAAGAAAGTCCGCGGATTGTCATTTTAACACGAGGCCTACCGGTCAAAGTGGGCGTGCCCAAAGCGCATATTTAATATAGTCCATTGAACACCAATCGTTTCGAGCCTTGTTAAATTAGCAGGAGTACTAGCCAATCGCCGCGAAGCATGTTTGATTGACACAATTTTGGGCCAATGATTGATAGGATTGTCGTAACCTGTACACATCCGCCTATAAAGAATATTGTCAACCAATGAAGTTTAGGTTTTAATTGATTGCCATCTTTTTCATCTTATGACTACTCTCGGAGGCGGGTCATGGGAAGGGATCAGCAGTGTTTTGTTGTTGTTTTCCGATCCCATATGATTCAGTATTGTGTTCCACTTTCAACTTGAGCCATTTTACCGACGCCTTCAAAGAAGAGCCGGGATGCATATGACAAAAAAGTACAAACACTCGTATTTTATAAGCGGTTTGATCGATTGTGACTATGGGCACGAAATGTGTACATCTGCGCACGTTAATGTCAAGCTGTTTGTCTTGTCTTCGATTCGGCATTTGCTTGTGTTGTTAGCCAGGTCCGCTAACCCGCTTTGCGGTCTGTCGTAATTAAAACACGCGCCTTGTTTGCCATTGTTTACACATTCGCTTTGCTAAATAATATTTTGTCATGATGCGCAGTCAGATTCAATCCGATCGTTATTTTGTTACTCGTGTATGATTGTCCTTTTGTTTTTACCACGCGCTTCGCGGTGTTGTAATTGTTGTCCACATATGTAACCGAAGAGCAACGCCTGCAACACCGGGGCTGTTTCACGTCCTGGGCAACATGGAAAGACAGCAAATTTGGGCGCGTTCCCGAACATTTGATACAGCTCATGTGTACAGTAAATACAGAATATCCCGAATTTAGTTATTGTCATGTTTGTTCGTTTTTTTTTTTTTAGTTCCTAATGATTTGCATGGTAAAAAAAAAAAAAAAAAAACGTTGAAAATTTTGTTTGTGGATCAAATGATCTATTAATATTCTGTTGATTATTATTTATATGCACACTTTATTTATATTCATTAAATAATTGTTTTTATTCAATTTTGTTTGTCTATTAATATTTACTAACGACTGTTTTCTCTTTTTTTTCTTTAAGAAACAGAAACTCTGTGAAGACTCCCTCACAGTCACCACCTGTACGTAAATTCTTATGCATTTTTAAACCATAATTTCTCATTTCAAGATTACAAAATCAAAATGTCTTAGTCAGTATTCTCTGAATATTGCGCAGCATTTTCGGACCACCAAATGACCACGTAAATATTTTTATGTACTATTTTTAGGTGTTTGAGGGTGTGTACAACAACTCCAGGATGCTCCACTTTCTCACAGCCGTGGTGGTGAGTTTTGGCATGAAATAAATTAATTCTTTGGCTGTTGAAAACAGCCTTCTTTGATAATGTTCTTGACCTTTTTGACTCTAAAGGTTCCAAACAATATTCAACAACATTGACTTCTAGTTGTTTGTGATTTTTATTAGATAATTTTTCTTACTTGGTTTCTACCTGATAAAATATTTTAGAGCTTGGCATAACTGGAAAATGTATATTTTATGTATAGAATTCACACTTTTAAACTTAGGCTATCCAGATTTTTCTAGACAGTGGGAACCTTGGTTCTCCAAAGAAAAATAAAACCGTTGTTCAGGGGGTGAATTGAAATAAGAAATCCCCTTTTTTTTTTTTTTTTTTTTTTTTTTGCTTATGATGATTGTTTTGGATTATTTGAAATGCTTTCAAGTAATTTTGAGGCTCCCTAGTTGGCCCCAGCCCCCTTTTCAGCATTAAAGGGTTAGTTCACTCAAAAATGAAAATTCCAAAAATGAAGCAACAATTTAAATACGTGACATGCATATGCAATCTTTCCCTCAGGGCTCCAGATGTGATGTTATGGTGAAGAACGGCAGTTTATATGAGGGGATCTTCAAGACATTAAGCTCACGTGTAAGTTTTTCCCTCCAAATCTTCTGACGGACACATCTGCATTGATCCTGCTTTCTGAATCTTGCGCTTAAAGCTGCTGTTTTTAACTGTTATTTCACTGCCTGAATTCTAGAATCTCAGGCTTTGTTCACCAAGTTCAGATTTGTTTTTCCAAATTTGATTTTATTTATTTTAGGGCTGCGCGATTAAATCACACGTGATTTGGCAAAGGCTGCTATTATTTTATGCGCAGTTTGTCAGAGCTGTACGGCTCTGTGATCAGTAGTAAATGCTTCTCCATCTGAAAGCCAGAGGGCGCTCTTGCGCAGAAACTCCAAATATGCCCTGCCGCAGAAGAAGATAACGCGTCATATCACTGTAGCTGAATAAACAGAAGATTGAAAAGCTTTGATTAAACATGACTAATAAACACACGACTGCCTTATTCTGTGTAAGAAGCCACATCACACAGAAGGACGCTCAACTGTCGTTATGAAGTGAGTTTGGAGTAAAAACATGTTATTAAATGTTGTCTTTTGTTGGACAAGATGTTGATGATGCTTCTCATGTTTGGAAAGATGTTTGACGCATTGTGCTTTTTCAAATGTACATTATAAGCGACTCAAACTCGCAGTGCTTTCAGATGGATTAGCATTTGGAGACATGCTTCATTGACAAGCTGCGCATAAAAAAAATTTACTTTTTTTTTTTTTTTTTGGCAAAGGAGTATTTTTCTGAACAAGGCCTCATTAAATGTAACATTGCTCAAATCCCACTCAATGTCTGTGTGTTTAGTGTGAACTGGCAGTGGATGCGGTGCACAAGGTGAAAAATGAGGAAGGAGATGGAGGCGGTGGTGGCGGCACACCTGTCCATCCCAGGAGAGAAGAGATCACAGACACCATGATCTTTGGCCCTAGTGACCTCGTCACTATGATCTGCAAAGATGTGGATCTCAACTACGCTATCCGAGGTGTGTACACAGAGGTACGCTTGTGTGCCGTTGTAAGAAATGAAAATATATTTAAAATGCTTTGTCTGTGTTTGTGTTTTCAGACACTTTTACAGACTCTGCAATCGGCTCAACAAGAGTAAACGGTGACCACAAAGAGAAGGTCCTTCAAAGGTGGGATGGAGGCGATAGCAATGGAGAAAATTTTGACCTAGATGCAGATGCAGTGAGTTCCACCCACATGCTTGTGTATATACAATCGAATATGATCACAAATTAGTGTATTCTTGGAAGGAATGTCTTTAGGTGGAGGTTTCACATGATTGAAGCTCCTTTTCTCACTTTCAGTCTAATGGCTGGGATGCCAGCGAGATGTTCCGCTTTAATGAGGAGACCTATGGAGTGAAGTCCACCTATGACTCCAGTCTCTCCATGTACACGTACGTTGATGTCCTGTCAGTTTTAGGTGTTTTTTTTTTTTCTTTCTATGATCTATGTTGGCCACTCTGCATACATTCACATTTCCACAACAATTACACTGTAACAGAGTCCACTAAATACATCATTACTTCAGGTTGAATGATTCTGATTGGCTAAGAAAAATAGACAAAATTAGTAATTTTCCACACATGGACTGATAGTCAGAAGCGTATCTCCATCCATCACGATTCTGATGCTCGGGCCCTGGATTTAGGTACATGGTGACCTTCTAGGTCGTGAAAAGGCGCCGGCAGGTCTCAAATGCCAGTTGTCCACCAGTACCAATGCAGGACCTGCGCACATAACACTAGTACACATACAAAGATACACATGATTCACAGTTTATTCAAGGTTGAAGTTGGCCTGAGCTTTAACTATATACAGGAAAGATTCCCAAAACATACTGATAAGTTGTCTTTTTCTCTCAGTGAGAGGTACAGACATCATTATTCTCTAGTGTTTGAAGATGAAAAGGAAAATAAATGCTTTAAAGGGTTAGTTCACCCCAAAATAAAATTTGTCATTAAGTACTCGCCCTCATGTCGTTCCACAACCGTAGGACCTTCGTTCATCTTCAGAACACAAATTAAGATATGTTTGATGAAATCCAAGAGGTATGTGACAGCAATATAACCACCACTTTCAAGGTCCAGAAAGGTACTTAAGACATTGTCAAAACGGTCGACGTGAAGCGACGAGAATACTTTTTTGTGCGCAAAAACAAAACAAAAATAGCGACTTTATTCAACAATCTCTTCTCATACACAGTTGCCGCAGTAAGCACAGTGAAGGCTTCCGCATTTACGTCCGAATGCCGGCTCAGTATTGGCCAAAGCTGCACACGTGAGCAGCATGACGCATGCATGTGATGCAGACACAGGAGCTGGCCAATAATGAGTCGGTGTTCTGATGTAGAACCTGGGGCCTGTACCATGAAGCCGGATTAGCTGGCTAGCCAGTTAAGTTTCAGATTAGTTTGTGCCAATCCTGGGTTTTAGGTACCATGAAAGTGACTTGGCTTTTAGTGGTGTTCATCGCCATAGTAACTTACGCTCCACAGCTAACCTGCTCCGGGGCGGGTTATGTTCTGGGTAAGAGATCTCAAACCGAAATTGGACCAATCAGATGTGAGCAAAGTGACAGTGACACATCCAACGCAATAAAGTCCCTCCCCCAGTTTCTCTTCCTCCAAATTAAAGGTCACTATATAGTAAAAACAAATATTTAACGATGAAATTGTCTTGCTTTAATGATTTATAGAATTATTTTATGATTTATATATGATTTAAATAATTATTATATGATCTATATTATTATTATTAATCCATTTCACACAAGCAATTTTAGTTTAACAGTTATTAAGCATTTATTTTAAATAAATATTAATATATACAGATCATATGTAAGCTGTAGAATCAACAGATAACTTTAAAAATGACTACATAACTTTACATGTTTGAGTCTCTATTGCTGTATATAATAAACTATATAAACACTTGACAATTTTCACTTGCTCTGATAGAGCAAGATAATTTCTTTTATTTGTCATTTTTCATGGACAAGTTTCCTCTTTAGTGTAAATGTTTAAATTCATTTTCTTCAGCAAAAGAGTTTTGAATCGCGTTGACTCTCTCGCGAGAAGTAAATCCGTTTCTTTCTGTTGCAAGGCATGTGATTGGCTGTTTGCCACTGATGTCACGCATTTGTGCACGTGCTCCACAAACTCAGGATCAAAGCCTGAGTTGACAGAGAAAGTTGATGATCAGCATCATGGTACCAACAAAGCCGGATTGGAGTGGTTTGGTTTTGTCAACTTGAAACTAATCCTATAACCCTGAGTTTGTTCAACTACCATCATGGTACAGGCCCCTGGAGGCGCTGGATGTAAACAACGTATGAGAATGACACAGAAGAGAAGATATTGTTGAATAAAGTTATTTTTGTTTTTGTGCACAAAGTTTTCTTGTCGCTTCATAACATTAAGGTTGAATCACTGCAGTCACATCGACGGTTTTAACAATGTCTTTAGTACCTTTCTGGACCTTGAAAGTGGTGGTTAAATTGCTGTCTATGGACTAATCATATACCTCTCGGATTTCATCAGAAATGTCTTAATTTGTGTTCCGAAGATAAACAAAGGTCTTACGGGTGTAGAACCACATGAGGGTGAGTAATGACAGAATTTTCATTTTTGGGTGAACTAACCCTTTAACATATGTTGAAGTCATTCAAATAATTTCATATTTAGAAGGATAAATGTTGATTAATAACTTTGATTATAAATCACTCAAAAGACATACAGTATATTGAAGCGGCAGTGGATTCCAGAATCCACCCCCTTCGTATGCACATTTAAAGTCAAAAGCAGCGCTGTTTTACGTTCTACAGGCTCCTGATTTCTGGTACCTTTCTCTGATAGGGTTCCTCTAGAGCGGGGCAGCTCTGAGGGCTTCAGGCAGCGAGAAGCTCGAGCCGCCCGATTGGCCAATGAGATTGAAGCTAGTTCACAGTATCGTCACCGGGTAGCCCTGGAGAATGATGAAGGACGAACCGAGGAAGACAAATACAGCGCTGTGGTCCGGGACAGGGACCGTGATGGAGGAGAACGAGAAAGAGGAAGGGATAGCCCTGGGTTCTCCAGTGCTGGGAGCAGGTTTGACACAGTTTCTTCTTACTTTCCCACACTGTTATCTTATGTAGTCTTTCTCCGTAGTATACTGATGATCATTGCTGTCTTTATTTTAGGGAGGGCAAGTACATTCCTCTACCCCAGAGAGCAAGGGAGCGAGAAATGGGAGTTTCTGGAAGGGGCGAAAGAGGAGCTGTATCCACCCTGCCTAATCGAACAAATAGACCTGGCCCCTCAAGCTCCTCCCCTAGACCCCTTCCCTCTGGTAGTGGTCAGCCCATTCCACCCACTGATAGGAGCAGCCCTCTGTCTGTCAGAGGAGGATTCTCTACACACCAATCACAGAGCAGCCCACCAACTCAGCCCCGCCCCTCAGAGCCAGGTCACTCTAGCCCCCCTTCCCCACACACACTCCCACATTCGCTTTCACACCCACAGTCTCTCTCAGACTCGGCTCGGCCTGTCAATGGAGGTGAGTTTTGTGTACCTATCGCTATGAATGTTTTTAGATGGTTACTGCCCTCTGTGTTACTGATGAACATTGCATTAATCTCTCATAGTGTCATCTAGAATGTCACCCAAGTCTCAAAGGCCTGGGCAGAACAACAGAAACCTGCGTACCTCAAACTCTCACTCCTCCCCTACAGGTTAATATGCATACATATGCACACCCACCCACACACTAGCTTATGATGTTCAGCCGAGCTTTATGGGCTTTTGACATTTGAAATTGTTAACCCAAGGTCATCTTTAAACCTGGGTTAATGTTATCCTGGGTTGCTTTGTTCATTATTTGCATACTTCATATTTTACACTGGCTTAGTAATGGCTACATATTTATCAACTGCAATAATATGAACTTTTTTAACATATTACTTTACTAATGCAAATTTAGTAAAGCACCTTCAATTGTTTGTTTATAGTTTTGCAGTGTTTTATTACATTTAATTAAATTATACTTGTTTCAGTTACTTACAACACTAAGAAAATCTAAAAACGCATTAGTCCAATTATTATGGGCCATAAATATTAAATGACCTACGTAGGTCTGGGGCGGGTGCGTTAAATGCATTAATAATTTTAATGCGTTAATTCAATTTATTAGTTAGAAAAAAAATAACGCTTTAAAATATGTATGTATGTATGTATGCGTTATATATATATATATATATATATATATATATATAATGTATATGTATATGTATGTATATGTGTGTGTGTATGCGTGCGTTTATATACATTTATTTAAGTTTGTGGTTCAGTAAGATTTTTAGTCTTTTATGTTCACTAAGGATGAATTTATTTGATCAAACATGTAGTAAAAATGTGAAAAATTGTGAAATATTATTACAATGTAAAAGAACTTTTCTATTTTAAAATGTAGTCATATTCCTGTGATGTCAAAGCTGAATTTTCAGCATCGTTACTCCAGTCAAATTTCTATCCTCTGTTCCCTTGTTTTTTTTTAATGTAACATTTGATCTTTTTTTTCCCTCTGTGTCTTTCTCCAGTCTCTCGTTCCCCCAAACCAGATGCTCCTTCCCAGGACTCTCCTCTTGCTACTTCTCCCTACGTGGATACCTCTTCAGTTAACATGGTGACCCCAAAACCCACTGGCCCCACCCCTCTGTTCCCTGTAGATGGTGAGATGTTGTTATAAATTTGAGTGGTTACACACTTCATTCATACATGTGTCTGGCAATCTAACTCTTCTTTTCACTTCAGTGAATGAAATTCTGTCTAAGGAAAGGACAGAGAGTCCATCTAGTCCACAGGAGGGAAAAAGCAGCAAAGGTAAACCTGTAGTTGTGTTACTCTTGTTAACTTCATTACATACACTTGTCATTTAGTCAATAAATGTTCTTCTCTCTCTTCATAGCCTCTCAAGGCCAGAGATCACAACTCGAGGAGCTTCGCAGGTTTGGTAATGATTTTAGGGTGAGTGTGTCATAGGCTGCATCTGAAATCAAATACTCTTGAGTAGGTACTTATTTTGAACACGTAAATACAACCTCATTTCTGGAAAAGTTGGGACATTTTGAAAAAACCTCCTCTGTGCGATACAAGAATCGATACACTGGCGCCAAATATCGATATTTTAATTAATAAAATAAGGCACTATAAATAGCTTTCAAACACTCCTGTGTGAATCTGTAAGCGCTCGATGAATAGTGTCAAAGATGTCTATTTACTATGTTTTGGAAGCGTTGATCATTGTAGCCAATCACAGACATATATGTTGAGCGCGTGAACACAAAATGGCCAATCAGACGTGTTTATGAATCCGGTCAACAGTGCCCAAAATGCTAGGCTATACAGGTGCTGGTCATATAATTAGAATATCGTGAAAAAGTTCATTTTTTTTATTGTAAATTATTTTAAAAAATGAAACTTTCATATATTCTAGATTCCCTACATGTAAAGTAAAACATTTCAAAAGTTTTTTTTTTTTTTTTTTAATTTGTTGATTAGAGCGTACAGCTAATGAAAGTCCAAAATCCAGTATCTCAAAATATTAGAATATTTACATTTGAGTTTCATTAAATGACCATCCCTACAGTATAAATTCCGGGTATCTCTTGTTCTTTGAAACCACACTAATGGGGAAGACTGCTGACTTGGCAATGGTCCAGGAGACAATCATTGACACCCTCCACAAAAAGAGTAAGTCACAGAAGGTCATTACTGAATGGGGTGGCTGTTTACAGAGTGATGTATCAAAGCATATTAAATGCAAAGTTGACTGGAAGGAAGAAATTGGGTAGGCAAAGGTGCACAAGCAACAGGGATGACCGCAAGCTTGATAATACTGTCAAGTAAAGCCAATTCAAACACTTGGGAGAGCTTCACAATGAGTAGAATGAAGCCGGAGTCAGCGCATCAAGAGTCACCACACTCAGACATCTTCAGGAAAAGGACTACCAAGCCACTTCTGAACCAGAAACAACGTCAGAAGCATCTTACCTGGGCTAAGGAGAAAAAGAACTGGACAGTGAACAGTGGTCGAAAATCCTCTTTTCAGATAAAAGTAAATTTTGCATTTCATGTTGAAATCATGGTCCCAGAGTCTGAAGGAAGACCGGAGAGGCACAGAATCCAAGCTGCTTGAAGTCTAGTGTGAAGTTTCTGAAGTCAGTAATGATTTGGGGGGGCCGTGACGTCTGCTGGTGTTGGTCCATTGTGTTTTATCAAGTGCAAAGTCAATGCAGCCATCTTCCAGGAGATTTTGGAGCACTTTATGCTTCCATCTGCTGACAAGCTTTATGGAGATGCTGATTTCCTTTTCCAGCAGGACTTTAGCATCTGCCCACAGTGCAAAAACCACTTCCAAGTGGTTTGCTGACTATGATATTACTGTGCTTTATTGGCCAGCCAATATGCCTGACCTAAATCTATGGGATATTTTCAAGAGAAAGATGAGAAACAGTCGATCCAACAATATACAGATGATCTGAAGGCTCAATAGTGCCTCAGCAGTGCCACAGGCTGATCACTTCCATGCCACACTTCACTGATGCAGTAATTTGTGCTAGGAGCAAGTCATTTGCTGTAATATGTCCTGCTGATCAAGTATTGAGTGCACAAAAGAACATACTTTAAAGAACTTGAACTTTTCTGTTTTGCAAATCCATTTTTTGATTGATCTTAGGAAATATTCTAATATTTTGAAATACTGGATTTTGGACTTTCATGAGCTGTACGCTCTAATCATCAAAATTTAAAAAAAAAACTTTTGAAATGTTTTACTTTACATGTGGGGAATCTAGAATATATGAAAGTTTCATTTTTAAAAATAATTTATAATAAAAAAATGAACTTTTTGATGATATTCTAATTATATGACCAGCACCTGTACTGGTATCGTCACATTTTTAACATTTTCAAAGTTACCAAAGTCGGTACCTTTGACAACACTATTCCCAGGATTATTTTAAGGAAGCTGGTAAACACCGAGATGTTCCCAGGTTTTTTTTATTTATTTTTTTTATAAATGTACCAGGTAAAACAAGTCGATAAGCAGTTAAGCTAAATGTGTCAGTTTATACGCAAAGAAAAGTTTAAGCTTTTAAAAAGTATAAGCATAAAATGTTTAATTTACTTAAAATGTTCAGTTTAATTTACAGACTGAAAAACTTTTTGTGCTGTGTTCTAACAGTTTGGACTTTAATAAAGAGAGAGAACCTGCACTTAACCTTTTTCACTGCCATTTTGTTTTCATAGTTAGATATCGTGATGTATCATTGTCTAGCAATATATCGATTATCACAGAATCGCCGTATCGTGATGGTATCGTTATCGTGAGCCATGTATCGTGATCGTATCACAGGGTACCTCACAATTCCCACCCCTAATAGTAACTGGTTGCAGTCTTGCAAGTGGAATTTTTGCCCAATCTCTCCTGAGACAAGACAGCTGCTCAACAGTCTGGTCATCGTTGTCTGATTCTCATTTTCATGATGGGTCATATGTTTTCAATAAGAAACCAATCTGGACTGCAGGCAGTCAAGCACATCCTCTCTACGGTGTAGAGTGTCTAGAAACCACTCTGTTGTAGAACATGCAGAATGAAGCCTAGATGTCTTGCTTCCCAGGAAAGATATCATCTTGATGGAAGTATATGTCTCTGTACGATCCCAATATATGCTTCCATGTCAATGGTACCTTCACACATTTGCACGGATGCACCCCATACTATGACAGGTGTTTGCTTTTGCACCTGTCGCTGATGAAAGTCTGGATGGTCCCTTTCGTCTTTGGGACTGAGAACTCAGTGCCTGTTTTTCCCAAAAACATGCTAAAAGGTGGACTCATCTGACCACAGCACTCATTTCGACAATCTGAGATGAGCTCGGGCCCAGAGAACCCTCTGCATTGAACAGATGTACTGTATAGCTTTCTCCTTTTGTAACAGATTCAAGTTGCAGTTTCTCATGATATTTGGCAGAAAATGGTGAACTATGACCCAAAGACTGAGATGCTCCTTTTATACCCAGTCACAACCTTCACCTATTACCTATCAATTCACCTGCTTATTGTGGACTGTTTCAAAACAGTTTAATATTCTATAATATTCTATTTATTTACAAAATACAGTTATTTTAGTCAGTGGAGACATCGTAAATTTGTACATTGGTCAGTTAAAGTTTAAAGACAATTAACATCACAGATTCTTGGTTTTATTGCATTTTACAAAATGACTTTTCTGGAAATGGGGTTGTATTTAACTACCTGTAAAAAGTATGTTAAATATAGTATGATTGTAATCCAGACATGCTACATTGGCCATGTTTTTATTTGTCAACTTTTTTTGTCCATGGGCAAGCATAACTATAAGGAAAACCATAGTACTTTTTTTTTTTTTTGTTTGTTTGTTTTTTTTTTTAACAAAATTTTCCCTTTCTGATTTTTAGCTTCCATCTAGTTCTAGTTCCAGCCCCAAAACTTTGGCCACTGACTCTCCTCAAACAAACCCCGCCCACAACACACAAACAGACTCCACCCCTCCTACAGAAGCTAAAACAGCCCCGCCCACAACTCTGACTGCAGAGCTTGCAGCAGAGGAAAGAAGTAGAGAGACAAATGCAGAGGGGGCGGCGACCACCACCCCTTCACCAACCACACCCATCTCTGCACCCTCTGCCCTGTCTGGCACTGCCATGCAAAACGCAACTGCAGAAGGGCAAACGGCAGGGACGCCCCAACCCGCAAGGACCCCAGGCAGTGAGGAGGGCAAACCAGAGGCCGGTGAGAGATCAGAGGGCATGACTGAGTAAGTAGAACATTTCAGAATATTGGGCTTAATTGATTTACTAATCACATTTGACAACTACTTGTAATACTATATAAAGTCTATTAATGCATTTCAAAATGCTTTCCAATTCAGTCAGGTGAAGAAATCTACACTCAACCCCAACGCCAAAGAGTTCAACCCCACCAAGGCTCCTCTCAGCATGGTGAGAGCATTAATTTTAACTGTTTTTAGTTTCTTTTATACAGCTGTTGAAAAGCTAAATGTGCCAAGCCAGTGTGTCATGTCCATTTTGCAGGTGAAGCCCTCGGCCACTCCCACCCCGCCACGGCCAACTCCGCCCAGCCCCACAGTGGTGTTGCAGCCCCCACCAGGCCAGGGAGCCATTTACAACACCCAGTACCTGAGCTATGTCTCGCCCATCCAGATACAGGGTCACTCTGTACAGGTGTCTATCCCTGCTGCTCATGGATAATTTTGGAAAATATTCTAAAACTTTTTGTTTGCAACACAGATGATATATATACTTTTTTTTTTTTTTTTTTTTTTTTTTCCCCCTCTCTCTCTCCTTTCTAGGCACCTCAGATGTACCCGTATCCCATGACAACTGTTGGTCAAGGGAAGTACCCAAGAACAAAAGGTAATGCTTACATTTAACTCTTCATTGATTGTACTAATATTGTATTAATATTAATTGATATAACTTTATTATTATTTGTAGTAGCAGTATTAATAATTGCTTTTATTGGCCGATACATTGGTGCATCTCATTTATTATTATTATTATTATTATTATTATTATTATTATTATTATTATTATTATAATAAAAATATCAACAGTTTTTTTTTTAAATTACTTTAAAGGTTTTTAAACTCTTAATTTAAATGTATTCTTATTAGTAATAACAAATAGGGCCTAAAACTCTTATTTTGAATGTTGTATTTTAAAAACTGTTTTTCTAATAGTATTATAATATATTGTAGTATTACAATATATTATATTATCAATAATAATAAAGTGGTAACACTTTACAGTAAGGTTCATTAGTTAACATTAGTTAACTACATTAGTTAACATGAACTAATAATGAACTGCACTTATACAGCATTTATTAATCTTTGTTAATGTTAATTTCAACATTTACTAATACATTATTAAAATCTTGTTAAAATTAGATAATGCACTGTGAACTAACATGAACAAACAATGAACTGTATTTTCATTAAGTAACGTTAACGAAGATTAGTAAATACAGTAACAAATGTATTGCTCGTGTTTAGTTCATGTTAGTTAATACATAAACTAATGTTTAACTAATGAAGCTTACTGTAAAGTGTTACCAATAAAGTTAAAATAAGAGTTTCAGGCTCTATTTTGCACTCTACTTATGGAAAGTGTTGCATACTATTACTCATGTATTACTTCCACCTTCTGTCTCTCAGGTTCTGTAGTGACTCCTCGTCCTGACCACAGCTCTTCAGCACCCCCTATGCTCCAGGCTGCGGCATCAGCAGCAGGACCTCCTCTGGTGGCGTCTCCTTACCCTCCCTCATATCTACAGTACAACCAGGTCATATCAGCAATGCCCCACTACCCTGGACAGGTACCAGCCTTCACGTTTCCGGTAGAACGAATACTTCTAGTATTTCAATCAAACAAGTTGATTTGGTTTTGAATGCGATTTGTATTGTAGGTGGTCACCTTTGCTAAACCCCCCCCGTTGTTTCTTTCTCTCTCTGTCTTAGGTATACTCTATGCTCCAGGGTGGACCACGAATGCTCGGATCAGGAGGTCACCCACAGACACTGGGTCCCCCAGGCCCACAGTACCCTGGTCAGACTGAAGGACCGCCAGCCCCTCAGCAGGGGATGTATGGTAAGCATTTAAAAAAACTTACTTGTGTGGTGTTTTTTTTTTTTTTTGTTGTTGTTGTTTTTTTGTTTTTTTTTTTTTTTTTTAATATACACGTTGTCAACTATATACATTTTTCTTTTTTCTTTCTGTTTCAGCTCCGCAGTCATTCTCTCATCACTCTGGTTCCATCCATCATCCTCAGCCCTCCAGCACCCCCACAGGCAGCCAGCCACCCCCTCAACACCCCGCCCCCAGTCCAGGACAGGTACATCCACCTGCCAATCAATAGCAACTACACACCTATTCCACAATCTTTTATGTTACAAAGATCTTTCATACAAAAGTACCCCATACGTTTCCGATGCCTTTGGTAATTATACTAAATATGTTCTGTTTTGACTGTCTGTCTTTTTCTAGTCTGGTCAGTCTGGTCCTCAGCCTCAGTCTTTGTACCACTCTGGGCCGCTGTCAGCCCCCACACCCCCTAACATGCCTCCAGGACACAGCTCCCCACAGGCCTCCTACTCCCTTCAGGGCTACAGCCTGCCGGGACACCAGCCCCTGCCTCACCCGTACTCCTCTCTAGGACAGCTGACACAGGTGATGACCATATCCACACACAAAACACTTCCTCATCTGTAGTCAAATTTTAGTCACCTAATTTATTTTTATCCCATTGTCAACATGAGGATTAAACATTAATCGATGAGGATTAAATGTTCTGTAAATCATTTTATTAAAAAAAACAAGAAAAAAACTTTTTAATCCTAAAAAAGAAAGGGGAAAAAAAATAAACATTTATATACACTACCAGTCAAAAGTTTAGTTTTTAAAAGTCTTGTGATCAGCAAGGCTGCATTATTTAAAAATAAAATTAAAGCTGTCCGTCAGAGCTCGAGCACCTGCTGCTGTCTGTCATTGTAATCAAAAAACCAAAAGACAAAGAGAATCACTCACTGCTCTCGACTGAAAAGCTTTTGTAGCATATTTAATTCATACAGTTCAAAATTCATACAGTTCAAAACAGTTCATTCAAAACTATTCCTCTAATATATATATATATATATATATATATATATATATATATATATATATATATATATATATATATATATATATATATATATATAATATGTATATATATGTGTATATGTGTGTGTATATGTATATGTGTATATATATATATATATATATATATATATATATATATATATATATATATATATATATATATATATATATAATATATATAATATAGTGTGTATATATATATATGTATATGTATAATATGTATGTATATGTGTGTGTGTATATGATGACTGTTCAATTTCTGTAGTATTTCTTACTTGAATACTAGGCTACACTTACCTGAAAAACACTGCATTATTTGCCCACTGTCTTTGAAAACCCCTGGTCTAATACATAAGTGAATTAAGATAGAATATATCATTCTTGTTATATTACTATTTGTGTCCCCAAATAAAAAATTATTATATATTTACAGTGCAGTATTAATGTTACTCAATATTTGTTTTTCTTAAAAAATAAAATAAAAAAAAAACTTCTATAACACTATACATTGTGCTACAGTACCCTGGCATTAATTAGCCAAACAAATAAAAATAATAATGTGCTGGAAGTCGATGGAAAGAAAAAAATTCATTCATTCGTTTTTTTTGTTTTGTTTTTATTACTGTTGTTGTTGTTGTTGTTGTTGTTGTTGTTGTTGTTGTTTTTTATTACTTTTTTTTTATTATTATTATTATTATTATTATTATTATTATTATTATTGTTGTAATTTTTGCTTCTCATTCTTTCAGGCCCATGTTCAAGGTGCTCTCTCGGGTCCTCACCACTCTGGAGGTCACGGCCCACCACCTGTGATGTTGCTTCATGCCCCGCCACCTCCCCCTCAGCAGGGTTCTGGCCCCCAGCATGGACCTCCCCCACCTCAACAGGGGCCCCACCAGCACTACACCTACATTGGACCACCTCAGGGTGAGTTTCCTGCACAAGAGTGTGCTTTGTGACATTGTAGATTTGCAATGACATCTACAATTCTGTTTTCCATTACAGAAATCAGCTAATTATACAAATTTGATGTTTAATGTAAGGCTGTGCGGACTACGATTTTTTTTTTTTTTTTTTTAGTTGATTAATTTCTGTTTTTTTGTTTGTTTGTTTTTTCTCTCTCATCAGTGGCTCATCCTCCGCAGCAGATTCCATTCCACCCTCCTGGAAACTGACAGAGTGACTTTTGAAACTGAGTCTAAGCAGAGCGCCCCCATCTGATCCTCCTGTGGGATCGCACATATGTATATACCCTCCACCTGCTCCAAGAATGGAAAAAAAGATTTTGTTTTTATTCACCTCTGGCAAGACTGAATGTGCTTGTTTTATTTTTATTTTTTTTTTTCCTCTTTTTGCTGTTTTTAATTTGAGCGGACGGGGACACATAGTGTCTAAATCAGAAAGAGGAAACGAGTGAGTGTGCAAGACAAAAAAAAAAAAGGAATGAGGGACATTTTTATAAAAATACAGTGACCTCTCCCTTTGTCCTCAACCCCCTTATTAAATAAGCAAATAATAAATGGTTAAAAAAAGAACAAAAAAATACAAAAAAAGTGTATAAAAATAAATTTTTAAACTCTCCCCATGTGTTTTGTCTCATGATTTGTTTTAAATGTAACTTCTTTTTTTTTTTTTTTTTTTTAACTGCTGCATTCAGTGACCATAAAATGCCTTTCAAAATTCTTACATACTTAAATTTTCTATCCATATTGTAGCACCAGACACAATGTAAATTAGTAAAACTTTTATTTCCCAATATACAAGCCAATAACTAAAGTTTATAAACATTTATGACCGTATATTAAAAGCTGTATATTACATGGAGTCAAAGAAAATTCTCTGGTGCGCTCATATTTTTGGAAGCAAAAGTCAGGATGCATTACGTCGTAAATAGCAAATGTTTAAAAAATACAATTCTCAGGTATCGTCAGCAGATTGTCATAAGGATTGAGGAAGGAAGTGAAGTTTTCTGTGAGGTGACAGTGGTTCAGTGCTTTCTCTGTGGTGCTCCACTTCAAAATTCAAAGCATGGGTACATCTGGAGACTCAGGATGATTTTTAGGCCTCTAATCAACATCACTTGATAAAAGGATCCTGGAGAAAAGATTGATATTTTTTTTTTTTTTTTTTTTTCTTGGTTTACTGAAAAATGTGTCATACAGTCAAATACAGTAAATTAAAGAACTGTTTAGTACCTTGATTATTATGAGTTAAGCTGTGTTGACATATTCAGAGCTGCCCTGGTCATCATCACTGCTCATACTTCCACGGGACAGACCTGTTGGCGAGGAGGAACATAAAAATATTGAACTTCATGAAAATGATATTAATTATTAGGCATGTTGAGCATATATATTTTTTTAAAAAAAGTTATGGTTTGATAAATTATAAATCAGTACATTTTACCATTCATGACTGTACAACTAAGTTCATGTGAACCAAGTATAGGGCTAAAAACTAATTGATGTGATTAAATCATTTTGTTTCCTTGTGAGGGGTGAGAGCAAAAAATATGTCCACTGATTATCCATGTACAAAAAAAAAAACATTGCTTAATGGAAGCTAATTTTTTTTAGCAATCACACTTACAAGCGTTTTGGATTTGGAGGTCTGAAGAATTTTTGAAATTTTCATAATCGTGACTGTCTGTAAAAAAAACAGCATTCACAGGATAAAGTTACAATATATATTGCAGCAGTGCATTGTTATCATTATTAATTTTCAGCATGTAGTACCTGAGATGGAGTCATCCTCAGAGCCACTTAACTCATTGATGTAATTATTTGTATTATCTACAAAATTAGAGGTCATAAAATCATCAGAAGATTCTATTTGACTATTTTTTTATTTATAAATAAACAAACATAAATACATTTCTATACTTGTTTAATCTCAGATTGTTTACCTGAACTCTGGGATGAAGGCTGTTTGCCTGGGGAATGTGGGGGATCTGGAATCACAGTTCTGGATGGAATAATAATATATTTTCAGTTTCATATGGAAAATTATTCAGCTTTAGCCTGACTAGTAGTTGGGACAACTTGTGAAGATTTGGGATCAGGAATGAGTGCTCTTACATGTAGTCACCTGGAGGCTGAACATCCCGCTCATCTTCACTGTCTAGAGAGGAATTCACATATATTTACCAGTCAATCTCCCATGCACACACATTTATTCACTCACAAAGAGTTTCCATGTAACCCATAATAACACAATAACATAACTACTCAAAAATGTGTCAATTGATTTCAGACCATGGTCATCGACATGAATGTTGCTTCCCTCCTCACCGTTTTGATTCACATAACTGGCTTGACTTCCAGCTGCAGAGACAAAAATTGAAACGTGTGCCTTAATAATAATAATACCACTCATCGTTTGCTTACATAGCAACTTTTATACATAAAGTGTAGTTCAAAGTGCTTCACGGGTCACATTATATATATAAAAAAGGTATGCAAAGAAATATAAAACAATTAAAAACATTAATGAAATTTATTAAATGAAAAGGAACAAGAAAAAGAAAGGAAAAAGATAACTAAAGAAACTCAAAATATAAAAGCTAACTTTAAAAAAATATATCTTCAGAAGCTAAACATCTTTTCTGTCATGCAGGTTTGTATTGTAGTAATAAAGCAGTAAACAATGACAAACATCGTAAAGACTAAAGAAAATACTACAGTGCTGTTTTTTATTACACTTGAGCTGTTAGATTATTATATTCTCTCAAAGGCCATGATGATCACTCACTTTCTGAGGGAGGACAGGAGGGCACCTTTGTGACAGTAATAGATGGTGAACTGAGTGAACTGAGGGAAGAGAGGTTATTAACACAGTGAAGCACAACAGTCTGTGACTGTGTATATCTGTGTTTGTGTGTCAACTCACTTGGGTAGTGGGTAAGGTACATTGATTATTCTGTGAGGGTCTGGATGAGGTGCATCTGAATAATAAGAGAGGATACAAGCATTTATGTATTAATATGAACACTGCAGATTATACAATAACTTATGTTTTGTTGTGCGTTAGAAGAAAGGACAATTTATTTACATGTCGACTGGGGATGCCGGACCACAAATCTGTTTGAAGAGAGATAATGTTGAGCCAACACACACAGCTTCAAACACATTCAAACACAACTTTAAACCAAAACATACTGTAGATATGATAATTATGACTGATACAATAGTGTAGCAGACAAGATCCTTTTATTTGGCAAAATTTGTAAGACAGAGGCGAGATTTTATTTCTTACGTTGAGTTGTATTCTGGACTAGAGTCACTGGACCTCTGAGGGATGGATGCTGTAAAAAAAAAATATATATACCCAATAAACAAACTTAATCATGTTGTGATACTTTTACAATGGATATTAATCATCACATTCGCCTTAAAATTTTGATTCTTTTTTACGAAGTCGGGCTACCAGTTTTTTTCAACTGCTTTCACACAAAATCCTTACTTGTCAAACAATTTCTGAAACCTGACACTCAAACACCAGAAGCACACACCAAATCTGCAAAACCATACACTAATTCTTGGCCTTCGACTCAGTTTTCAATTTCATAAAACACTTTTTGCAAAACACAACACACAATTCTCTATTTAACACACAAAAATCTAACAGGAAGTATCTTGATTTCCTTTTTCAGACACAACCATTGTTTCTGTCCAACTACACATGGTTGATGTATTTCTTTTCTTTCGTACAGTGTAATACTGTATTCACAACCACAAATGTTTACAGTAAACAATAAATTAATAGTTTGGTTTCAATCTTGCTTTCATGTTTACCGTGAATTTTTCAACATCTCTCTGCCAATTACTTTCAATCTTGGAAAGAAGAGCTTTAGGTTTTGAATAACTGTGTGTGTATATTATATAACCAAAAATAAAATATTATGGCAAAGGTGTTTGCAACGTATGTGTTTGTGATATTTTGAATGTAGTGCTTCATTTTGCATTTTGTGTGTACAATTCTTGGATTTGTGTGTAAAGTTTTGAAAAGAGCCAAAGTTTTGAAAATGTTTGTAAGCAGTTGAAAAAAACTCTAATGTAACTATAGCTCGGCTTAAACCAACTAGTAAACATCAGATGTTTAAAGCGTTATGCTGCCTTCACGCGCTCTCGGAATTATCGTAAATACGAGTTTTCTAGGTTTAAAAAAAAAAAAAAAGCACATGAACACCCTTTCATTTCGAGCTCGTAATCACGACTTCAGAAGTCGGAATTATCAAATTTCCGATAGGATAGCACATGAAGGTAGCGTTACATGTCTATAAAAGGGACTTTAAACAGCAGCTGCTGATACAACGGCAACAGCATTCTGGCGTTCTGTTGCGCATGCGCAAACTTAACTGCTACTTCTTGATGTTCTACTGTAACCGTCTACTACGGGAGAATAGTCGATTTGCTGTAGTCGATAATACGTGACAGATTAGATAAGTAAATGTTAGGTTCTGTGGTTATGTGGTATTTTAGTTGTATCTGTATGTCATTTAATGCCAAAAGCAACCATTCTCTTGCATTTATTTACATGTAATGTATTATTTACTATGTCAAATGGTTAAATGATCCACGCCGTCCTCTTTGTTGTTGCTTAGCGATTTTTGCGTTCTTCAGCTACTGCAGTTGACAGTTTACTTCCGGTCATCGTTGCCGTTCCATCAACAGCTGTTGCTTAAAGTCCCTTTTAAATACGAGCATGCGCAGAACGCCGAGTCTGACTAAAATATGGCCTAGTCGTTCTGCGCAATTTCCGGAAAGATACAGGTGATGCACGATCCGTTTTCAATCCTTGTAATATTTGATTGCGCATATACTAGCACAGGAGGATGATGACTGTAGCTCGACTACATAAAAAACCTGTTGTAGCTCGATTATAACGTCGCGCATAAACGTAATGTTAGTGAAAGTGCAAAACTATAATTATAACTCTTTCTTATAGCGTCATTGTCAGAGTTGTGCAGTCATGTTGTACATCCCTTTTACCATGAAGTTTTGATGAGAAAAAAAAAAATCATTTTATTTTGTAGATAGAGTTAGGAGGTCTTACTTGGCTGTTTATGCCGCCAGCAGTATGTACAAAGACTGGTTACAAGGATGATTGACAGGAGGAGAGCCCCGCTTACCACAGACAGCAGTGTAGTGGAGTCCATAACTGAGAAGACAATGTGAGAACATCGATTTATGGCACAAGTATTAGGCCACAAAAGGGAGCAACAAACTTCTTCTGAATCTGTGGTTTTAGGTTAGTGTGACTAACCCTGGGAAATGTTCGCTCATTTTGCATAAATGAAGCAGCAGCATATGAAAAGTTAGGTCAACTCATTTCATTTGGTTTATATGAAACTTAACTTTTTAAATTATACAAATGAAACAAGATGATTAGATAAGGTGCTCCTTCTTGTAGAGACACAAATTTTAAGAAACAGCTGAAGATACAGATCTTCCATGAGCTCTTTTAAACATTTCTCATAATTTATTATTTAGCAATTAATACATTCTTAAATTTGATTTGATAATTTCCACCATGCACATTTAAGTACCTTAACTATCTTGCATCTTTCTGAATACTTTGTAACTTTGTCTTTCAGAACTTCTAACGGTGTTGTTGATGAGTAATATGATCGTTTGCTTGTAGACTGCAAAAATCATATTCCTAATCAGTATCATCTTGTTTTCCAGTAAAAACATCTCAACTTCTATAAAACAACACAACTTCTTTTGGCCAGAATCCCTTTCAAGGTGTGTACAATTCTATATACAGTCTCTGTTTTAGCCCTTTGATCTTTCAGAAAAGCAAAAATTAGTTTATTTAATTTGACTATTGACGATGTCAAATAGTGCATACACAATGATCATATACAAAATTATCACCTGTGTCATTTCTATTGCATTTCAAATGATGTATTGTGCTTGATAGTGTTTTGTGGAAATTACATTTGAAACATTTTTGCAAAATGAACTCCCTGCCAAAGATAATTTTATAGCTAGCATTTATAAATATGTTCACATTTTGCAAAATTTGACCAAATTTAAAGCTCATTTGGAAATGACACTTTATTAAAATATTTGGATAAGTTTTATCTTGATTTATTTTTATTCACGTTACACTGATTTTTATCTCAAGCTTCACTGATGTTGCCTTCACGGTTAACAAATACACAAATTTTTGAATAAAAATCACTATTTGTTTTTTAAATTAAGATTATTATAGTTTAAAATAAGTAATTCTCAAATTTTTATGATGTATTTTTTCATGTTTTAAGACTGAAAGTCTTGGTCTGGACAAGAGTAAAAAATAAATTTAAATTCTACACACACACACACACACACACACACACACACAAAATCTACAATAAAGTTTTCAAGACAGTTTTAATGTGACCTTCATATGACCAAAAAAAAAAAGTTAGTACTCAGTATGTTTTAATAGAAATCTGGGCCATAAAAGCACAGAAGTTGAAGAAAACCTGTAAGGGTATTTTATTGTAAGGGTTTTTTCTGCTTGAGTATAAATACTATTTTATATATATATATAAATTCTTATTTTTTAACAGCAGTGCACTATTCACTTGCTTTAGATAAAAGCTGTCAGCTTAACACCATTATGTATAACACTCAAATAGAAAACAAACTCCTAATTACCTCAGCATGAATCATTGTGTGCATTTTAGTAGAGACAGGCTCTTCTTCTCTGTAACATTTCTAAAAGTCTTTGAGTGGTCAGCTTTTTTCAGATGAAATGTTAAGCTGGTTTTAATTATGTAAATTCTCAATCTGCTAAATTTTACTCGGCATCACCTGCCTTGCAAGTTTTACACACCTCTATATATGTGAGTGTGTGGCTGTCTGTGGTTGCATTCAGTGCCAGGAAACGGATTTCCTGTATTTTGCAGTTAGATGAGAAAAAAAAACGACATATTATGAGAGGTTTGGGCCTCTCTTAATCCTAGAGCTGTCAAGTTATAGAGAACTACTACCTAGAACCCCAAAAAGTAGCACAGATGGCCTACATTCTCTTAATTTAAGCGCGTGCAAATTCAGCATGTTCTTTGGCACCCAATACTATATTATTGTCGATTCGAAAAATCAAATCATGAACAAATCATGAACTTATCCAACACAACAGGACTACTCATTTATATGCATAGAATTATTAAATGTATTTGTCCAATGCATGATTTACTGAGAAAAAGTGTGAGAAAAAATCACTAAGAACATGAATGTAAATTGCTTGACAAAGGAAATTGAGTGTGATAATGAGGTTTCATTTGTGGTTTAAAATGTCTTGACCCTTCGATCTTTATCTTTACATTACAGCCATATACTGTAACAAGCCAGCATTACTCAATTACACAGAGTGACTGAGATAGTAAATAGAACTTCTAAATAAGTCTTTTTTTGTAAAAAAATAATGTTTGCTGACTTGCAGAGAACATTGATCGTGTTTAGAAACATTTATTTTCTTAATATGAAGCCCACACCCAAATTTAAGGAAAATTAGCCTTCCAAATTAATTTTTGTGGCAATTTGAAATATATTATATTGCCTGATAAATGTTTCTAAGCCCTTCTGTCAATCGCATCAACCACGTTGGTGGTAAATAGCATGTTACTCGCGCAGAAGAAAACCAAAGGTGTGGACAGTAAAGTTTGGACTGCAAAGTTCCTCATCTCCACTAATCAAGAGCGGTGGATTGTATAATGCAGGATTTCTTTGTAGAAATTAGATGTAAATTCGCATTATTGTACTCAACCTCAAGCTCTGTATCGCATCACAGAAAACTTCGAGAGTATTCCACACATAATTATGCCACAGTTTTATGAAGAAATGAAGAGTAAAAAGCTTACCCTATCTCTAGCAGCAGTCAAGTCAAATCAAGACACCACACGTTCTGCTCAGCAGAAACCTGCAACCAAACTGGAGACCAGTTCACACGCACGCTGCAGTCTGTACAAATCACACCTAACTCACGGCTCACAATGAAGGTGCCACCATTTTTTTATTCTTCCTCCCACACAGATCACTCCCTGTTCCTCCGTTTTCTAAATGACCTCCCAACCCAAGCTTGAACAATCCCAGAAGTCAGTCTTTTAATACGCTCATATCTGCTGAAGTTAATTCCTTAAGTTTTATTAACTCATACAAGTTGTTGAGGTGTGTCCTGATCTACAGGGCCTTTGCCGCAAAGAACTTTACTTTTAGGTTTCTCTCCTCTGCACTTGCTCTCTGCCTTCTCATAGGCTCATTGAAAGCGCCCTTCCATCACTTGCACCAGTCAGCATCTTTTTTCCTCCTTTTCATCTCTGTAACTGGCTGCTCTCTCGCTCATTTCACCTCCCTTCCTTATCTCATCTTATATCTGAAGGTTCGGTTTCTTGCTCGGTTTTCTGTTGTCATGCAGATTTGATTACTTGTTTTAGTTTTCTCCATTTTCAGTATTTGTCAGATATTAGAGAACACCAAAACAAAGGTCATTAAGTGAGCGTACGTAAAAGATGAAGTCAATAAGGCACGATTTTCTGTAAAACCTGTTTTCGAATGTTATAGATTATGAAAAGGGCTTTTTAAAATGACAAGATTGAGTTACATTAGTCTGAGAATTTGACCACATTAGAACAAAATCATATTTTTGCGCTGTCTCGTTAAGATTTAATGTCGATAAATGATAATTGGTCATGTTAAAAGATAATAATCAACACTAGAGTCATGTTTTATAATGTTCCATGATAAAGTGACACAGAAAACAAGTGTTTCCCCTGCAGGTTCATGAGAAATTGAGAGTTCTAAACATATCAAATTTAAAAAAAATTGTCTGGTTAGAGCTGTAAGAGTTAACTCTGCGCTTCATTATGGCGGGCAGTGAGTCATAATTTCTCAATCTTGCCTCCCACTCTTGTGGCATTTTGTGGTGTTCTTGTAGCCTACACAAACAATTGACAGGAATGACATATAGGTACAAGTATATTCTCGCAGGCACAACAACATCCACCAAATGTTCCACTGCACAGACAATGCATGTTTCGATTCAGGCTCTTCAGTTTTCATAATTCATTCACGAGACTAATTTTCACAGCAAATTTACCAAACAGGCTTGCATCTCTATATCCCACCTACAAACAGGAAACCACAGCAACTGAAAAACCTTATGATCATCGTTGTTGCCACTGCAGAGAGAAAGAAGAGAATGCTAACATGCAAGAGACAGAGAGAAAGATATAAAGGAGTAAAAAGACTCGCCATTATTAAGACATGTTGTAAGGAGAAATAAAGAGGGTAACTGATTTAAAGCAAGTTTTAACACACACAAAAATTCAAAAAGACACAAATAAGATTACATTTCTAATTTAATATTAAAAAAAGTTACAAAACAAGATTAGCAAGCAAGTTTGCAAATTATGTCAAACGTTTTGCCTGGAAAACAACCACAGCAGAGGGAATGCACTAAAAACTGCCTTCATTTAAAAACAAAAAATAATTACAGTTTAAGACAGTTAAAATGGCACATTAAAACATGCCATGAACCAGGCCATTGCAACAAATATGTAACAATATTATTTTAAAAAAAATATCATCAAATTAATTAATATCTGAATCATGCCACTGTAGTGTTAGTGTTTGTTTTTTGTGTCCCTCGTAAAAGACCGTGAAAGCTGTTGAATGGAAGAAACATATTAAAACGACAGGAAAGACTGAAGTTTGTAAAGGCAGATCACAGACAGGCTCAGTCTGATTCTGCTAGTTTTTAGTCACAGTCCAGTTTTGATAAAAACAAATGCAACAGCTGTTTGAGAATACCTTGGTTTTAGCTAAATGACCTAGACAACTATTTGAAAAATCAATTCAGATGCCCTCCAATAAAAAGGTCTAAAATGTAATTTACATGACTTGAATTGTAAAACACAGCTCAATTAGCTTTGATCAAAGGTAAAGAAACATCCCAACATATAACTTCTTTCCATGTCCCATGTGTTACCCGTGTGCCTCTCTCCTCCCATAGGACTCCTCTGGACAGAGGGCAGAACTGTCGATAGCACACAGGACTTCCAAGTAAGATGTTCCTGATTTTTTTGTTAGTTCATAATGTTTCCAAATCAATATTGGTGTTAAGGATATAAACAAAAATATAGGCATAATAAATTACTATAAAACTCCATATTGTGGAGATAGTCCAATCAGAGATTACTTTTCTCATACTGCTCCATGATTGGCTGCAGATGGCACTGGCTCTCTTTGCCAAAGCCAATCAGAATGTTGTTCCCAGTGTTGAAAAGCATCCAAATCCTTGCGTCATCTCAAATTAAAACACTTGACACTGTTACTTTAGTGGATCTGCCTCTCTTTGGAACAACAATTGGTGCGTCATCTGGAAAACAAAGAGACACATCAGTATATTAGATTTCTAAAGTGTCTGTAATAATGACCCTAAAAAATCAGCATGTGAATAAGAATTAATAACATGTAAAGAGGGGGAAAAAATAATATTTACAGCTTGATGTCTGTGGACTGCATTTGTGCTGTCAATAGTTAACTAAAACCATTAAAAAAAAATGTTACCTGAAATAAAATAAATGCTAACTGAACTAAACTAAACTAAAATAAAATATTAAAATACTTAAACTTATTTTTTCAAGCTAGTCGCTTCTTATTTAGTATAACTAAATACTCATTTAGGTGTACATTTTCATTCAGTATAATACTAGAATAAATAAAACTACAATAAAAAAAAATACAAAAACAAAATTAAATGAAACAATTTAAATTAAAATGGAAAATATAAATACATAAAAACTAATTCCAACTATTCATAAAAATAATAGTATCTCAATGATACTGAAACAACAATGCTGTCAGATAACTGACTCACTGACTGACACCTAATTAAAACAATAATACTAAATGTTAATGCTAAAAGGTTAAAAAAAAAACAAAAAAAACAACAACTTTATTTTCCAGAGGAACTTTGTGTACAGAGGTATGCCAGGACAGTCATCCACAACCTCAAATAAAAGGACTCTATATAAAGTATCTGATTAGAGAACATGGAAGTCGAAGGAAAATATTCAGTGGTTGAAAACTGCTAAAACAACTTTTACTGTGAATACAAATGCAAATCTGAACAAATTATAAAGTATACAAAATGCTAGCGGGTAGGGCTGGACGATTATGGCCTAAAATCAAAACCTCGATTAATTGAACATTTTACCTCGATTACGATTAATGAATGATTATTTTGTTTCTGTTTTTTTGTTTTTTTTTGCCCTCGTAGTTCACTGACAAGGTTTGTACTATAAATATGCTTGACTATTAAAGGTGGGATATTTTTTTCCTATTGAAAGAGTGATCTGACATAACAGCTCACTATCAGCAGTTATTTTATCTATGGTTCGTAACTATTCTTACAGATTTCTGCTCATTGTAAATCAGATAAAGATAAATTAGCACAGTACCAGTACGCAATGAGAGCGATTGCGTGTGTGAATTAGTCGTACCGTCTTTCTATTGTGAAACTGGGTTGTAAATAGTTCCTTCGAAAGTACAAAAATATATGCTGTAATAAGTTGAGTTTCTAAGCTACTTTAGTGATAAATCACTGGATAGCGCTGACAACTAGTTTCTGCTCCTCAGTGCGCGCGATCTTCACGTTTTGCGCAGCTACTGTTTGTATGAGTGTTCGTGCCACAATGCAGCTGCGCGAGCACGGTAGCTCGATATAATAATACACATCCGATCGTCTAAAATCGCTTGAATGTCCAAATTGGCAAACCTTAAAACAAATACAACTGACAAAGTTTAGTGAAGACGCAAGGCTCACCGCTCGCGCGCCATCACTATGTGTTGAACCGGCGTTTACCTCCGTGTTGCTTTTATGCCACTGACTGGACTGGGCGGAGTCACGTGGCTACACACGCGGTAGTATGTTTTTAAGGGGGAAGTATATACAGGATTAAAAAAACAAAATAACCGACATGGGAAAATTACGTCGGTTAGAGGTTCTGAATTTCGGTTTCGATTACTTTTCGATTAATCGTCCATTAATACTAATCCTAATCCTACCGTCACTACATTATGTGTCACATAATTCAATATAACATCAGCTCCAGGAGAGTGTGAGACAGAGAAACATAGTAGAAAATGTGTATGATGCACTACTTTACTCTCATTTACTTCACAGACTCATTATCGTGTAGTTATTTTAGAGGTTTTTTAGGTTGTTTGCAATCACGTGGTTCTGGTGTCGCGTGAAATGGAGGGCAAGCAGTGAAAATTAGAATGGAAGAGATGGAGAAAAGTCTATACTGTGCTGGTTTAGAAAGGTATAAACAGAAAATCACAACATATGTTGGACGTGATCCTTATGTTATGAAGAGGAGCGACTTTTCTACTGAATTGAACGACTTTCCTGCCATCGAGCCTCAATGATCGAGGCGGTAGATATAGAAAATGTGAAGCTGCTGTCACGCTGTGTTCAGTTCTAGTTTGGTTTGTTTATATAGCGCTGCCTTTCTGTTAGTGAAGTTAAGGGCAGTATTTTAATTTAATGTGACCCTCCGATTCTCCGTGGCCATATGGGAAAGTGAATATTTACAAAGACAACATTAAAACTAAAGACATTTACACGCTTTCAACAAATTAATGGTTCGACTTCTGTCAGCTTGTTGAACACATTTATTTTATTTGGACATTTTCTACCATACGATGGCTGAAGCAGCAGCGCGTGACACTGTTTTCACGGTAACCAGATAAACATTGTGAACGGAAAACTGAAGTGAAAACACCAAATTATCATTCAGTAGGATAAAATATCTTCTCTTCCCTGCAAACGATAGCATGAAGAATGAATATTTAACTAAGTCAAAAACAAAAGGTAAGCAGGTGTCCATATTCATTTCAGTATCAGCAGACGCAAAACGCTATAAAAAGGCGACAACTTTTAAAGTTAAAAAATGAAATAAGTTATAAAAATCGGTATAAGTTATGTAAACGATATAAACACCTTCTGGGTTCTCGATTTTAACGATTTGAGAAACCATAAACGACGCAAAACATACGAATTTTGAGTTTTTGATAGGATTCCTATATAGAAAAATCACTCCCTGCCCTCCAGACTCATTCGCGCTGCTGCAATGACGTCATGTGCAAACAACCTATTCTCTGGCTCACCGGTTTTCCAGCAAACACATAGAGTGACTGTGTCTGCCGAATATTTTTCCTATTATTCGGTAGAATTTGTTATTTGTTTTGGCTTCAGGCACATCCCTAGTATTTAACCAGGAATGTTTCTTTGAAAATGGCTTCCTTTAAATGTAGAATAATAATGATGTATTATTAATGATGTAACAATTGACAAACCTTTTGAAAATACACAGAATAAATAAATAAATAATATATTTCTAAATAAATACACAGAATGAATAAATTAAAAATCAAAAATAAAATTACTAATTTGGATAAGAATATCCTGAAAATACAAAATTCATTGGAAATAGGAAAGGCCTTTAATCTAAGAGAAGACTGTGATGTCATCAGTGATATCACTCACCAGAGGGGACGTAGTTCTCAGCCAGTTGGCGGTCTTTTTCAATGAAGAGGGCCGTAGCAAGGAAGAAAGCTCCGCCCCCCACAGCCACGAAAGAGCACAGCAGGAGTGACATCTGAAGTGAACGAAACTCCCACATGTATGAGTCCGACTGCTTTATCGAGTCTGACACCTAATGGGGGAAAAAACAGACCACATGCAACCTTAAATGTCTTTTTAAAAGAACTTTGAAAGGTTTTTCTGTGCATTTGTAAGATTGACGTACCACTCCTATGAGGTAAGGGCTAATAGCGTCGCCCAGCAAGTGTGAGAGCACAATCTGAAATGCTTCTGCGGTGGAGCGACGTGTGGGGATCACGACATACTGAAAGAAAGAAAGAGAAATAAGGACATCAAGAAAAAGACCTCATGTTATTCCACACACATATTTCAAAGAAAATAATAGTTACCGATGGGGATTTTTTTTTTGTTGGTGTTTTCAGTATTTTAATCCCACTATATTAGAAGACTTTGAATATAGTGTGCCAGTCATATGAACTACTTTTATGGTGCCTTTTTTTGTCCTTTTTAAAGTTCGATAGTCTGTGAACATTATGAACACTATGTCGTTGAACAGCAATAACTGTAACATTTCTTCAAACAAGTCTAACTTTGTGTTTCATAGAAGAAAAAAAACAACAGTATACAAGTTTGCAAAGACCTGAGGGTGAGTGAATAATGAAATAAAACCATCTTTTCAGTATTCTTTGGAATTGGTAGTGGATTAAATGGGAGGAAGAGAAACTCACCAGTAGGATATCTGCAACAATGGCCCAATTCATAGACAAGAATGTCTCACCCAGGAAGATAAAGACCTGATGAGAACACAAAATAGTCAACCACCATTATGGTCAGCATAAAACTGCCCTACATTCAACAACAGCACTGCGGTCAATAAAAAACCGAAAACACTTCCTGGAAAAAAAGAGCTTTCAGATAAAACCAGGTCAGAGGAGAGGTCAAATGAGTGACTTACATATGTAGCTGCAGTGCTAGCCTGGGCAAACATGATAGACAGGTAAAGAAATGGAGCAGCAAGGAGGAGTCCAGCAGCACAGACTAGTGGATCAGCTCGAGGGGTTCTCGTCCTCAGCTTCTTGCTGGCCTGCACTCCACTCGCTACGCCCAGGATGCCCGTCACAACTGTGATTGCGCCAAACATCAGACTGCAGAGCAGAAGAGTTCAGAAGAACATTACTAGTGTATATTCTTAGAAGAATATTTACAATACAGTATGTGCAAATGCAGTACTCTAAATGGTATCGTCCTAACAGTACCATAATACTACAAAGACATCAGTCATGGTGTGTATCTTTAGAGAGAGAGATGTTGTGTGTATGAGGGTCTGCTACCTGTCAGAGTTGTCACAGGGATCTTTTAAACACGGATGTTTCACTCCAGTGAAGACGCCCGCTCTGAATAAAAAGGCAGGGGCCCACAGGGCCAGTGATCCTGTCACAAAGGCCACAGCCGTGAAGCCAAACGTGGACAGAACAAAACTTGGACTGAAAAAAAGAAAAATCAAGAGGGAGATGGAGAAAGACAGAGCAGTCAATGAAAGAAACATTGAGATGGAAAAAGAAACAAGCAGTCAATGCAAAGTAGCTCAAGAATCACATACATCACTTTTTCGACTTCTTTATATATTATATATATTTATATTCACCATGTGGACTTGGACTCAGTGGAACTAACATATTTGATTGAAAAAAGAAAAAACTATCAGTGTTTTTTTCTTTCTTTTTTGGGGGGGGCTTTCACACTGGCAGTTTAGTTTGAAATGGGGCACGGTTCGCATGAAAAATCGCTAATGTGAATGCTGTCGTGTGAATCCGGGTGCGCACCGGGGTACCGAACCCGAGACTACCTGAAGGAGGTGGTCTGAGTTCGGTTGCACTCGAACTGTGGCGCGGTTCGCGTGAATATGAAAGCAGCTCAGACTCAGGTGCACACTTGTTCAGGAAGTAAAGTAACCTGTGCATGTGTTTTAGCCGATTATAATGTATTTACTTCATTAAAACATGATTTTAGCAGGAGTGAGCCTGCAGTGTATTCATGTTTTGCAAGTGCAATCAGAGCGACAAATAAATGGCAATCACCTGTCTCCTCAAAATAGTCTGTCTGCAAGCAGCGGAAAACCGTCTACATGCGACGCACATACAGTAAACTTAAGTGTCGTTTACTCTGCTGCACATAATAGCAACACATTAATAAAAACACTTTATTGACCCGCGTTCTGTTTTCTATCATGTGGTGTGCACGTTTGTGATGATGTAAGATGAACGCAAACTCACCAGGATTCAATAGAATATAGTTTAGTGTGAAACCAGACCAATGCTGCGGGGGGCACCGGGAACAATCCAGTGCGAAAGCCCCCTTTGTGTATGCACAATGAAAATTAATGGGGCCCAAAGTTGTTTCAGGCCCCACTGATTTTCAAGCTATTGGCAAAAATAACAATGGCAATCACTGAGAGCAATGCTAAAGCTATAGCTTTATGATAAAAATTACCCTGACATCTGAAAAAAACTGCTTGTGTTTGCAGGCGATTAGATATTTTATAATTGATCATATTAGAGGCTGCAGTGGTGTCAGCAATAATTAATAACTTAAGAAAAAACCCTCAGTAGGGTCAAGCAGCATTATCAGATACTAAAAAATTCCCTGCGTGACATCTAAAGCAAAAATCTTGACTTATAAATGATGCTTTAAAGCAACATGAGCTCTCAGTGACTCACTTCCTGCAGAGTGCTTTCATGTCCGTTATCCAGCTGGTTCTCTGCAGCGTGTGCTCTGGACGAGCTTCAATCGCACCGCGCTTCGGTTCCTGAACCACAAACAACAAGAGGATCACGGCCAACAGCCCCAGACCAGGGGTCACCTAAGAAAGAGAAACAAATGAAAAAGAGCAAACAAAAAAGACAGAGAGAGAAAGAAAGTGAAAATAAAGGGAAGAAAATTACAGAGAACCGTTATCATATTTAATCTCCAAGTGTGATTTTGTGGTGAAAGCTGCAAGCATGTATTTTGTAAACCACCCAGAGACAGATAAACAGTAAATGGTTTGGTGTTGCTGACATACCCGAAGAGCCCAGTGCCAATCCTTAGCCACATGATCCACCTCTGAGCCCACGATATAACCCAGACCACTGAGGAAAGAAAGGCCAGCAGATTTTAATGAGAAGTGGTAAGTCTGGTCCACACTGCAGCTTTTTTTCTAAAGAATTTAATAATTTTATTCAGGAAAGACATTAAATTGATCAAAAGTAGCAGTAAAGACATTTATAATTTTACCAAAAAAAAAAAAAATCTAAAGTAAGATTTTAATAAGAATTGTTTCTTGAGCATCAAATCATCATATTAGAATGATTACTGAAGGGTCATATGACACTGAAAATTCAGCTTTGCATCACAGGATTAAAAAACATTTCAAAATATATTAAAATAGAAAACAGTTATTTTAAATTGTAATAATATTTCACAACATTACTGCTTATAAATAATTGCTGAATTTAAATTAAAACTTATTTTAATAAATATTTACACAAAAAACAAGCCTGTCAGTAGATGTTGGAAATATTTTAGGGATATATCAATATATTTAAAGTTGAACATTTTAAATGAAGTGGAATTAGCGACAGTTTTTTCTTCTGTGATGTACATCCGTGTACATCAACAGATGTGATGTACATCAACAGAGTATTGTGGAAAAAAAAAAAAATGTAGGATGGGTTCACCAGTTGTTGACTGGATGGAGGCACATTTGAATTTTAGCTTGCAGTCAATCGTAAGAAAAGTTTAAGCAGACTAAATGATTGGAGAAGTCCAACATACGTCATCAGAGAGTCTGTCGTTTCACCAGAAGATTAAGTTATGGCATTTTGATTAACAATCAACAGAAAAATGAAACATGCATGGATGAATTATATACAGAAAGATCAATAAAATGCATTTAGAAAATAGATGAATGTTCATTTCATGCTGACTTTAATTATTTAACAAATCCAGGTGACTCGTTCGTCCTCAGAAGTGCTCAAGTGTAGCAGCCTGAAAACTTACAAATGCAACTTCATTTCCAGGTGTGAAAAAAACTGATAATGCAACTGTGTGTGACAGAGTGTGAGAATGTAACCATGCTGTGAATGTGCATAGAGCTAAAGTGTGAATAACCTAAACACCAGCATTTTGATTGGCAGTTCTGTGTCCGTGTGTGTGTGTGTTCTTGTATACATGGTTTATGAGGACACAAATGTGTATAATGACATGGGTATTACACGTAAACATGGTTTATGAGGACACTTCTTGTGTCCTCGTAAACCAAATGGCTTAAACATACTAAACGGTGTTTTTAAACGCAGACAGTTTCCTATGATGGATAGGTTTAGGGGTAGGGGTAGGGGTACGGGTAGTGTAGGGGGATAGAACATACAGTTTGTACAGTATAAAAATGTCTATGGAGAGTCCCCGTAAACCACATATACTAAGTGTGTGTGTGCGGTCAGTCACACCTGCCCACTGGGATTGCAAAGTAGAACACAGACAGCATGTTGGTCCTCTTCTCTTTGACAAACAGATCAGCGATGATGGTAGGAGCAATGGTGGAGTAACTGGCCTCTCCAACTCCCACTAGCCCTCGCGTCAACAGCAACGCCCAGAAATACTGAGAGAAGATTTCCTATCCTATTAGTTTACTCTACAAATCACACTTTAAAACATATATACACTTCAGTATATGAGACACAGAGTCAGAGATTGAAAGGTATTGCTTGGAAACAAAGTCTTTGAGTAAAATTATATTCAAATACAAGGGTGAGGTTTAACACATCTGGAAAGCCTGAAATGTTTCGTGTTAGACTTACATCTTTGCCAATGAAGGAGCTGGCAAGTGTCACTAGGCACCAGAAGAAAATACCCACACTCATGATCAGCTTCCTGTTATACCTGTCGCCCAGGTATCCGAACACAGGAGCCAAGAACATGTAGCTGCAGATGAAGACTGAAGGGCAATAAAGAATCAAACAAAGCAAATGAAAAAATAATATAGTAAAATAATAAAATGGATTTTACATGGTATGAATCTGCTCACCTGTCTGAAGTAGCCCTGATTTTCCATCACTAATGCTGAAGAAACGCTCAATGTCTGGAAGTACACCTGTAAGAGAGGAAGGTTATTATCACAGCTTTATTATTTACCAATTCGCATTATATGTTTTGCATATATGTTAAACAAAACTATTAAAAATTGTTTTCATTAGTTGAAATAAAGTTAAAATAAAATAATCATGTAAAAAGTGATGAAGAGAGAAAAGTTGCAAAAAAAATAAAACAGACTAAAGGCATTGAAATGTATGTGTGTGGTGCACAATTTTGATAAATAATATATGAACGTAAATGTTTAGGTTTGATTTAAACAGTATTTAAGAACAAAACTATTAAAAATTGTTTTCATTAGTTGAAATAAAGTTAAAATAAAATAATCATGTAAAAAGTGATGAAGAGAGAAAAGTTGCAAAAAAAATAAAAAAATAAAACAGACTACAGGCATTGAAATGTATGTGTGTGGTGCACAATTTTGATAAATAATATATGAACGTAAATGTTTAGGTTTGATTTAAACAGTATTTAAGAATTTCTGCATATCAATAAATGAAAATTAGTTCCCCAAACCTTAAGCGACTTATTTACATGACTGACAACTAACTTTTAAGTACTAAAATTACTAAATAAATACATTTAATTCAATTTATTTGTTTATTTATTAATTAAATTTAAAAAAAATGCCACAATTACATAACAAAATCACTAAAACTTGAAAATATAAAAATCTAGAATTAAAATATAAAAATAAATTAAATGAAAAAATACAATAGTTATATAATAGTTTATAAATAATACTAAAATAACTGCATCAGAAAAAAAACATAAAAACTGAATATGAATTAATGATGTGATTTAGAAGTTATCTGATTCAAAAAGAACAACAAAGACTAGTATAATCTTACATTGTGAACATAAAGCGCATTATCATGGCGTATATGGGTGTTAGTGCTTCGTGTCTTTGTCTTGTGCATTTGATCTGGATGAAAAGGGAGCCAGCATTGTCTAGCAGAACTGATGCGCTGAAATCTAATAGCACTGGTTACCTGCCACAGTGAATCTGTCCATATAGTTCAGAAGGTTGATGTAGCAGAGTACAATCACAGTCAATATAGCTCTCTTATCAGACACTCCACTGGCAGGCTCCTCCTCCTCCTCAGGCTTAGGTGAACCCACCCCATTGTCAGCCAGCCCCTCCCCCTCATAATCATCTGAGAAGAAGGGTGTGGTGTCTGCAGAAACATCTGTCCGTGACATCACTGCTGCAGAAAACAAAACCAAAAAAAAAAAAAAAAAAAAGACAAAAAGCAAAAGTGCCATTACAAATCAAAGTCTTAGCAATAATATTGCAAATCTACAAACTTCCCTAAAACACGGGTGGTTTGGTCTACCACAATCACTTCCTGACGGGAAGCAAAACCATTAAAAGTAGCCTACTGTGTTAAGTGCTCAAGAGGAAAAAAGACCAAGGTCTACTACTGATTACACACAAAGATTATTGATCACATTCTAATCTCAACCTCACATGAGGATGTACAGCGGGCTTCAAAAGGCTTGTGAAAATGCTTCTAATTTGCATTAAAATGATTTTTTTTTTTCCATAAAGGATATTAGCAAAAAAAAAAAAAAATGAATGAATGAAAAGTTGCTGACATTAAAAGTGTGTATTTGCGTATTACTGACCATGAAATAGTGCGGAATCTGATTTTTTTTTTTTTTTTTTCACTTTCTGAAAATGTTTCCGTTTTTATCTTTTTTTTTAATTTACAAAATTATATAATGATTTATTGCTGGGTTTAAATTACATTTTAAACGTGGACTTAGACTTTTGATCCCCACTGTTAGTTTAGTGTGAGATAATCCATTTTAAATATAGACGCATAAGATGAGGAATACTGCCAAAGAGCTCTTTGTTTAAAGCCCTGAAGCCATTTTTCTAGAATATATTTCACTGAGAAAGAAGTCAGGAATTATATTTATAATCTAGTTTGTCAGGAGTGTAGTTTAGATACACAAGGAAGACACATGGAGAGGGAAGTAGGCACAAGCTCGTGATGCAAATTAATCTCACCACAATGTCATGTGAATACAATGAAGAAGAAGAAAAAAAAAATGCTGCAAGAAAATATTAGCAAGAAAACGCTATAGGCATAGAGAGCTTTGCATGCATGCATGATTTTGATTTTGAGTAATATATGAACATAAATGTCTAGATTTAAAGCTCTCTAGATTTAGGTTTAGCTGTTTAAAATGGTAAATAAATGAAATTCAGTGCCCAAACCGAAATAACTTGTGGGATAACATGAATTTATATACTTTCAGCAGATTGTCCGCTTAATCAAACCAAAGCTGAACCGATTTTTGCTGACTGATGATATCTGATGCCTGGTGTTGACCAATACTAGTCTATATGTACAGACATGAAGCTGGTTAAGCAACATATTCCACTGACAGCAACAAAACACACACACACACACAAAACAGGGCATTTAATTTGGTTATTATAGAAAAGGCACAGAAACTCTCACGGTGGGGTATTCGTTTAAAACACACCAGGAGTTTCCACAACATTGGGAATAAAACATTCAATCACAAAATCATTCAAGCAAACATTCAATCACAAAAATAAGAAACAACTTTTCATTCAACATTGTTGACATGCAAATCACAAAACCTATGTAGAAGAGCGATATGAACTGTGATCCATCCGAGACTTTGTTTACTGATCGGTAAACACTGTTGTTTACCTGGAAAATGCAAAGCGACGTCTGAAGCGTCCTCGACGTTCTTCTTCTGGACGCTGTTGGGCTCCCTCCGAGTTGTCAAGACGTTTCAGGATCTTTACCTCACCTCTTGTGTGAACATTTTTGAGAGTCTCGAAGCGAAATGTGCAGCTGACAGACTTACAGTTTGATTCTGATCTACAAGCTCAGCGCGACGCCATATTGGAATGACGCAGTACTTCCGCTGCACAGTCATGTGAGCGCTCCCCCTCCTCCGACAGCTGTCAACACATCGTTTTCACCCTCCCTAAACTATTTTGAAAGATTAAAAATAAATATAAAAAACAAGTGAATATATTTAAAATAAGGATATTCTGATCTGTGCACTTAACTAGCACTTTAATTCATTTTATGTATTTGTAATTCTGTGAATGGATAATGATTTATAAATGATTAAAAAACTTATTCTTCCGCTCTTGCAAATTACTTTAAGACAAAAGATGTTAACAAAATCACTAGTGAATCTGAGTATTTCATTAGTCTCTACTTTTTGTTCTAATGAATGCTGGTGCTTTATCAGCACAAACAAATGTAAAGCAGTGAATAATTGTTTGAGCTGATCAATGACCCGAGATAACGAGTTCACATGAGTGTGAAGTTAACATTTGCTGCATTTAATTCAGCTTGTAGCTGGGTCATAAATCGTCTTTTTAAAATGATAAAATACCCCACATATCCCTGTAGTTAATTCCTAATCTTCCTCATATAAATATTTGATATATTCACAAACTCAGAGGCAAATATTGGCCTATTTACAGCTACTTTTGCATTTAACTTCATTTTTATAGGTAACAGCTATAATTATTTAAGTGGATCATTTCTTTCAAATTATTAAATGTAATTATCTGACATAAATTGGTGTGACATTGTGTTTTCTAAGTTTTTATTAAATAGTATGCTTTTATAAAAAAGTAAAATGCCCCCGAAAACCAATTCCAGTCACACAAATACAAATTACAAATTTTTCATTTTATTATATTCCTTTCAATCAAGTAAATTCTTTTCATTAAAAAAATTCAACAATTTTTAAATAAATCTGGTGTATATACACAATGTAAAATGGATTTTTTATATTGTTTTTCCATGTCCTCAAACATAAGTCAAATGTATGCTGTTCATGAAACCTAAAAAAATATTTGTCTGTGGTCTGTTATTCAGCACAAGTGATGAGGTCTAAACAAGCATCTGACATCCTTTACAAATCTTTTTCTTCCTCCTTACATACAAAACATGGTTCTGTAAAAGTACAGAACTCCCAACATCATCAATAGTTGCCGACGTTCAGGACCAGACTTCAATGACGTCACCATCCTCCATATCTAGGTCAGCTGGAGTCTGATCATGTGTGACCCTTGACCCATCAAAGAGGAATTTTGCCTTCCATCTAGCACTGGCAGCCAAACCAGAGACATACTGAGACAGGATGGACCCTAGAGGAGCATCCTTTAAAAAAAAGAAAAGAACAATAATAGTTGAGCACTATTTCCTTCACAGAAACTCAAGGTGCACAAAGCGCAAGAAGAACATCCAAAAAGACAGAGACCTTTTGTATGGAATACTCCTGCGCAGACGCTTTCTCTTTGCCTTGCAGGCGCACAGTAATGACATCACGTTTGTCACTCTCTTCTTGTTTATTTTCTGTTACTACACAATCTGGAAGAGACAAAAGGGACAAAAAGAAGTTGCATGAAGGTTGCAGGACGTGCCATTTATAGAATGTTTTCATTTAAAACATTCAAAAGGATCCATTACAAAACAATGGAATAAATGCACCGTAATGCATGCTAATGAATTCAGCTCAAAATTCCCACTGTTTTCCATTACCAATAATGTCAGCTATGCCGAGACCCAGCTCACTGACGGACGAGTGAATAGGAAGATCGATATCTTTCTTTAATAACAGAATTTGGCTGGGTGTGACATTGAGTTTGATGGCCAGCTGTTCCACAGCTTTTCTCAAAGGAGCCGTCTGCAATTGAAAAACACCTACATTTAATGACAGTCCAAGTCAAATTTGAAAACATTAATTTGCCAGCTTAAATAAAAAGGTAACTGTATTCATATACTTTTTATATAACAAACGAATATGCCTCAAATAACTTTCAAAGTAAACAAAAATGTTTATTCCACCTACAGAGAGTATCGGGATTTTGTACAACTCTGTTCGGCAGCGGAATTTTAGCGAAATTTCTCGAGCAGAGTCTCTGCTTTCAGTATTCTGGGGACGTCTTCTTTTCTGTTTGCTGCCAGAAGAAATGACGATGATGTCATCATCGTCATCATAGTCATTGACAGGAGATGGAGAGTTTCTGTATTCAGTGAAAGGTTCTTGAGGCTCAGGGGACAGACACACGAGAGAGCCGATCGCATCCAGTTTCCTGTTGATTTCTCTAGGACAGAGAAGGAGAACGAGAGAATGTCAAACATGTTCACTCATATCTGGCCTTACTAGGTGTTCATTTCATTACTTCTAATATTGTTATTCATTTGATGTCACTCACCGAATTTTTTGATTTGTTCGTCTGCTCCGTTTCACTGGTGGACTGCATGGTGGTGGGGGTGGAGAGGGAGAACGAAGGATTTCCCTAAAGGTGCGGAAGATGATGGTTAGATGAAAGGACACATCTTAGAGTAGGCTAATCAATCAGCTGATTAATTGACCTGGCTATAGGTACATTCACCTCATGTGGTAATTACTGTAATTACGAGATTCTAACTTGTAAAAAGTATCCATGTCCTTGTAGAACTCATAATTACAACTTGTAAACTGGGAATTTTCAGAGAGCTCCGACTTGAACCACTTGACAGCTGTACTACCTGACTGCTGCAGATTAATTTAGGCATTAATAGAGTACCTCAGGGATGACGTGTTTTTGTAGGCCAACCTGGAAGTTAGCGGCGCACGGGTTCCCTCGATCGAAAGCCTATGCATTTTTCCCATAGACTTTTGGAAAATCACAAAAAATAAGCTCTGTGTTTAACAAAGGGTTATGACACTTACACGTTTTGTCTATCAAGACAATCTTTACAAGTTAACACAACATTTATACATTTTGAAGCCTAAATAAAGTCGTCAGATATAAAAAGCTAACAGTAGGCCATAAACGGACTACAGCACACCATGGTCACGGATCAACGTCACCACCACCAAGCTTCCTCAAACTTTATTTAGAAAACAACTTCATTTAAAAACATGCTCGCTGATTATGATCTGCGCTGTGTATGAATACTTATCCACTTTTTCATGAGAAATGCTGTCCAAATGTCCTGTTTGTCATGATGACGTCTAAAGTCCCCACCAAAGGAAGTAGTCCCTTTTAGCAATTTGTTAGCAACCGCCGTTTTTAAGACACAATAAAGGTTTAAAAAAATCACAAGCGTGTTATAACTGGTGTGTTTTATGTCATAGATCAAAACGTGAAAATATTTAGAGGCTTTGTTAACCACAGACCTTATTTCAGGCGATTTAGCAAAAACCCATTCAAAAAACCCATTGACTTCGGGGCGATGGAACCGGAAGTCCTAAAATGCTAACTCGCTTCCGGGTTTTGCCTACAAAAACACGTCATCCCTGAGGTACTCTATAGTGTTGCTATAGAAACACATACTGTAATTCAACAGCTCAGAGCAGAATGTCATGTGTTGTCATCTCAAAATTACGGTAATTACGAACATGGCGTGAATGCAGCAAGATTCATTTTGATGTCAACAGCTGTCACAAAAACAAATAACATTTATCTTGGGTGCATAATGACTCACTTTTTATTTCCCGAGGTAAACACTAAAGTCAGTCTGTGTACTTACTGAGCTTCACTCTGTTCTGGCTCCTCCTCTGAGCCACTCAGATCAATGCTGATTGGCCGTTTCTCTGCACGCGGTGGGGAAGGAGACCAAAGAGGACCACCCTTTTCCTCATCTAGTATGGTAAAAAAAACAGTGGGGATGCCATTGGATTACTTCTACTAACAAAATGATAAATATCCATTAAAAAGAGTCTACAAGTAATGAGAAACCTTCACTCACAGAAGTCAAGCGTACATAAAGGCAAGATATACACAGAGTTTGGGGTTGGTAAGGTTTTTTAATGCTTTTGAAAGTAGTCTCTTATGATCATTAACACTGCATTTACTTGATCAAAAATACAGTAGTATTGTGAAATATTATTACAATTTAAAAGATCTGTTTTCTATTTGAATATATTTTGAAATGTACTTTATTCCTGTGATGGCAAAGCTGAATTTTCAGCATCAGTGTCATGTGATCCTTCAGAAATCATGATGATTTGATGCTCAAGAGCCATTTCTTTCAAGATCATTGCTGAGAACAGTTGTTTTTAATAGTGATACTCATTTCAGGATTCTTTGATCAATAGAAAGTTCACCTCAAATTTTTGAACGTTAGTGTATTTTTTGAACGTTAGTGTATAAAATGTGATTTCCTCAAATACATTAGTACCATTAACAGTGGTCTGTAAGTTGTGATACCTGTGAGAGTGGTGTGTTTGAAGGTTGTTGGATTCAGATTTAAAGAGCGGTTAACCTAAAACACAATGATATAACACGTGAATCACCTTTCAGCCGATTTTTGCACCTTGCACCACATCTAGATTACAGCCGTATTTTAAAAACATGTGGTAAAGGTCATGAACTATATTATTTCCAGTAATCAATGACTTTGACAGTAAACAGGCAAGATACACCCACCTTGTTAGAGTAAACAGGTACATTGGTGATGGATGAGGCGTCGATGATGCGTCGGCGTTTGGGAGGATGTTGTTTTGGAGGGTCTGATACAGGAACACTCACATCCCCGTCACTGTCTGATAACGTTACCTGTAATAAGGAGAACAAGGCAACATGTTTCCCATATTATCTCATTTTGGGTCTCAGTAGGAGTTATAAGAGTGAAATAGATTTAGGTTACAGTTAGCGGTCTAATCGTAACATCAGCGAAATAACAAATGTGTTTGTTTTTGCACTGACTTGTGTAACAGCTACAGATATCGAAACTGTTCGGTAAATCTGATAACACAATGTTTAAAGGACCTGAGCATTATTAATAACTCCAAATGAGGCTGAGATAAGTGAATTTAGGGGTTTTGAATGTAAATATGAACCGTATACAATCTAAAACCAGTGCTAAATAATGTTGTTGTAACTTCTCTGTAAGTACAGCAAACTTGAGGCTAAAACTTGCAGATTTACTTGAATAAAACCACTGAAAGTGGTTCACTCTTTCTATGTTGTTGTACATTCATCAATATGACAACCATGATGACAACTGATTAGCCAGCGTGCTATTGCACAACAGGAGTTATAGAGAATAAATATTCCGATAGTTTTCTGATAATAACTGTTCAAACGTTGTCTCCATGTAGAAAGTACAGAGTAGCAATAACTCTTTAAACGTAATATAGAATAAATGTTATACAAAAGATCTTATCTTACCATTTCAGCCATAGCCCGTTTCCGCGCGCTCATTCCCGACCGTGCGCGTTCTAGGCGTTCCGGCGTGACGTCACATAGCCGGCGGGGTTACTCACTGCGTAGTGTGTATTTTATATTTCATTGATATTCTCACCCATTTGAACACTTCGTTTTTATATTGAAGAGGTGAATATTTAAAATTTAGTAGGGTAAGGTGATTTATATAACTTTAAAACAGAAAATAAGACGGAAATTACTTAATTGCAATAACAGAGAAAAAGTGTACTCTAGAAGGATTGGTGTAATGTTCATTTTCAAAAATCAAATGCATCACGAGAACAAGGATGTAATTAAATATTCAAAATGAATATGAGAAAACAAACGAAAGTATGATTTGCAGCCCTGGATATGTGTGGCATTATAGCCCTTTTAAAGATCCATTTTTATATCACTCTGCCTTTATAAATTACAGACAATAGATTTGTGTGCCTTTCATTCACATGTAAAGGGTTTATTACTTTAGCACAATTCACTTGCAGTTGGTCTCTTTGCATCCAGATCCACAAAAACATCATACAAAAGATGCAGTATAAAATATACCAACAGTATATACACGATAACAGAAAAAGTGTGGGAAAAGCACATAAAAACAGAATGGATGCTCAATATCCTGTTTTTAATCACAACAATCATGCAGAGTGTTTTTGCAAATAATGTCCCATTATTGCATATTTCTGTCACTTCTTTTTGTTCTCTTTGCAGGCCACTACATATCGCTGGGCGACGTTGAGAGGTGGAGAATAGCCATCGGCGTAAGATGTATCCTCAAACAGAACGGAGTAGTCATCCTGGGGCTGGAAAAGAAGTGAGATGTGTCAAATTGTATGGAAATTATTCTTCTACTCATTTATAATTGGTCTTGTGATGCCATAAAACCCATAATAAAGAAATATTCTAACAGACTAACAACATTAAAATCCCATGAGGGTTTAGAGAAGCATCTTTACAAATAGTGATACCATCTTCAACATAAGCATCTCTGAAGCCTCTTATCCTACACTTCAATCAGTCTTTTAACTCTTTTCATTCTTGTTTCCGCTCACCCGATGTGGCGGCGTGTGGATCAGAGCTCTGTAAAAGCAGGTGGTCTGTGGATAGAGGGCTAGCACCAGCTGATCTTTACTGAACAGAGCCTCTGGGTCGGTCTCTGGGTTTGCTTTCCACTGTGGGAGAGGAATGATTCTTCTCCGACTCAACGTGTGTCTCCTGAATAAAAGAGAAAATGAAACAGTGAAAAAATGAGGAACAACAAACAGGTCGCAGTTTGTTTTAAAGCACTCCTGGAATTACACTTCTGTTCAAAAGACTGGGGTTGGTTGAATTTTTTATTGTTTTTGAAAAAAAAAAAAGTCTCAAGTCTCACCAAGGCTGCATTTATTTGATCAAACATTCAGTAAAACAGTAATAATGTGAATTATTATTACAATTTAATATTGTAATAATAATGTTTGATATTGGAATATATTTGAAAATATAATTTATTCCTGTGATGCAAAGCTGCATTTTCAGCACCATTACTCCAGTCTTCAGTGTCACATGATCCTTCAGAAATCACTCTAATATGATGATTTGGTGCTCAAAAAAAATCCATTTCTTATTATTATCAATGTTGAAAACAGATGTGCGGCTTAATTTTTTTTGTGGAGACCATAGTGCATTTTTTAGGACTCTTAGATGAATAGAAAGTTCAAAAGAGCAGCATTTATTTGAAATAGAAATCTTTTGTAAATAAAAGGTCTCTGCTGTTACTTTTGATAATTTATGTGTGCTTGCTGAATAAAAAATAAATAAATAAAAAAAACTTTTGAACAGTAATGTATCAATTTAGATGTGGGTGAAAATTATTGAAAAATGGCATTGTACTTACTCTTTACCCTCTTCATCAATGTCATCCACTTCATACCTGATAAAAGATAACATTATGATGCTACATTATCATTTCACACAATCAAGTTTTAAAGCTATAGGTAAATATAAATAAACAGATCAACTGGAGATCAACTGGTAGATGATTACTTGTTGGTGGAGTGATTGTAGCTGACGACTTCCGCAAGAATCCACTGTTCATCACCATCCACGGCCTTCACACGTGCCGCCACCTTGTCCCCCTGCTTAGCCACATAGTCACTGCTTGCTGGTATAGCGCCACACAGTGGTGGTGGACTGAAGGAGTAAGACAGGAATTAATTAACAATCACTTCGACTCAATATTCACTGAATAAATGACCATTTCTAAAACAAAGAGAACATAGGAGATAAAGCAGGAGACTTTGAATGGTACCTCTCGCCAGGTTTGCCAATCCAGAGAGGAAGGGTCATGGCCGACTGTTGTAACAGGGTCATCAGGACACCTCTGCGCATGGTCTTTCTCGGTGGGTCGGTGTCACTGTACACTCCTGCCATCCTGGCAGCTACAGAAAGAGAAGAGGTCGATTAGCTTCCACAACTGTCCAAATGCATGCAGATGCACAAGTTTACATTCTAACATCCCAGACTTACCAATCCGTCTCTCCTCCAAAAGGGATTTAATTTCGGCAATCTTGTCAAGTGCCAGACGAAGTATACTGTGGGATGGATGCAGATAAATCTAATCATTTAACCCTGTAAAGCTTGACATATAAAATAATATCTTGAAATAGAACCTTTAGAATTTTTTTTTCTTTTCTTTGGAGCATCATATTTGATACAGCAGGTATGAAATATGATATATGAAAATATGGAGCTCATACTTGAGGAGAAAAAAAAAAAACCACCTCAATTTTATTCAGAGGCCCAAACTGAGCAAAAATATGCAATTGCTGATATTTATATGACCAAAAAGATGAAATTCTACTAGCTTGTAATGTAAATCAATGAGATCTACTTACAATAAAAAGTATATAAATATTATTTGTCACTCTACATCTTTCAATAATATGTCTTAATAAGGTAAATTATTTAAATTATTAAATTATTTAAGGTAAATTTAAATGCTTAGAAAGCTCTGTAGGTTTATTGTAGGGGCAAAATATATAATGCAATGCAATACAGTGATGATTGAGAGATGTACAAATAAACATTCCTCAAAATCCTTATGTATCATATTCAATACTCACATTTTAACCTAATTTTCTTTCAATTATTCAACAGTATGAATGATTAAGTAAACCTAAGTTGCTTCAGTCTAGTAAGTGTTCATATTACTAACAATACTAACAAAATATCTGTAAATATTTCACAGCAAAAAAAGACATGTCAGCAAAATGCATGTAGCAGATTGTGTACAACAGGTTCTTTAGCAAAGTTTTGATCATGTTGATAAATGTCTTTAGAAATTTGAGTATCAAATATGATACTATAAGCTTTGTAGGGTTAATAATGTTCAAAAAGTCTGTCATTCCAGTCAGCAGACATTTGAAAGCTTTGGGTAAAAATTACCACAAGATGGGGCTATATAACCAGTAACCACAAGATGTTTCTGTTTAAATGAAAGTCAACACTGAAAAACATAATGTCAGGAACAGATCATCCAATGAATCATCTTGTGATCATTAAGTATTTCTTACAGTGAAAATGCATCCTTTGCATTAAAGTGAAGTGGTGCAACAAGGGAAACCAAACGCAGCAACATTTATTCACGTCAACTTACCCACATTCAGCCTCTGCATCAGCTTTAGCTGTAGTGTAAAGACCCCTCAGCTTTGTCCTATAATATGGAGAAGCTAAGTAGGAAGATATAAGTAGTTTTATTATGGAACAGAGATAGCAGACAAGAAATAAGAAATCAAATTCAAATATACAAATATAAAGTTAAAAAGTTCTCATTTTAGACAATGCAATAGGAAATCATGCCTTACTTTTATTTTCTGTCTGCATCCTTTCATGTGTTTTCTGGATGTTGAGAAGGTTGTGCTCACTTCTTGATCGCTCTTCCTGTGTATTTAAGAGAGATTAGAGTATACACACTGGGTGCAGGCAAAGTGTACAAAAACAGAGTGTTTCCCAAAGCATATAAACCCAAACTACACGGATCATGCATGAGAAACAGTTGTAGTGCTTACCTGAGTTTGCTTTATGAGCTGATGCAGCTCATTCAGCAACTCTGCGATTTTGGTGTCTGCTGAAACTAAAGCCATTGTATCTGCAAGAAAAAAATTATTTCAGTTAGAAATATATATACACATTATATATATATACATATATATATATATATATATATATATATATATATATATATATGTATGCGTGTATGTGTGTGTGTGTGTGTGTGTGTGTATTTATTTATGTGTTTCTCATTGTTTCACAAAATCACGTTTTTACAGTTTAATTAAAACAGTTACATTATACAGCACCACCACACACAATGCTCAAAGCACAGATAATGTTGCCATAATGCAATAATTCTAATAATAATGCATTTAGATTTGATTTACATGTTTTTATTTAGCTCAAATCCACATACATAATAGTGCCCCATGGATTGGATGGATCTCAGATCACACCCTCCGCGCGCACACAGATAAACAAGAAAAGCGTGAATCTCACCTTCAAACACAAAGTTTTGCGATGCTCTCCGGATTCACCTTGTGTGCTAGTACACGAACTATGATCGAAAAACATTTATTTATTAAACTTTTGCTTTCCTTAACGAATTTAGGGTTTGTTTTCGCTTTGCATTGATTGGTTAGCTCTGTAGCTAGGCCTCGTACGGGCACATTGAGAGGACAAACTTCATGGCATGTTTTCAAAACGCCTTATTGAAAAAGAACTACCGTGGACTTTGTAAATGTTTTAGAGTGATAAATAATTAGTCTACTACTAATGGTTAATCATACTGATAAATTATGCAAATATTTCTAAAATATATACTGTTACTTCAATATATTGCCACTATTATGGAATTTAGTGCACATTACATAGTCTAAGATAATGTGCCACAAAAGATAAGATCATCATGAGTTATCTTCATTATCATTATCATCACATTAACCTACATATTTGGCTAGTTAGGTTTAACTAAGTTTAAGTTTAAATGTAGAATTTCCACTGTTTGATCAGGTTGTCTTTGGGGTTGTTCTTAAATTATTTTTTTTTTATATTTTATATTTAATTTTATTCAATGTTTTATTATTGCTGTAGCTGGACAATGACACCATTTTCTTTAAGAGTTGCTGTGCAGCCAAAATTATATACCAGTTATCACTGTAAAGCTGCTTTGACACAATCTGCATTGTAAAAAGCACTATATAAATAAAGGTGACTTGACTTGACTGTATTTTACACAATTAATTATTGTTATCTTGGTTTTATGTTTAATATTTAAACCATCATGAGAGAGTAAGGATGGAAAGAGATCCATATAGGAGAAAAACAACAGCAAAGATGAAATAAAAGAGACAAATCATTTAGAAAGTAATAAGCCTTATATCTGACCTGAACTTTACTGTCCAAAGGCTGTGAACGATGAGATAATATGGAGTTAATTTTCAACAGACATTTTGAAGGCAGGGTGAAAAACAAAACAGACAGACAGCGATAAGTGCTAGTTTATCTGGCACAAAAATCCTGATCTGGGCAAGAAGGAAGAAGAAAAGTAGAGAGATTTGTTATGTTGTCATAGCTGAATTCATGTTGGCTCAGCCAATAACTTTGTAAATATTTACTGTACAGAACGCTGCACTCTCACATGATATTAATTTGAGAGCCAAGGCAAACAAGGCAAGGCAAAATAGGGAAAAAGAAGAATGTGTACTGAAAAAGCAAAAAAATGAAAGAGATTAGTGAGAAGAAAGGTTTTGTTTTATGAGAGAAAACATAGAATCAACTCTGATGATGAAGACCACTATGGTTAGAGAGAAAGAAAAAAGAGAAAAACACACTGTAGTACATTGTGTTTTACTCACTATTGTTTATGGCTTTGGAAGAAGAAATAAATTGTGTAATCTTTTGCAAAGTATTCGCTTCCCTCATTTCTCACGTAGCTCATGCACTCACGGAAATAAAGACTATGTCTTGGAATATTTGAGCACAGTAGAAAAACTGAATCTGTTGCACTCGTACTCTGTCATTACAACAGCACAGAACCAGAGGAGTCTTACTGTAAATGAACGTCAGCATTGCCCAAAAATATCCACAGCACTCAGCCACAAAACAGACCTCTGCCAAATTCCACTGGAATGACTAAAAACCTTTATGTGCTTGAACAATGGAGTGCAAAAACAGAGCATGTCAGAAAAAAGTAAAACAATAAATACATTATGCATAGACTTCATATTAATAAACAACAGACCATAAATAAGCTGAATGACTAAAAAAGTTTATCTTTATATTTATTATAAATTCTAATCTTTTATTTGGTTAAAATTTCTTTCTTTTTTTTTTACAGTTATTAAAACTGTGAACTGTTTTCAAATTTTAGTATATTTCAAAATGTAATATATTCCTGTGATGCTGTATTTTCAGCATCATTACTCCAGTCTTCAGTGTCACATGATCCTTCAAAAATCATTCTGATTTGATGCTCAAGAAACATTTCTGATTATTATCAATGTTGAAAACAGTTGTGCTGCTCAATATGTTTGTGGAAACCTTATTTATTCAGGACTAAACGATGAATAAAAAGTTCAAAAGTATTAACTTATTTTGCCTTTTGAACAGCTGTTGTGCCCTCTGAATCTTGTTTACGACATCTACCATCAGGGACTAGGCCATGCTAACCAGCAAAAAACCTTGAACATGTCCTATAAAAGTGTTATTTAGTCTATGAACTGCAGTGGGGTGGAATATTTAGTCTGCTAGTCTTTGCTTTGACGGTGCAATAACGCTTGCCTGAAGGCAAGGAACAAAACAGCTTGTGACCGGACTGCAAAGAATCTTGAAAGATGGATTAGGCTTCGCTTTGCCAGTGGAGGATGTGGTTTTTGCCAATTGTGGCAGATTGCATCCTATGATCTTCGGTGCTGATGACAGAACCCACTGTATGCAGTTTGTTATGCTTGATTACACACACGTTCAGTGGGTCTGTATAGCTATTAGGCACACAAGCACCACTGACACAGAGAATAAACTAAATTAGAGAGGATAGGACACTGTGAATCTGGCCAAAATCACACTACAATGAAGACAAAAGACATTTCTTCTGCTGTTTTTACCAGCAAGTGCAATACAAAGACAATTCTCCCTATAGTCAGTCAAATTAATAGGTTACACTGTTTTGACAAACCTAATCATCTGGAGTAGATCTCCCTCCAGCAATGAATAAGCAAACTAAAAGAAAATGTAAATAGACATTCACACAAAAGGTTATTGAAATGAGCCTTGCATACTCCCTAAAGACAAATGTGTAAAATATTTCCTTGAAAACAGAGAAGCGGGTTAACGGGTCACAGTCCACAGACGGACGTGAGAAGTCTGAACACAAAGTCAGGTGTAAATAACAGAGAGAGAACATTAACTGAATTAATCTAATCTTTCTAATCTTTATCAGATAGAAGCAAATACACTCAGAGAGATGGAGAGAATTAATGAAAATAGGGATGTTAGACGAGGCCTAACCGAAAATTTAAAAAATGTGTTATTTTGACTTCCTGAAATAAAAGAAGAGCGCAAGCAGTCTAAGTTTTGTGAAATTTATCAAGTGAAAATATAAAACAAAAGTAGAAGTCAAAACAAAAACAATGTCAGCTGCTCTGAAGGACATCCTGTCTGGCAGTAGGCGAGGTCTACAGATCAAACATTAACTCGCATCTGATGCAACTTTCCTTCTGGTTATGTTGACCCCATCCACAGGCGGGGAGCTGAAGGAAACGAAGGCGGAGCGAGGTCTTTAAAAACGGGCGACTTACAGGCTTGTAAACAACCGAGGACAAGAAAGAAGACGTCTAGACAGCTCTATAACTGAACTTCGCATATTTTCTAGCTTTTCAGAGCTAAACTTCTGTTCGTCTTTATCCACTGTTGCTCTAGAAGTTCGAGTTTCGCTCTTCACTGTCAAAATGAGTAACCACGTTGACGTGAAAAACATTGAACCGACCACCTTTGAGGACCGCTACTTCGATGAATATGAATACTATAACTTAACAGACCGTTATACCGGTAGGTTTTAAAATAGCTTTATTGTTGTTGTTGTTAGTAGTAGCAATCATTATTACCCTATGAAACTTTTATGATTTTTACAGTAAGTTTTTTATTTACATTTTTGAGAGTCGTGTCGAGTGTTGCCATGGCTGCTGGTTAGGCTATCAGGCGTTCGTTCATGCTCTACTTTGTTCATAATGTCTGTTGGTTCTCAGTTTAAACTCATCCTGGTTCACTGACTTTTCTTCTGTGTTAACTACAGAGTGCACTAGTCGCAAAGGCAGGACGAAGAAGGAGGCGAGTTGCAACACGAACAGACAGAACCCCGGGGGACACGAGCGCAAAATAGTGGAGAAACTCCAGAACGCTGAGAAGAAATCCAAAGAGTGACGCAGAAGAGGTGCGTGTAAACATCTCTTTCCACATTAACTTTGAAAGGTAAAAAAAAAAAAAATTGATGGAATAATCATTTGTCTTGTAGATTCTATCGGACGGCTATAACTGGCAACCGACCACAGGTGTCTCTGCGGGAAACGGGCGCTGGGCTGCAGAAGGAGTGACTTCATGAACCTCCGCCTCAGGATCAGATGAGCGGGAGGAGGCTGAGTGAAGCTCCCGGTCCAGTGACTCGTGAAGCGGAGAGTTTTGTCAGGCACACTGCTCTCGTGTAGTATGTGGTGGGCCCTGCAGAACGAGCACCTGTTCAGAGGAACCGATATGCTTGTGATGGTGAATTTTAAATTGTAGCTTTGACCAAGTGTTGACTTTGATCTGTTTGGTGTTTTTATTTTTTTTAAAAAAAGGTCTTAAAAGGTCTTTTAATAAAGAGCACTTTTTTTCCATCAAACTTGAGATTTGTTTGTTACCTGCCGCCTCTATGACCATTCAAGTCATGACCGAAATGCAGCTACCTTTCACCAAAAGGGTACAAAATGGGGCCTGAAACTTATAAAGTAACTTTTCCAAATAAATAGTAAGTGCGTAAACACCAAAAAATGTCAAACCACATATGAGCAATTTAATTCATTTTCTATGAAAGTTGAAAAATGTCTAAATATGGTTTTAAATCATAATCCATCCAATCATTAGCCTACCTTTTTTTTTTTTTTTTTTTTTTTTTTTTTTTTTTAAAGCAATATTCTGTAAATTAAATGGACAACATTTATCCTATTATAAAAAGTAAAACAAAATAACAGATTGGGTTTCCTTTTAGCTTTAAACAAATTCAGCCTGTGTTGTAGTCAAGACCACCTAATCTGAGACCAAGACCAAAGCAGGGTGAGACCGAGTCAAGACCAAGACCACACCAGCACTCTTTAAATTCATAAAGATCCACATTACCGCCTGAGAAATGACTTATTTTTAATCAATAATTGGAATAAGACACTATACAGAGCTGTTTACCAATCAAATGAAATCATTAAAAACAAAATTTATCTTTGTACTGCAGAGGTGGTAGAAGATGCATCTGAATTGGTTACAAATGCATAAATAAAACTGAAAATATTTTTTTTATGAATGTTTATATAATAGCAATATCATGTTTGCAGTCATGCTCAAATTTGTGAAAACAGTTCTCTTTCTTGTGATAATTATATCACGTTATAATACAAAAATCCAGATCTCATACAAGTACTTTTTTGCAACAATATCTTGAATTTTGTGAGCATTTGTATTAATTTTGGTGGCATTTTTGACACAATCCCTCATTAATTTCTGAACTGGCACAATAAATAAATCATATTAGAAATAATTTATTGATTGCATCTGAAGCAGTAAGTTTTACATCCAATCATATTAATGATGTTAATAAGTAAATCAGACAATGCACCAGCAGTTTGTTGTAGTCTTGACTGGTCTTGAAACATAATCCCAGAGTCCTCTTAGTCTGAGACTAAGACAATATAGAGTGTGGTTGAGACCTTCAAAAAATGGTCTTAAAGGGTGGGTTCACCCAAAAATGAAAATAAAGTTTCACCCTCATATCGTTCTACACCCGTAAGACCTTCGTTCATCTTCAGAACACAAATTAAGATATTGTTGATGAAATCCGATGGCTCAGTGAGGCCTCTATTGAGAGCAAAGCCACTCTCAAGGTCCATAAAGGTACTAAAAACAGATTTGAAACAGTTCATGTGAGTTCAGTGGTTCTATCTTAATATTATAAAGCGACAAAAAAATACTTTTTGTGCGCCAAAAAAAACAAAATAACGACTTTTCAACAATATCTAGTGATGGGCCGATTTCAAAACACTGCTTCATGAAGCTTTGAAGTAGGGCTGGGCGGTTTTTCCGATTTTTTCGATTAATTCGAATTTATGTTTTGCCTCGATTTTATTATTTTTTGAACCGAGAAATCGCGATTTTGAATAAAAATGTTAGCAAGCGTTCAATTAGACATGTTGACAATACAGCAATGATAACCGTATTAGGAGAAGGAAATGATCCGACCTCACGATGGCGCCGGCGCGCCTGATAACTGCTCTCATGTGACGCCCTATGAACGGAGAACACATCACTGTTCTTAAGCGGCTGTTCATTCAGTAATGCGTTATTGCGTTATAAAAATGAGACGCAGGCAGTGGAATGAGAAAAAAGTTTAAAGTTATTAAACGCGAGTTGAGCTTTTTTTTTTTTTTTAACTTGACCGCCGTGTTTTTACAATGCCGTTTCATGGGTGAGACGCTGCAAAAGACGCGAGACACAAGTGCAACACCTAAACATGTCCGCCAAACATAAAAACAATAGGACAAATAGCGCAATGGAATGCAAACAACAGTAAATCTGTTTGATATTTCATGTTTGCATGATGGTGACAGGCTGAAAGCTGCTGTTGTTTTCTGTATTTACAACGCATTTGCTGTTAATAGCCTATTACTGGTGTTATTTATTGCTATTTTTGGCTAAGAAATATTTAGCATTTTCTTATTTTATATTATTTCTGAGTAGGATGTGTTTAAGATAAGTTTGTACAACATGTCTTCATATTTCAGGCATATTTCTGCAAAGATATTTAACAAATTGTTTTACATTTACACCATGTTGATCACTTCATGTGTGGTGCACTTGGAGTGGAACTTTTTTTTTAACCAGATTGTTAATAAAGAGAATGTTACTTAAATCATATTGTAGTTACGTTAAGGCGACTAGTTAAACAGTTAAAAAAAAAATAAAAAAATAAATCGAAATCGTGAATCGGTCAATCGTTCTGAAAAATCGAGATTTAATTTTTTTGCCATATCGCCCAGCCCTACTTTGAAGCTTTACGAATCTTTTGTTTCGAATCAGTGATTCGGATCTCCTATCAAACGGCTAAACTGCTGAAATCACGTGACTTTGGCGCTCCGATCCACTGATTCGATTCGTAAAGCTCTGAAGCAGTGTTTTGAAATCGGCCCATCACTAGATATTGTTGAAAAGTCGTTATTTTGTTTTTTTGGCGCACAAAAAGTATTCTTGTCGCTTTATAATATTAAGATAGAACAAATGAACTCACATGAACTGTTTCAAATATGTTTTTAGTACCTTTATGGACCTTGAGAGTTTGAATGGCTTTGCTCTCTATAGAGGCCTCACTGAGCCATCGGATTTTATGAAAAAATATCTTAATTTGTGTTTTAAAGATGAACGAAGGTCTTACAGGTGTGAAACGACATGAGGGTGAGTAATAAATTACATTATTTTTGGGGTGAACTAACGCTTTAAGACCGGTCTTGAGTACTACAACACTACTGTTTTGCATATTTGTGCACAATAACATAAGTGCAACCCCAAATTTTTACCAAATATTCTGCCTTACCTCCTACTTAAGAATTTCCTGTATTAAAGTGCAAATGAAGTGCTCCAACTGAGCCAGCATACCGCTAAATCTTTTTAACCTGTCATGCGTCTCTTGACACAATGCCACAATGTATACTTACAGCAGCGTAAAATCCTCACAGAGCAATATCTCATCTCGAGACAGATAGAGGGCAGTAGTGAAGCAGTATAAAGACGTGGAGCTGAAAATGAGACGTGGAAATGAATTTTGCACAGAGGATTATCTAGAAGCGCCATGTATCTCATTTAAGAGCGTTTTGAAAAGCATGTGAGTATAGGGAGCAGTTCAAAGCAAATATGACAGTTTCTATTAGTAGCCTTTTCAACAGAAGCGAGAAGTGGAATAAACTAATTGAACCACTACACCCGCACAACTCCTTACGCAGACATTGTGAGCTCTTTGCATGTGCTATACTTCATAACATGTTTCATAAATCATATTCTTCATATCAAATAACGTATTCAGTAATTGAAAATTATGCTAACACTGAAAATAACAGTTAAATAAACTCGCGGGACGAACAGTTGTGGCCCAAATCACAGGCAGTTTCTTAAACAAATCTGTTCAATAAACGAACTGAATAAGGAACCGAAAGAATACGAAATTTAAAACAAATTTTGCCTAGGGTGAGTTATGCAGACTTTTAAATTATGTCCCTAATGTTGATAGATTTATATTAGGTTAATTCAACATGTAGAGATATGCACACAGAAGAAGCAAAGCATTAGATTAAAACTTAATCAGTCAGTAGGCCAAGGGAATCTCTCTAGGTTGATCAGTTTTTAACTCCTTTTCTTTTTCCAAACGTGTTTTGAATGTTATCAGCACATGAGTGTCAAGAGTAAAGAGCTCAACTGCAGTCTAAAGGCACATAGAGGTTTACTGTAATGTGCTGCCTGGGGAAGGATATAGACAACCTGGTAAAAAAAAAAACAACAACAAAAAGAACAACAATACAAAATAAAGAAAAAAGCAAGATTATTTTGCAACGTACACGAAATGTCTCACAGCAAAATAACACATTTGAAGTAGGCTAGATAAAATGCAGAACTGTCTGAAATATACAAAATTTAAATTAAATTTGAGAGGGATGCAGATTATATTCATTATAACAACTTTATATTTATCCTGCTACAAAAACAGAAATTGTTTCCTCTACACCTCCTCCTTGCACTTTGCTTGTACCGTTAACACAAGATAATCCATTTATGTCATTCTCCCACAGACACACTGTGGCAGCGCAATCCTCTTTTTCTTCCTTTCCCATAATCTCCGGAACAAACGTGTACACATGGTTAGAAGATTTCATAGAAAAATCTTAATATGCAAATAAAGTCTTGTTCTGTGAGTGCACAAAGTTTCCAAAAAAGTCTATTAATCCACCTGAATTACTCAAATGTAGGCCTATAGTTTTTTACTTAATAAATTCAGCACTGGACTTCATTTCCAAATGGAAAATGGATGAATTAAAATAAATGAACTGTATTAAAAATAGATGCAAAAGTAACAGGATATCAGTAACTTTGTGGAGCAGTTTTAAAAATACATTTAAAGTACTGTGTTCACCCCCTCCATCTCTCAATCCATTTCCATCCTATCGCTATGGGTAGAGAAGCTCCTCTTGTTGCCTAGCAACAAGCCTTTGGAAATTCCAAAAGAGACCACAGAGACCATAGACTACCTCTCCTCATGGTGCATGTGTGTGTGTTTGTGTGTATGTGTGTGTGTAGGTGAAGACGGATGGGTGCAAAGAGTGTGCGTAAAGTCAGAAACTCTGCTCCGCATGTCAGACATGCAGGTGCGCAAGTGTGTGTTCCTCTGCGTGTTTGTGCATTTGTATGAATGTCTCTTCAGTTTGAACATCTGGAGGGCCCCTGCTGTTGCAGTAAGAATGTGCGGTGGGGACGGTGCAAGTGTCAACTGGTGTGAGAGTGTGTTTGTATGTATTCATGCATGAGACTACTTGGGTCAGCACTCGTGTGTATGTGTGTGTGTGTGTGTGTGTGTGTGTGTGTGTGTGTGTGTGTGTGCAAGTAGGTGTTTAGATATTCATAGCACACTTTGACATGATCCCTCTCTATCTGCACACACGGTCATGGAGAACATGGTGCTACACACACATGGTGCTAATGTGCCTGTCACCATATTTCTCATTATATTGTCATGTCAGTTAGTCTCCCTTTATGCGTGTGTGGCGACTCACATATGAAAGTGTGTGTTCATTCCTTAGGGTATCTATCTATCTATCTATATATATATATATATATATATATATATATATATATATTCATATATGCAATAATATATACACACCCTGGTCAGAATTATTGGCACCCTTGGTAAATTTGATGAAAGAAACCTGTGAAAATAAAAATGCATTGTTAAACCTTTTAATCTTTTATTTAAAAATGTACAAAAATCTACCCTTTCATTGAAGTAAAAGAATTGAAAATGGGGGGGGGGAATCTCTTTATGAAATAAATGTTTTTCTCCACACGTTGGCCACAGTTAATGACAGCCTTTTATTCAATACTTTTTGCAACCTCCTTTTCCCAAGATAACAGCTCTGAGTCTTCTTCTATAATGCCTGATGAGTTTGGAGAACACCTGAGAAGAGATCAGAGACCATTCCTCCATACAGAATCTCTTCAGATCCTTCAAAATCCCAAATTCTTCATGTTGGTGCTTCTTCTCTTCAGTTCACTCCACTCATTTTCTATAGGATTCAGGTCAGGGGATTGGGATGGCCATGGCAGAAGCTTCATTTTGTGCTCAGTGACACATTTTTTTGTTGGTTTTGATGTTTGTTTTGGATCATTGTCCTGATGGAAGATCCAACCACGGCCCATTATAAGATTTCTAGCAGAAGTAGTCAGGTTTTGATTTTTTTAGATTTTTTTATCTGTATTTGATAGAATCAATGATCCAATGTATTCAAGATGTCCTGGACCTTCGGCAGAAAAATAGGCCCACAACATTAAAGATCCAGAACCACAGAACCAGGTCGCGTTTGAAGTTCCAGTCATGTCTGACAACTGAATATGCTGGAGTTTGTTTTTGGAAGAGAGCAGAGGATTTTTTCTTGAAACCCTCCCAAACAACATGTGGTGATGTAGGTGCTGTTTAATATTTTTTTAGACTTTCTCATCCCAAGACTCAAGACTATTTTCTGCAGTTCTCCAGCTGTGATCCTTGGAGAGTCTTTAACCTCTTAAACTCTGCATTAAGACAATATAGACACTTGTCCTTTTCCAGGCAGAAACATCCTAATTATTGCCCTGATGGTGGAACTGGGAATTTTCAATGCTTCATCTATTTTCTTACAGCCATTTTTTATTCTGTGAAGCTCAACAACCTTTTGCTGCACATCAGAACTATAAAATTAGGTTTTACCCCTTGTGATGGATGATTAAGGGAATTTAAGGGTCTTTGTGTTTCCTCATATTTATACTCCTGTGAAACAGGAAGTCATGGCATGACAATTTCATGTTCCTAGTCACCCTGCTAATAATTGTGGCCAATGTGTTTTGGAGAAAAACTTTTTTTTCATAATGTGAATTGTGAAATGTGAAGGTTACATATTTTTGCGAATTTTTAGAATGAAAGATCAAAAGGATCAACGTGTGATTTATTTTCACAGCCTTCTTTGATCATATTTACCTAGGGTGCCAATAATTCTGACCAGGACTGTGTGTACAATAATATAATAATGTATATATATATATTGAAATAACTTTTTTCGGCTTTAGTGTCAGCAGACACCAAAATATATTTAGATATTATCTACATATATATTTTTAAAATGTGATGATAAATTTTGATTTTACTGGGATTTTATACTTTTAACGCACTTTAATACACTTTACATGCATACTGAACATGTTGTTAAAGGATTATAGCTCATGCTAATATATTTGCAGCCAACACTGATATTGAAAAAAAAAACATGCACAAGTAATATGTGTTTATTTTTTGTGCTTTAATGCCACTTAGTCATTCCAATCTGCTTGCTGTTTTCTGCTCACCTTCTGGCTCTGCTCGTCCCATACCTTATTTCTCTCCTCCTGGCGCTCTTATGTTATTTGTATCAAACCAATTATCCATCAATTTTTCTTTCACTCTCTTCGTCATCACCTGTAACTTGTTTTCTTTCAGCTCAGTTTGCAACTGGTTAACAGTGCTAGGCTAAATAATGAGACTTGGCCCTATTAATCTCTAATGGCCATTAATTAATTGAGAGGATAACAATCCAGTTTTAATTTCATACACATTAATGTGCACGACTCTTAGACTCTTCTGGCTTCTCCTTCGCTCTTCCCCCATCAATAATACCCACCCTCCACCCTTTCCCTGAACCTTTGAAGGTGCTTTTCTCTCTTCTGCTCTATGACAAGACAGGAATTCAGATGTCCAGAGTCCAATTAAATCTCAATTTGAGTTTTGTTTGATTAAAAGAGAAACGTGATAAAGTGAAGCGAATGGCATGTATTCTATTGCACTTCAACAACAATTGGTATTGTTGTGCAGCAACTCATTACCATGGTGACAGCCAGGTCGAGTTTAGGGGATATGACATCATTGCTTTGATGTCTGTTAGTGTCAGTGTCACTGTCACTCAAAAGAAACAGCAGCTCTCCTATATAGCTCTCTTTTAATCTTTCTTTATTTTCATTTGTACAATACTGAAAGCTTAAATTCACTCCTCTTTTATTTTCATTAAGTCACTTACACATTCAAAAGAAACAGTTAAGAAAATCAACCGTATGTGTTGAGTGTTTACGAATCTCCTGATTTGTTTTGAAGCAATGGAACGTTTGCCTCTGGAAAGATGTGTTGCACTTGAGAGCTCATAGAGAAAACTAATTTGAATTTGAAAGGATTAAGTGTTAAATGATCACAGAAATTCTTTCTGCAGTAAATTTATTTTCAGTTCATTTCTCTCCTCAAACTGAAACATGGTTAAGATTAAGGGACACCAGAGTATGTTAACATTCTGTTTAAATGCCTGTATCCCTGTGGTTTTTTTTTAGGTTTTTTTTGTGCTACATATCTTAAACTTTGATATAATGTTCCATTATTGTCTGCTTAAAGTGAACTAAATTATCCCTAATCTGTGTAGATTAATGTCAAGTACAAAGAGTGCTATTTCTCTTATGTAGCAATCTTTGTATACTTGATACTATATAATTCTTGTTTTTAAAAATTAAATGCATTGCGCACAAAATACTTTTTTTCCAAAACAAAAATAATGACTTTATTCAACAAATTCATCTGTCCCGTCATACTGCTATGCTATTTTCTTTGCAGAGCTTCAGTGTTTACGTCCGAACGGCGGCTCAGTATTGGCCAGCTCTGGTTACATGAGCAGCACGACGCATGCGTGTGATGCTGACGCAGAAGCCGGCCAATACTGAGCCCGTGTTCAGACATAAACACTGAAGCTCTGCAGCGAAAATAGCGTAGCAGTATGACAGGGGGCAGATGAATTTGTTGAATGAAGTCGTTATTTTTGTTTTGTTTTTGCGCACAAAAAGTATTCTCGTCGCTTCATAATATTAAGGTTGAACCACTGCAGTCATGTCGACGGTTTTAACGATGTCTTCAGTACCTTTCTGGACCTCAAAAGGTGCAATGTCGTTGCTGCCTATGTGTGGATCAGATACCCTCGGATTTCATCAAAAATATCTTAATTTGTGTTCTGAAGATGAACGAAGGTCTTATGGGTTTGGGACGATATGAGGGTCAGTACTTAATGACAGAAATTTCATTTTTGGGTGAACTAACCCTTTAATATGTTATATATAAACTTAAACTTGCTGAAACAGATGGTACCAGATGTGTCATTTAACATCTATTAACATGACTGCAAATTATTATTTGCAATTATTATAAATATTATTATAAACCAGGTGTTTTAGTTTATACCTTAAAGTTGTCTTCTTCTGGTCTCTTCTACATAAAAACTATTTCTACAATGGCATACGTATTGCATAATATAAGGCAGTCAAACTAGTTATTCTATAAATGTCAGTGACCTTCTGGGACCTAGCAAAAGTGGGTGTTTTCAGCTTTATATAATTTTCGTTAATTATTACCACTAATTCCTGTTTTAATGTGTTTTTGGGCAACTTGGAACACAAAATAACTTGGCAGTGTTTCATATTTAAGAAATATATTGGTCCCATATTATATTAGGTGTCTTTAGCTAATATATACTAACATTTAAATTAATCATTTGATACAATGCACTTATTGTGTACATACATGTTTTTACATTACTTATATTAAAAAAAAAAAACCTGCATGTAAGCACATCTGTAATTAATTTCTGTAATTACATGTATAATTACACTGTTGACCCTTCCCTTACACCTTAACCCACCCTTAAACTTACCCATACCACCAAACCTGTCCCTTACCTGTATCCCACCTCAATAGCAGCAAAAGTGTTTTGCAATACAATATAAACACAATAAGTACATTGTACTTAATTTTTGATGTAAGTACATAGTAGTTAAGGCCACCTAATATAAAGTGGGACAAATATATAAAACTAATCAATTGTAATGTCACCCAAAAGGTGAAAATATACATTAATACCCAAAGTCCCTTACAAAGGGCATTGAAATCAGTAGCTTTATTGTACAAGAAAGGTTTCCATTGTTACATTTCAGTATTTTTGAAAATTATCGCACTCAAACCAACAAACATTTTGCATTTCTGAAAAGCCAAGGTACTCTAAACATGCACCATGACTAAAAACCTGTATTAGATGAACCTATACCTAAGACAAAAATCAATGGATGGTTCTCAGGAAGATGAAAATTTGCCCTGAAGACTAGGCCTCTTCGGTTCAGTGTTTACAGAAATACACACCAAATCCCTATTTTAAGTCCAAAATGTGAGGCATCAGCAAAATTCAGCCATATCACAACAGAAGCAACAACAAGTTGTTTAATGTTTAGTGCAGTGTTTTTATGATGACACTGAAAGATAAAGTCTTCAATCCTGCGATAGCGATCATGTAATATCCGCATTCTGCAGGTTATAAAATATGAATCATGACCACCACAACAAAACCAGTCCCATGCAGCCAACGTCGCTGGCTTTTGAACTCCTAACTTGTTTGATTCTTCCTAATAGCAACTCCAGTCCTCCACAATCAGAAACTGCCCCAGGCATCTTCCGATCGAGTGCCACTTGACCTCTACGCCTTACATTAAAGGAATAGAACCTAATTAGAGCGGTTCAATTAGACATTGATCTGAGTATGTTAATAACAGCGTGTTCTCAGACCAAAAGGATCACGTACTGAGGCTGAGGGGCTGATCGGTAGCATGAGGCTGGTTAATTGGGACGGCGGGCCTGTGCGGTAACAGGAGGCTTTCTTCAATGTGTGCTATCGCTGCTGCTATCTGCCAGACGCTTCGCTTCGCTTTCATTACATCTGGACCGCAGAGCCTCTGATCAGCGTGATAGCGTCCTAAAAAGAGTTGTATTAAAAGAGGGGCACAACACGGGTGATTTCATAAGCAGCCAATATAATATGCCACACACCTGTGAAAGAGGCGGACAAGCCAACATAATACACAAAAGAAAGAGACAGAACATAACGCACATTCGTTCCATCTCAATCGCACACATGTGTATATTTAAGCATGCCAGAGGAAGAGACAAAAATCCTCTGGGAGGAGATGGAAAGAATAGGGGGGAGAGACAGGAGTGGGAGTGAGTAGGAAGAGAAAGGGTGAAATGCATAGAAAAAAGAAGGGGATCAAGCCAAGGGAGATTTTTAATGAGGAAAAACAAAGAAATGAGCGACTGCTCATGCTACAGACCATCTTTAATCCCCCCTGTCTTGAGAGATTGAGTTAGAAAGAGAGTTGAGGCGGAATAAGATCAGTGAGTCCTCTTCAAAAAAAAAAAAATCTTTGTGAAAGTGTGTGTTCTGATTTTACAATGTGTGTTCTGATATTGTATTGTGCAAGTGTGTGTGTATGTAGGAGTGTGTGTTCTCACGCATGTATCATTAGGCATCATTAGAGCAAATTATATGGAGGGAGAGAGACAGATGCTTTCCTTGGCACATGTAACTGTAGTGAGAACCCTCACACCAACACACTGCAAGGCCAGCAACTAAGACAACAGAAACATAAAATGCATACAAAGCATGCTTAAATCATTTATACTGTATTGAAACAGTAGTGCAGTACTTACAAACCAGGATAAAGGGATAGTTCTCGCTCTGTGTCATACTGTGAGATGTGTATGCAATATTATTTTAGTCTACATGAATTAATTTGCACTGTCAACATTAATAAGCAGGGAGTCTTTATCAGTGACTGCATGAAGGATTTAGATTCCTCTTAAAGGGATAGTTCACCTAAAAATGAACATTTTGTCATCATTTACTTTTTACTCTCATGTTGTACCAAACCTGTACATCTGTGGAACACAAAAGACGATATTTCTCCTCAAACGAATATATTTTTTTGTCTGCACAATAAATGTCCAATATTGTTTTTTTCATGAGCTGTTTGGAATGACATGAAAGTGAGTAAATGATGACAGGATTTTTATTTTTAGATGAACTATTCCTTTAAGAGGAATCTAAACCCTTCAGTCACTGATAAAGGAGCCCTGCTTATTAATGTTGACAGTGTAAATTAAGGTAGAATAAAATAATATTGCAAAAACACTGCACAGTAGGTATAACACAGAGAAAAAGAGAGTGAGAGACTACAACAATAAACAGAAAACATGCCTACAGGAAATGGAATTAGCTGTCGTGCAAGTGAAATTGTAGCACATGTGGCTCAGTCCAAACACAGTTTCTCTTTCCCAATCCATCCATCCCACCGTTTCTCCAGCCACTGCGCATTCTAACAAATATCTCCTCCCATCTTTCCCTCCTTCTCTCCCAAATCCTTCATCCTCCTGTTCTTCTTCACATTTCTGCATGTGTAATCCTATAGATTATTTGATGTTATGCTACACACTCACTATCTCTGTTTCTCCTCCTCTCTCTCCCTCTCTGTCTCTCCCTCCCCCTCCTCTTCTTTCTCCCTCTCTCTTTCTCTCTCTCTCTCCCCTTCTCTATCTCTTTCTCTTGCACCACCTGTTAGTGCAGACCCCTGTGCTTAGGAATTCACTTGTTTATGAGGGAGTCTTTCACACTCACACAATCAAAGGTAAGAGAAAATCCTGCTTATTTGTCTTTGCCTTTAACTTCCTAGCATCTGTTATGTAATTCCATCTCCCGGCATTTCCTTGTTTATTCCTTTTTTTTGTTTGTCCCTCTCTTTGCAAACCCCTCCCTCCCTTTCTGTCTCTCCGGTAATTAGTCAATTCATTGTTAACCCCTTCTTGCTGTGTTAATGTGTTTATATCTTTGGAAATGAAATTATCATAGAGTCCGCTCTGTCCATTTACCGCTGGTCCCCTTAACCTCTCTTTCTGTCCTTGTCCGTGCGCCCCCACAACCTGCACTCGTTCTGCGTTAAGTATTAATGTACTCATGTATGCGTGCACGTTAACCTTTTCACTCTCTTCCTGTTTCTCTCTCACCTCACCTCCACCCCTCAACTCTCATTTGAGGTTTTGTTTTTGCATAATCTTAACTTTAGATGGAGAGAATATACTTCATTCTGGCATAGAGCAGGAAGATATGTGAATAATCTGACACATGGGGATACTGTAATATGAGATACTGTGCATGCAGTGTTTTTTTAAAGCTCTTTTGGAAAGCGTGCGATGCAGACCGCTCTCTCACTCTGGTAATCCATCAGTGTCTGAGTGACTGACTGTGAAACGGTGATGTGCTTCTCATCAGGACCACTGATCTTGTGTGAATAAAAGAGAACATGATACCGCTGATGAGACGCATGAGAGAGTTTAGAGAGAGAGAGACAGACAGACAGATATTTAGGAAAAAAGAAAAAATATTTGAATAAAGATTAATAAAAAATAAATAGATTTAAATAAAGCTAATTATTATAAGTAGTTTTATAGATGTTTTTACTGGTAAAAATATGGATGTGTGTGTCTGTGTGTGTGTGTTTTCTGCAAAAAAGAAAAAAAATATTGATCAAGAAAAGTGTGTGTGTAGTGGGGGGGAATAATAAAAATTATTCAGATATTTTTTATATATTTTTACTAGTGGGTGCAGGACACTATAGTTCATTTATGTAAGTGAGGATAGCAAAATAAAGTAAACTGTGACGTATTATACCCAAAAATTCTTCATACAGTGGACTAGCAGTAAAATTGATAAAAATGTGGGACCAAAAATTATTCAGACACTTTGACCTGACCAAGTGTTATCTGACATAATTAAGATTAATTTTTTTCTGACACAGTTTAACTCTGAGATCTTGTCATATTTTATTACCATTTTTTTAAACTATAGTGAATAAACTGTATTAATGAATTAAATGTTTAAGGTGTCTGAATAAATTTGACTGTATATGGTTTTAAGATATTTTCACTGGACAAAGAAAATTACTATTTCATAGACAAAATTAAAAATAGAACAATAGCTGGAGAGATAGAATGACAGATATATAGGGGTGGGCGATCAGCAGGAGTAGATCTAGCCTAGAGGCAGAAGCAGTGGAGAACTGAACAAGAATTTTAAACACTGAATGAGACAAAAGACAGAGAAAAACAGTGAAACGGGTCTGTATAACCAGATACATGTGTCAGTTGCACAATTAAAGTATTGTGCAGCTTAGTCAGCTAGATTGTACAGCTAGAGAGTATGTTGACAGCAGTCCAAATCCCATCTAGCCATTGTGTTTGGCTTCAAGTGCCAACAGTGTCATAATGTACTGTGACAACCCACTGCCAAACATGTCAGTAATTTACAGTACTGGAATATCTCTCTTCATTACTTCCTCTCACTCCCACATCCCACGGTCCCACCCCCCACTCCGAGGCGTCTTCTCAACAGCCTCTTCATGTCTTGCTGTGATCCAATCTCGAACACTGACATTCATTCATTTTGTGACTGCACTCACAGAGTTAGCGGGTTATTGCGCAATGCGCACAGTTCACAATGCAAAGCAGTAGGCGAGAGAGTCTGCACGCTGCCACGACACATTGCAGAGCGTGCAAGTTACTGCAAGTTTGTTTTTCTTTTTTTATTGATGACATAGAAGCAATAGTGCCAACATGACAGCTGACTTAATTCTAGATTGACTTAACTAGCATTGCGCTAGCCATTTGGGTTGTTAAAGAACTGCTTAAAAAAGAGATTTCCAAAGATTGCGCCACGAATGAGATCTACAGTTGCCCACCAGGAGAAGCACACATAAAGTCTATGTAAATTAGATTACATTGGAATCTGCCACTGGCTTGGTAGTTTCTGAAAGACATAAAATCACTTTTGAATTGAAATGAGCCCACAGAGTTACAGTACCTCTGAAGAAATAGTCTCAGAAGATGAAAAAAATATATAAGATACAATCACATTTAGTTGATAAAAATTGTATTATTATTCAGATTTGTTCTAGTGTGCAAGTATCATTTCTTCCAAAATCTCATTTTGTCATATAGTGATTTTAGATGCAAATTGACATTCCCCTCAGTCTGAGGGGTGAAAAACAATCCTTCGATTTCGGTCCTCGCCACTGAATTGCAAATCATTGAAAATGTTTAAATAAATAATCAAATAAACAGGTTTCATAAACCATCACGGACACGTATTATTATGTACAGCAGGTGGTGGGAAGAGATTTCATTTGAAGTCTGGAAAAAAAATTCTGCTTGGCGTGAGGTTCTGTGCTAATCGCTAATCTTGTTAGCGTCCATGTGTCATGATCTCATTAGCTGTGCTGCACCAATGCCATTATGACAACTTACCTGCCACCACCGTGGAGATAGCCATGATGCCTGTCAAAACAGTAGATGCCCTGATGGATTGACAAGTAGAAATCGCTGCAATGGCATGTAATGATATGCTTTTGGCCAAATGGGCCAAAATTACCTTAAAGGTCAGCTATGTATGAGTATGTGTCCTATTCCTGCATTCTTCCTTCTCTTGAAACTACGAATATGAGTGTCTCCCTTGGCAAGATTTTAAAATGTTTTTGAAAGAAGTTTCTTATGTTCACCAAGGCTGCATTTATTTGATAAAAAATACAGTAAAACAATAATATTGTGAAATATTATTACAATTTAAAATAACTGTTTTGTAATATATATTTTAAAATGTAATTTATTCCGGTGATTAAAGCTGAATTTTCAGCATCCTGCAGTGTCACATGATCCTTCAGAAATCATTGTAATGTTGATTTGATGCTCAAAAAATATTTCATGTTATTATCAATGTTGAAAACAATGTTGTGCTGCTTAATAATTTTATGGAAGCCATGATCATTTTTTTTCAGGATTATTTTATATACACTATATTGCCAAAAGTATTTGGACACCCCTCCAAATCATTGAATTCAGGTGTTCCAATCACTTCCAAATCAAGCACCTAGGCATGCAGACTGCTTCTACAAACATTTGTGAAAGAATGGGTCACTCTCAGGAGCTCAGTGAATTCAAGCGTGGTACCGTGATAGGTTGTCACCTGTGCAATAAGTCCATTCGTGAAATTTGCTCACTACTAAATATTCCACGGTCAACTGTTAGTGGTATCATAACAAAGTGGAAGCAATTGGGAACAACAGCAACTCAGCCACGAAGTGGTAGGCCATGTAAAATCACAGAGCGGGGTCAGCGCATGCTGAGGCACACAGTGCGCAGAAGTCGCCAACTTTCTGCAGAGTCAATAGCTGCAGACCTCCAAACTTCGTGTGGTCTTCAGATTAGCTCAAGAACAGTGCGTAGAGAGCTTCATGGAATGGGTTTCCATGGCCGAGCAGCTGCATCCAAGCCTTACATCACCAAGTGCATTGCAAAGCGTCGGATGCAGTGGTGTAAAGCACGCCGCCACTGGACTCTAGAGCAGTGGAGACGTGTTCTCTGGAGTGACGAATCACGCTTCTCTGTCTGGCAATCCGATGGACGAGTCCGGGTTTGGTGGTTGCCAGGAGAACGGTACTTGCCTGACTGCATTGTGCCAAGTGTAAAGTTTGGTGGAGGGGGGATTATGGTGTGGGGTTGTTTTTCAGGGGTTGGGCTTGGCCCCTTAGTTCCAGTGAAAGGAACTCTTAATGCTTCAGCATACCAAGACATTTTGGACAATTTCATGCTCCCAACTTTGTGGGAACAGTTTGGGGATGGCCCCTTCCTGTTCCAACATGACTGCGCACCAGTGCACAAATCAAGGTCCATAAAGACATGGATGAGTGAGTTTGGTGTGGAGGAACTTGACTGGCCTGCACAGAGTCCTGACCTCAACCCGATAGAACACGTTTGAATTAAAGCGGAAACTGTGAGCCAGGCCTTCTCTCCAACATCATTGCCTGACCTCACAAATGCGCTTCAAAAATTCCCATAAACACACTCCTAAACCTTGTGGAAAGCCTTCCCAGAAGAGTTGAGGCTGTTATAACTGCAAAGGGTGGGCCAACTCCATTTTAAACCCTACGGATTAAGAATGGGATGTCATTAAAGTTCATGTGCACGTAAAGGCAGGCGTCCCAAAACTTTTGGCAATATAGTGTATATAAAGTTGAAAAGAACAGCATTTATTTGAAATAAAAATCTATTATATATTATACATGTTTATAATACAATAAATGTTTGATCAATTTAATGCATCCTTTCTGAATAAAAGTATTAATTTCTTTCAAAGAAAATATTGACCTCTAAACTTTTGTATGGTAGTGTATAATAAATAAATGATAAAAACAAAAATATTGTAGTTAAAATATTAATGTTAAAATGATTAATATTTCCATATTTTATTATAAATAAAAGTATTATACATGATTATAGCTGCTTTTGTATTTCAAGGTTGTCCTACCTTAACAATGATGCTGACTGTACCGTACATTTTCTCTTTAAAATTATCTTCCATGATTGAAATTCTTCATTATTTCTGCTAGGATTAGCTGCAAACGCCCTGAAACATTCTCAGGGGAGCTTTTGCATATCAAGTGTGCCCATAGAACCAAGACGTTGTGGCTAGAACCACGAATAAAGTCAAAAGTGCATTCTCACTTCTTATCAAATTACACACTAATTTTCTCTCCTTCTCTAAACCCATTTCCCATCCTCTCATTGTTCTAGCACGGTAACTCTTAAAACTAATATTATGTGGTCTGAAGCTACTCCAGTTGTGGGTCTCAGTGGTGCTTTAAGCAAAGCGCTTGGTGAAGTCGACAAACCTTAACTGTTGCCCTGTTTTCCAGCTCGGCTCACATTGAGTGTGAGAAGAGCAGGTCGAAATTGAAAGTGTGCTGTGGCACTCAGGTCCGGCAGCTCAGAAACAGTTTTGACAAGCCAGGTCAATTCATCTCAGTCTCTGGAGGTATTACAGATCAAGTGCGTATCTGACAGTCTGTCAAAACAAACAACAACAAACAAGGCTCTTTAGAGGTCTCTGGAAGAAGGTCTTTAATTTAGAAAGGAAGACACAAAGGCTTACCAGTGATTTCTATTTGCATCGAATAAAACTGAGCAAGCCTGCAGGGAAGAGGAAATCGGCCAAGCACTGCTTCTGGCTTCAAGCATAGATTTTTGCTCACGACTTCTAAATAAATCTGAGCAGGGCTTAGATGGCGAGTTCTTAAAGCTAGAGCTCAGCACAAACTTCTTAAGCCGCAGCATCCAAACGCCCACTCTCCTCCAACTCTGAACCTCCAGCCACACTCTTTCCTCACTTCACTTTGTACCTACTCATACTCTCAGCCTCTAGCCTATTGCTCTTGTGCTGTAGTTTGCAGCTCCACACAGCAACTAAGTTGTAACTCTCATGTATATTTATATCCGTTTAACGTATAAAGCATTTCATGTAGAACTCAACAAAGAAACTTTTGGTTTTGTTCTCTAACACAGGTCTTTAGATCCAGTATAATGTCTACATCTCCTTTATCTTACATTTCCTTGATCTTTCAAGAAGAGCTCTTCGGTTCAAATTCAATGGCCTCAACATCCAAAGAAGAATCTATGACTAAATGCATTTCTGTGAAACCAAGTGCCCTCAAGATCTGCGTAGTGAATTTCTGACATGCTGGGGTGGACTACATGAACATCTGTGCTCATGAAACTGCTTTGAATCTGCTTTTGAAATTATGGGAAGTTTGATGGTTATAGATTTTTGATGTTAACACCAACTCCACAGGTCTATCCCAAAGCCTATCACCATATGCCCTCGAGTAAAGGCACTTAGGCTATGTACTGTCAGTCCAAATAGGATTTTTGTGCATATCCGATTGAAAACTGATCAGATTTAGCAAGTGTGAACAGTTCGAGCTACATTCGTATGTGGTTTGAAATCCTATTCAAATCGCATTTCTGGAAAACCATTTTAATCTGACTGATCTGGTCGGATTTCCCGAGGTTTTTGTGACTTTCTCACACCACGTAAAACGTAAAAATCATACGTTGTTATAGGAAACATGCTAAAAGTTACTGCAGAAACAAGGTTGTGTTGTTGCAAAGTGCTGGACGAGCAGAACATGACAATATACTGAAGACATGTTTTGAGACCAGCGGAGACAACAGCGCGGAATAAAGCCACACATACCAGCCTCCGGTTCTGCCGCTGCCTCAGAAGATGCAGTAGTCCAGCGTGACGTTGAAAATAAAACAACATCTGTATTAGGGCTGGGTATTGACACAAATTTCAAAATTCGATTTGATTTTGATTCACAAGCTTGCAATTCGATTCGATTTCGATTAAATTCAATTCGATTCAATATCGATTATTTTGGATATATATAAAGAACAGTACATGGCAAATTTTCTCAAGGAAAAAAATCTCAACTAATGCTGTAAACAATACATGGGAATCGGTTCTACATTACTATAATATTGAAGGTTAAAATTAACTGATTTGTATACAAACACTTAAATTAGTGGAAGTTAAGGAAGTTTTTATAATAATAAAGTTAAAATACAAACTTTACAATTATGTAATTATATTTCTACTCCAATTCGTTTTTTGAAACACATTATTTAAATGGTGGCTGTTATAAAAACTTGATGGATTTATTCAAACATGCATTAAATATTGAAGAACATTATAAATTATAACAAATGTGTAATATGGTGCATATAAGGTAAATGTGACATTACGCGACATCGTCTTTCGCGTCTGAAACACTGATTGAGCTATTCCACGGATTTCGGTAAGTTGTACTGTATCTTTGAACATACCTTTGGTGCTCATTAATGTTTGTTTCGCACTGTAACTGGTATTAAAGCGGAGGAGATGATCAGTTCACGCGGGCTTCACGTTGCCGCCTCTCTTGATCTGAGGCTACAGCCATCTGTCACGCCACATCAAACAGCGCCAAAACGGTTATTTTTTGAATTTCATAATAAAATTGACAGAATTTGAAATCTGAGACTTTTGTTTTATATCAAAAGTAACAAAGCACAAAGCTTATTGCCATTTATTAGATGGGAAGAGCGCTACAATGTTCTATTCATTCATCAACTGAAAACAGACTAGACTAATCGATTCTTGGGATTTAAGAATCGATATCGGTTCGTAAAAATGAGAATCGATTAAAATCGAGAAATCGATATTTTTTACCCAGCCCTAATCTGTACTGCAAACCCCTCTATTTTGCAGTTGTTGTTGTTTTTGGTATATAACTACCAACGCAATGTCATTGCCTTAGAAACCAATGCAGATCTGGAAACGCGGAATGGACACAGATATAGGATCTGAATAGTTGTGTTACTCAGTGTGGACATCGATAATTTTAGATCAGATTCCAATCAGATATACAAATAATCAGATTTGGACTAACAGTGTGAACGTAGCCTTAGGCTTCATTCAGACTGCAGGCAAAAGTGGCCCAAATTTTCACACTCATAACACTGATTTCAAGAGCAACACATTTCAACGTCAGATCGCCTTTTATTTAACACAAACAAATTAAATTAATACTCTGCCAGTCAACTAGACATGTTTCGTTTGTTATAGGTATGTCTGTACCGTGAAATGTTAAAAAAAACCCTCACGTTTCAGTGACGCAGGAGTCGCATTTACAGGGGAATATCCGATCTGTCCGCTTACACTGCAGGCGCAAACGCACATATCCGATTCATATCTGATTTATTTCCACATATGAATGAGGCCTGAAACTGATCTGTGAAAATCTCAATCCATGCGCTTTTTTTCTGCTTACACGGTCGTGCATGCTCATAACCGATCTGTGCCACATGGGAGGAAAAAATCGGAATTGTGTCACTTGAACCATGCAGTGTAATGTCATGTGATGTCATATCAATCACACCTGCGGAGACAACCATGGACGTGACACCAACAGAGCTCATCGTTATTTTTGCCCGGTTGGCATACACATTCATAAATCTTTACAACTAAAGACGTGAACGCGAACTTGCGCACTGCGTAATGCATGTCAACATTGCACTGCGCATGTGCCCCAGAGACTTCTGAATACGATTAAGAAAGTAGTTGAATTCAAGCGTTTACATGGTCATTTTTTGCTGTTGGATCGGATTAGAAAAGGAATAAACAACCCCTTCCAATCTGATCTAAATTTCATTCGGATCTAACCCCAGTCGGATCGATTAAGGTGTTTACATGAACGTGTTTCAATCTGATTGAGCCGTCAATCCGATTACAAATGGATTATTTGGGTGCATGTAAACGTAGCCAGTGTGAACAGCACATGGAATCTGATCTTTCTGATTCTGATTTGTGCCACTTCCACATGTGGTTCTAAACCAGATACAGGTCCAATCTCAGTCTGAACAGTTACATGAGAATTCGGGAGTCACTGCAAAAAATTTGCATACCGGTAGTTCTTTGGTCACTCGGTTAATATGGAGGACAGCTGCGAAGGTAGTCAGTGCTGGGACAGCGAGGCATTACAACTCATAAGCATTATGGTGACAGCCCTATTTCAGGAGCAAGCAAAATTTCAGGAGAAATTATACGAGAAAAACGTAGCTCTCCTTCTCCTTATCCTCATCTTCATTCTCCTTGTCACCTGCTCAAAAATTCACTAGCTTCTGCGGCACATCACCTTTTACAAATGTGTAATCTGAACAGCAAATCAGATTACAAGGTTTGCAGTGAATGTAGCTGGGATAGTTCTGATGGAACCATCTATGTACTTTATGTTGCTTTGGATGAAGCTCATCTAAGTTTAATAAGTGTCAAAATAACTCTCTTTCTCTCTGGTTTAGCTCTATGACGGTGCGTAAGGGAAAAAAGCTCACCATCTCCATCCAGGAACACATGGCCATAGACGTCTGTCCTGGCCCCATACGACCAATTAGACAGATCTCTGCCTATTTCCCCCGACTCTCCCCGACCGCTGAGCCCATCTCTCCAAACCCTGCTTCTCCACTGACTCTCAGCCCAGGGGTTGGGACCTCTGGAGGAACAAGTGGAAGTCTCTTGTCCCCTCTGCAGGCAGGGGCGAGGGGAGGGGGTGGGACTCTGTCAGCAGCAAGCAGCATTGAGACATCGGTGGACATCTGCAGTTCAGACAGTGATGACAGTAGTAAGTTTTGACATTGAGTGCTTAAATCCCAGAACAATCACACACACATCCAAGGGAAATTCTTTAGTCACACATCAACACACAACTGTAACTGTAAGGTATCATGAAAGTATAATCATGTTACATAAGTTGTACAGTGGCCTCTTAGCATATAAACAGTCTGTGAGATGACATGTGAGTCACATGTGAGTGCATTGAGCTGTTGGTGGAGAAAAGAGATTTCAAGATTTCTTTTTTATTATTTATTTATTTTTTACAGTTTTGTAGTTGATAGTTTTTTCTATCAAACTCTCAGCTTTAAATTATCTTAGTTTCATTGCGAAATCCAAACATCAATGTCGTTGTGGCGCGCTTGACGTTAATGTGACGCCACGTGACAGACCGCGGAGACTGAGCTAACGTTAGCAGTTCGATAATCTCTTCCTCCTTACTGCTAGTTAGGCTACAGCACGACAAAAATATGAATAATTACCAGAAGGTATGTTAAAAAGATTCAGTAAAACTTACTGTAATGTATCTTATCTCAAGTAATCGCACAATTAACGTTTCAACCGTGGAAAGACACCAAAACAATGTCACCTGACGTTACATTACTTCAGGCAAGTTGGTCGTTAGTTTGCTAGAAAAAAAAAGATAGAACTTTAGAGAGAGAGAGAGAGAGAGGGAAACAAATCGTAAAATCATAAATGCATTGTTAAATGTATAGGGCCTACATTATATTAAAAATTATATTTAATTAACCTGTTATCGATATCTCAATGTGGTGTAGCCATGGGTGTAGCCTATGTTTACATATACTAGTTATGTCAAAAAAATGTCAAAAATGTCTAACCTTGTTTCAAAAAAATGTTTGAAAAGGACTCTTTAGTGACAATTTACTCAAAAAAAAAAAGAAAAAAAAAAAAGCCACTATAAATTTGGAATAGAAACATATTTATATCATTAGAAATAAGAGACTTTCCTTTTTTAGTTAGTTCATACAACTAAAAATGCGTTTCTGGGACAAAACGAACATGGAGCTGTTCCCATTCATTTTGGCAGTGGGCCTATATGTATAATAAAATATAATTTATTGTTTTATTAAATATATTATATATGTGGATAATATATTATCCATGGTAATGTCAGTCCACAAAAAGGCACTCTACCTGCTATATGCCCTGCAGAAATACATAGCTATATAGTACACAGCAAAGTATTATGTTGATCATATATTTTTGTAGGTGTTTCCTTAGAGTGCCTGGCAAAATGAAACGTGAATTATTATGTTAATAATTCTGCAATATTAAGCTTGTACTTTGCGTTGGCAATATGCATAGTACAGGCTTAATATTCCAATTTGCAATGTTGCTATCCATCTTACCATCTGTCAGATATGCACAGCTCCTAATTGTGTTCCATAATGGATCGTTTAATCTGCTGCTTGTCAGGTATTATGGTATATGGTAGTGATGTTATTAACATTTACACTATCATTCCTATGATTGTGTAGCTGCACTGGGGACGTTAGAATTTGAACTGAGGTATGAGAGAGCAACCAGTTCACTGCACTGTAACATCATCAGAGCCAAGGTAACGTCCAACTCACACCTCTGCAGTTCACTACACACTCACACCTATCCATGACTCAGACTGCAAAAACCTGCAGGTGATTTACCCTTTAGCAGTTTGTTCTACTTCAACAGGGCTCCATACCTTTGTTTATTTATATATTTTTTATTTAGCATTCCTGTCCATTAAAACGGCTTGTTTTTTGTTTAGGGTCTGAAACCCATGGATTTTAATGGCCTGGCAGATCCTTATGTCAAACTTCATCTTCTACCAGGAGCCTGCAAGGTGAGATCCTGTTTGGAGTAATTAAACCTTTTATGCATGAAGTTCACTATAGTGGAAAGATTTTTATAAGGCATTTTAACCATTTAGGGCAGGGGTGTAGTTTGCAGGGGGTTGGGGGGGTTTAGCAAGTACAACCTCCCCAATATCTATTCCATGGTTATTGGAAACATATATGATTATTAATCAGTTATATACATTGTGTGTTCAGAGCTTTATCGATTCATTAATTGTTAATTTAAACAATGATGGATTATGGGAATGTATGTAAATTGACATCCCTAGTTCAAACCAAATCTATGCCCTTGATTCAGGGTGTTATGTATCATCCAAACTACCATGACCTCTGAGCTAAACAAGCTAATTATGTATGATTGTAGTCTTTACATACTATATGGCCAAAAATACAAGGACACCGAACACCAACAAACCCATATATGCTTGTTGAACATTTAGGGCCCTATCATACAACCGGCACAATGCAACGTCAGGGGCGACGCAAGTGTTTTTTGCTAGTTTCAGCCCGACACAGTTATCATTTTCACGTCCAGCGTCACATTGTTTAAATAGAAAATGCACTCGCACCCATGGGCAGACTGGTCTGAAAGAGGTGTGTTCAGGCGCATTGGTTGGCACGTTGCTATTTTGAGGCAACTGAAAACGACTGCACCATTGACCAACAAAAACCTGGTCTAAAGTCAATGGGACAATATTTTTTTTGTTATTTAAAGTGCGTGTTAGTAATATGCGCCTATAGGCGGGTGCACAACTCGCGTACACTCTGCTTGTTACACACACAGGGACGTGCAGCAGCACACAAACATTTTTAAATATTAAAAATAAAAGGATTCCTCTCTGGAGAAGCATTCAGTTTTTCCGCTTGCAAATTCTGCCATGTAAATAGTGAATCCGCCATGGTGTGAGCGCAACTGGCTTTTAAAGGGAACGGGAGATGGGACTCTGGTTGGTTTATTGCACGTTACGCCCAAAACACACCCATGACTCATTAAGAGACTTGGTACAACCCTTTTGGACCATGCTCCTTGCACGCCGACCATTTTTTCCATCATTAAACTAGCAAAAGAGGATTCGGACATGCCCTAAGTGCACCTGCGCCATGCGCTTCAGACCATGTGCTTAGATCGTTAAAATAGGGCCCTTAATCTCAAAACTGTGGGAAATAATAAAGAGTTGATCTTCCCTAACAGCTTCCCCTTTTCTAGGAAGGCTTTCTATTAGATGTTAGAGCAGGTATGCAGGGATTTGTTCCCATTCAGACACAAGAGCATCAGAGAGGCATTGATGTTGGGTGATGGGGCCTGACTCACAGTCGGCGTTCCAATTCATCCCAGTAGTGTTCAATGGGATTCAGGTTTAGGCTTTGTGCCTGTCACGTTTTTCTACACTGTTTCATTATAGATCTTGCTTTGTGCACAGTATTATCATGCTGGAACAGAAAAGCACGTTCCTCAGACCATTCCAAAAATGGTCTTGTCTAGCCAAAAAACATAAATTAGAAGGGGATGTCAAAATATTTTTGGCCATATTGTGTGTTTTATTGATGAAAATATAAATTCAAAATGATGAAACCTGACAAATTCCTCTGGAATATCTACTACTTTTAATCCAGAAACAACTACTACTAAAAATGTTTTTTAGCATTCAAATTTGGTGTTAGTAATATGTTTTTGAAAGAAGTCTCTTATGCTCACAAAGGCTGCATTTATTTAATCAAAAAACAGTAAAAACAGTAATATTGTTAAATTTATATATATATATATATTAGGGGTGGGATGGTTCGGATTTCTCACGGTTTGGTTTGTATCACGGTTTTAGTGTCACGTTTTCGGGACAGTTCGGTATGTGCTGTGTTCCGTTAAAAATAGGACAATTATCAAATAAAGATAAAGAAAATAAAAACAAATAATCTAACTACAAAAAAACAGCACAAATAAATACATGAGAGCTAAGATACAAATAAAATAAACAATGCTTTACAGGTTTTTCAGGTATCTAACAGCTTTCAGGTATAGAAATAGAATAAAGTAATCAAATATAAAATAACACTGCATATAAACTTCTTTGAATAGTTAAATAAAGATGAAACATTATTGAAGTTACAAAAGCTGTTCAGTCAAGAATGATTTCTTCGTGCTTTGTCGTTTGATTAACATTAAAACACATAGAGCAGGAATATTAGACTGCTGTCCCTTTAAGACATAATTCAAAGATCCAGTACACTGATACTGATACACATGCGTTGTCTGTCTCATTTTTCTCCTAAGACATAACCTACTATGTTTGTTAGGATACTCGCTAAGATGGACATGTTGACATCATTTTTGTGTGAATTTGTCCGTTTAGGTGCAAGACTCGAAAGAGAATTTGCGCGATGTGACGCGGCTCTCCATGTACGCGCTTCGGATGAGCGCGCACACACACACATACAAATACAAATCTCCTCGCAGCGTGTGCGAGTTCTCTTTCGCGTCTTATGGATGAATGTTTAAATTGGCAAGGTTTAAATGAGTTTAGTTTAAACACAGATAACAACGTGAGATGTTTAGGTCTCACCTGCGCTCGCGCACTATCAACACCCGGGTGATGACGGCGTAAATGACTGGTCATAGAGCTTTCGGCACGTCATTGAACATTTGTTTACAACGAGTGACTGTTTTGTCCATGTTCTTTTGATCATCGCTGTTGTAACGTACTGGGAAACTAGAATGCATATCCATCGACTGAAACATACATTAGCCGAATCCATCTGTCTGTTTTGCTTGTTGTTTTTAACAAATCATACTATAGATGCGTCATCAGGTTTGGGATGAACCGCGGTGTAAGCGCATGCCGAACCGTAGGAGGAGAACCGAACGGTTCGATTTTCTTACAGCGAACCGTCCCACTACTAATATATATATATATATATAATATATTAAAATTTAGCCTAATTTATTCCTGTGATGTCCTGTGATGTAAATAAGCATTCAAAGAATTACAGTGTTCCAAAATTTTCACTCTTTTAATATCATTTTATTTATTTATTATTTGTATAAATAATGCGACAGCAGTTAAAATGTTTTATACCCACAGGCAAATAAACTGAAAACCAAAACTGTACGTAATTCTCTAAATCCTGTTTGGAATGAGACTCTTACTTACGTTGGCATCACGGAGGAGGATATGCACAGGAAGACTCTGAGGTTAGTGAAGACATCTGTGCACCCTTGAATCCCTCTTACTTTATCGGCGACTCCAAGCAGGCTGTAAATCTATTCTGGATATGTCTTAAAAATTCTCCTCTCTGAGAGCAGTGATTTGACAGTACCCTGCATATCTTGCTTCGACAGTAGGTGTGTAGGTGTGTGACAGAGAGTGCGACTGCTTAGCAGACCTTCCTTTCGCTTATGAACCTTCAGGAATGATCTAGTTTCTTGGTACAACTACTGTTGTGCACATTTCTTGGAAATTCAGCATATATTTATCCTGAATATTTTTGCAGTGCTCTTCCTGACTGCTGTAGCACTCAGGTTTATCCTGTGATTATCCATAGAAAATTACCTGTGTGCTCATGTTATAAATGAACAGTATCCCCTGGCAATATTGGACTGGCACTGCTGGTGTTTTCAGACTTGCCCTTTTTTCAGTGGCGGGGTGACAGCAGTCAGAGAAAAGGCATTTAGCCGTTTATCTCCAAGGGAGAGTACAGGAGCAGAGGAGAGTGTCGGTTCCACAAAAACGCAAGCAAACCTTTGAAAAAAAAAAAGAGCAGGCGCTTACTTCCGACCAAACTGGCGAAGCCAGAAATATCACCCTAATCCCATTCATAAATATACATTTCTGTCTGAGCCATTTCCAGCTCTTGCTGCTCTGCGGATGGTATTTTTATAGCCTTTTTTTATCACTTTCGCCCATACTACATTTACAGCTTTAATGTTTATCTTTGCTCTCCTTCCAGTATAATTGAATAACTCTCTCACTCTCTTTTTTATGTTGTTGTTGTTGTTTTTCTCAGGTTATCAGTGTGCGATGAGGATAAACTGACTCATAATGAGTTTATTGGAGAGTCTCGTGTGGCCCTACGACGTGTGAAACCAGACCAGACAAAACGTTTCTACACCTGTTTAGAACATCCACCACCTGTAAGACACTCATACACACATAGTCAGTTTGAGTCTGTGAGAACAGTGCCTGATCTAAATGTAATGTCATTGTGATCAATGCCTGATCTAAATCTAATTAATATAAGCTTGTTCTAGCTAATCAAAAGAACTTTTCTTAACCAGTAAGTGTTGCAGACAGATAGACAGACAGATTGATTGATTGATTGAACTGAAAATCAGTACATTCCAAATTATACATTGAGAGGAAAACAATTCTTCACTTCCGAAATTTGCATAATCCTGTTAAAAACAGAGAAAAGGAAATGTCTAATTTGAACATTTAAATCTTTTATAACATTTAAATCTTGAGGGATCTTCCACAACAACACCAACAACAAATACTAATCCAACAATAAGAGGAGATTTCAAAGATTTCTAGTTCTAGTTCTTTCTTTCCATCGGAGCTGCTTCCATCAGTTTTTGCGGTCAGGGTGGAACCCAAATGCTACGCTGTACACTTAGCTAAAAATAAAATGCATTCCAAGTTGCTGTTGGTTAATTTAGAATTGATGGATGAACTTGCACCTCGACTGGACATGTTTATTAAGTCACTTGTCAATTGTGATAAGACCTTCCTCAGTTATAAATGTTGCCATCTTTGGTGTTTACTTTAATCAGTGTTAGGAATTCACAGCTAGGGTTGCCAACCGGAATCGTCCCGTATTTAAGGCATCAATGAAGCGTTCTGGATGAAAGGCATACGGAATGCAGTTTGTCTCGTATTCTCAGGCATACACTCTAAATTGAGAATTAATCATTCCTTTGACTTTGAGACAAATTTGTGAACATAGCCGTTCGCGGAAGGCTTTAAGACCAAGCAGACTCCTCTGCCAGCTGGTCGCTCAGGCTTCACTGCGAGCGGGTCTCGCGCTGACGGCAAATCCCTTTCACTGTTCGAGTTTTGATTTCAGCAACATTCAGCCAAGCAAGAAAACATGCAGTCTCCCTGAGGGAATACGTGATCAAAAAGGGAAGTCGTCTTTCACTATTGCTAATGTTGTTAAATAGAGAAAAAACATGTTACTCATTTAAGTAGCCTAACTTGTAGCGTAGGCTATTCTTGGACCTCATTATTGAGTCTCAAGCACCAAAAGCAGCCCATACTAGGTCTCTAAGTTCTCTACTTCTCTTTAATTGAAAAATATGCATTTTCATTTATTCATACATGGTTGCAAGAACATTTAGTTCAAACTTATAAGTGCCATTGTTTAAAAAATGCTTTATTGGCTGAAAATTCAAAGATGTTCAGTTATTATGCTTTCAAGTTTTATGCCATCTATGTAGGCCCATCTTCCTGACTGTTTTTTTTTATTATTTTTTTATTTATGGTTTTGAACAGAGGTTGATGTTTAATATCTGTTGGTGTAGCTATATTAGAAAATGTGTAAAATTCAACAATTTGAACATGGAGCCACATTATATCGATGGGATTGAACCATATTCAAGGCCATTAAAATGAAGATTACAAAAGAAGTTTATTAAGAATGAGAATATAGATGGATATTGAGATATCTTTAATACTTTTAGAATTACAGGCACACAAACTTTGGAAAAATACTATTTATGGCACTCAGACAGGAATGTTCAATTGTGTTGATAGGAAAAACAAGTTACATTGCTAGTTTCAATTATTTGTTCTTCAGAAAAATGTGCGACCATTGAAAATGTGTACTAATTTATTCATGGAGGCGCACTGAAATCCCTATCTCTGGAAATTAACCATATTGGGCCTTAAAAATTAAGAAAAGAAAAGTTTGTTAAGAATTAGAATCTAAAAGGATATTAAGATATCTGTAATATGAGTTACAGAAATAAAAACTTTGGGCGAAAAACACAAGAAGTGCTTTTTGCCGTTTTTGAACTATAACAAAGATATGATGCAACAAAGATTGCTAATGTCAGCAGATTTAAATAACAGGTCTACCAATCTCTGTGTAAAAATAAAATAATGATGTTGTTCTAAAGTCATTTTACCCCCCTGTAATCTGACTCCAAATCTCAGGTGAAAACTGTAATTCTGTCCCCCCTCTACAAAATATTGGATTTCTCAGTAAATATACATCCATTACATTTAATAGTTTGGCTTTCTTCTTCATTTATGTTTGTCAGAAAAAAAAAGAAAGAAAATCAAACATTTTCTGAAATTTGGTTGATTTTAACACAAAATTACCAAAATGTGTTTATGTCTGAGAACCTTTTATACATCTTTTATACACATACTTAACTGCAGATACTGAAATGACATACACTGTGTGGTACAGTACATATATTTTGAGTGTCACTTATTCTGTCCCTTATTTTCCTATAAAGAACCACAACTGTCCCTCATTTTCCTTTCCAGAAGTTGACAACTCTAGTCACAGCTTTGCGAGATTAGATAAGGAGCTTGATTTTCACATCGGTTATCAATCCCAAACATTAGCTGCGTTTAAATGGACCCTAAAAATCCATTTGTAATCGGACTAGTGGCACAGTCGGAATAATAAAGTCACAAGTAACCACGTCAATCAGAATGAATTTGCCAAATCCAATTAAAATTTCATTCGGATTATAAGAGGTGGTTTAAACCTTTTCTAATCCAATCGAGGGGACATGTAAACGCTTGATCAGTTTGAAAACTGAAACTGGAAAGTACTGCGCATGTGCAATCACGTACAAATGGCGTATGATGCACAGAATGAGCTATTGTTGTTGAATGTCATAAATGACTGTCATAAATGATGAAGCATCATAAATGACTGTCGTGTCATTCTAAAAATTTTCTTCCACTCATCGTCTGTGAAGTGGAGAAACATCACATCAGTCCTTGTTTCGGACTCTCATCCACAGACACCTTGTTTTGGGCAGGAAGGGGCGTTTTTACTGCTTGATATATATAAGCAGCACGGCACAAAGTTTCATGTGCTCATCATTTCCTAAATTAGGACCCTAAATAGATAAATATAAATAATACTTTAAAACAAAGAAAAGAAGCAATGTAGGAGAATGGTTAGTATGCGGAAACAGTGGTAAACTCTGTGTATTTCTGCAGTGTGATTCGAAGCTTGTGACATATAAATCCACACATCAACTTGATCGCTTTATTTAGCGGTCACATTCGGATTCATCAATCGGAATGAATTCTTTCTGATTGAAACAAAAGGTGTCCATGTAAAAAAAGCTACTGACTGTTTGAATGTAGCAAATGACAAGTACATACAGACACTCTGCTCACTTCATCTCTGTCTCTTTTCTTTCTGTGTCTGCCAGCTTCCCTCTCCTACAGCCATGGGAGCAGCACTGCGAGGGATTTCCTGTTACCTACGAGAGGTACTTTACCTTAAAAACACCTGTTTTCTCTCCGTCTCACTAACAGCGAAAAAGACAATTAACAAAACACTGACATTTCCAGATGTGAGTTCACGATGACGTTTTAAATAATGCCTGCTGATTAATGCTCTCACACTCAAATGTTTTCACATTGGGATCTAATTTGCATTTCAATAAGAACATTGAGCACATTATGATAAGTGGGACGGAAGAAATCGATTAGCATTTTCATTACCATCTAAAATTGTTCTCAACATGCTAGGCGCCCCACGATGAGAGATACCGGAAAGTAAAAAGGACACAAGGAGGATGAGGACGGGGTCGGCTAAGGAAAGGGCAGGCACGTGGATGTACTATCTGCCCATTTCCTTGTTTAAAGCTAATCCCTGCTCTTTCTGTCAACAAGAACGAATGTGGCATTCATAAATGACAGATAAGATTAGCTAAACAGCATTGTGGCCCCCAGAGAGATGAGATACAATTCATTCTATTTAACTTGGTGTTGTAGAGCACTTATGTTGCCAGTGCCCAGTGTTGACAGTTTCACAACAAGCGGCTGAACAGTGAGCCAGAGAGAGAGAAAATTCAAATCCATTTCTTTTGATTTAACCAGGGACGTAGAAACAATCTGGAAAATGGGAGGGGGGGAGGTGGGAGTAGACATTATAGATCTTATCAGCCTGGCCCATGAATATTAATTAGGTGACATAACAGTACTAAAAGCATGTAAATGGACACTAGCCATATAAGGGTTACTGTTTACCCATGATTGCACGTCCATTCATTTGATTATTGCTCAAACCGCTTATTTTATATTCATCCCTCGCTCTGTTTCTCATTTCTGTCATTAATAAACCGATGAAAGATAAATTTGAAAGGACAGAGGCAGCAGAACACTTTGCTGCCCACCTGAAAGCATCAGACGTTTCTGGAGACCAGAATAATAACATTTTCAAAGGAAGGGGAGTGATTATGTGAAAAAAGACATGGAGAAAGGCATAGACGGCATAGCCAGAGAAGATGAAGAAAGAGGGAGCGAGAGGTTACAGGGTTATGAATGGACAGAGGGTGCCGGATGAGTGACAGACCACACACTCACAGGTCTCTGGAGGAAGAGAACAAGAACTGACAGGGGAAAACTGCTGAACTGCTTAGAGGGATCACAGAGACAGTGATGGTTCGGGGGGGTGGGTTGCCATAAGAAATGATGTTAAAGGGACAGTTCACCCAAAAATAAAATTATTTTATGGCAAATAATATCATTTCCTTATGCCTTTCCAAATCTGACTTTCTTTCTTCTGTAGAGAACAAAAGGAGATTTTAATGGCAAGATTTTAATGCAAGTGATGCCATCTGAAGACAAACAACAACTTTATTTAGGGAACAGACTATGAAAAAGAAGTACACTTTAGCATAATTTTAAAAAGAGTACTTATTACAGAAATAATAATCTTAAAAGAAGTGACTTGAGTGCAGAAAGTACGTGTTAATTGCAAACAAATGACAGTGTATTACAGTTTAAATGTATATTAAATGAAAATAGCTGAACTTTAGAGTAATTTTTTACCCACTTAAGTAGGAGTTGACTACATATTAAGTAGGACTTAAAGGGTTAGTTCACCCAAAAGTGAAATTTCTGTCATTAATTACTCACCCTCATGTCGTTCCACACCCGTAAGACGTTCGTTCATCTTCAGAACACAAATTAAGATATTTTTTATGAAATCTGATGGCTCAGTGAGGCCTCTATTGAGAGCAAGATAATTAACACTTTCAGATGCCCAGAAAGTTACTAAAAACATATTTAAAACAGTTCATGTGACAACAGTTGTTCAACCTTAACGTTATGAAGCGACGAGAATACTGTTTGTGCACCAAAAAAAACCAAAATAACAACTTTATTCAACAATATCTAGTGATAGGCGATTTCAAAACACGCCCCCCAGTGGTGAACCATTGAAATTTCAAAACACTTATGATGTAACGAAGCCTCGTTTACTGAAATCACGTGACTTTGGCAGTTTGATACACACTCAGAACCACTGATTCAAAACAAACGATTTTGTAAAGCTTCATGAAGCAGTGTTTTGAAATCACCCATCACTAGATATTGTTGAAAAAAGTCTTTATTTTGTTTTTTGGCGCAAAAGTATTCTCATCGCTTCATAACATTAAGGTTGAACCACTGTAGTCACATGAACTGTTTTAAATATGTCTTTAGTAGCTTTCTGGGCATCTGAAAGTGTTAGTTATCTTGCTGTCAATGGAGGCCTCACTGAGCCGTTGGATTTTATGAAAAATATCTTAATTTGTGTTCAGAAGATGAACGAAGGTCTTACGGGTGTGGAACAACATGAGGGTGAGTAATACATGACAGAATTTTAATTTTTGCACATATATATATATGACAAATGTACTGACAAGTATGTATAGTAAATTAAAATAAACTTTAATTTCAGCTCCTTTAAAATGTGTCATGTATTTAAATATATTTGTAATTCCACATTTGTAATGGTGAAGTTGCAATTTAGTAAATTTATATTAACTTTAAATGAAGTATCGAACAACACACCACAGTTAAAATCATAATCAAGTACTTCACATGCACTTTAGTATATCAGTCAATAAGATCACACATCAAAATAAGTGAACTTCTTTAAAGCATGACAAAATATTATTCCAACATAATGATTTAAAATGTACTTTAAAATAAAACCTTTAATTTGACATTATTAAAAAGTGCACTTTTTAAAAGTGTACTTAAGTGTGTTATAGTCATCAAAGTGTACTCTTTTTAAGTTCACCTAAGTGGCCTTTTTATTTCATTAATATTGCAAATTTAAAACAATTAAGCATAGTTCTTTTCACAAGGGTGGTTACCATTCAATTCCATTGTATTGAAAAGAGCAGCATTCTGCTAAACCTTTCCTTTAGTGTTCTAACAAAAGACAATCTTACAGCTTGAAAAGCCATGATGGAGAGTACAATGACAGACTTTTCATTTTTAGATGAACTATTCCTTTCAAAAAAAAAAAAAAGGGGAGAGTTGAATACAACTGAGAGTTGGAAATGTAATAAAAGAAAAAAGATAGAGGAAGAGATCAAACTCCAGACACGAAAGAAGGATCACAAAGTCACAGACAGAGTTTATGGCATAACAGTCACTATGTTTATTTAAAGCTTTTGATTTGGTGTCATGACTGGCACACATACAGATTCTGGTGGAGGCTGATGACTGGTGCCACGCCATCTGCCTGCTAATCACGCAAATCTGAATATGAAAGCTGTGCGAGTGCGCATACATGTGTGTGCGTGTGCCCAACCTCGCTGCGCACCTGTTTACCTGCTGGATACACCCCCTCATTATCATTAGTGAGTCTGCATGATAGAGGTCATTAGTTTGAAACCTCATGGAGCACAACAGCCAAAAGCCCAAGCTACAACATTTAAACCATGCTAAATTAATTTATCCCATTCAGAAATGCCATTGGCATTTTAATTAGTCGAAGAAACTTGCACTGTCAGAGGAAAGCCACTGCTATGCCACCATCTGCTTCTTTGCGACTAATTTGCCTCAAAGATTTTCTTGCAAAAACATATTATATTATGTTTCCATTTTATTGTAGCGAGCTAATTGATTATACTGAAACATCGCTATCATACCTATTATTTGATATTCATGCAAATACTGAAAACAAAATCAAAGTATGCATTTTTATCTTAACATCGCATATTTTTGTGTGCCCTCGTGTACAAATATATGAGTGAAAGCTGCAACAATTGCAACTAACCGCAAACGTCTAAGTGGCGTTTCTTAGTGTAGTTGACCTCTTGAGGCAGGGAATTATATGCGCGGCTATTTTGTCTGTCTCTTGAGCATTAGACAGCTGGGCTGCTCTCCTCGCTGTTTGCAATATGAGTTGTCTGTTTATAGCGCAGGGGTCGCCCCTCATTCTGCCCACTATTTGTATGTGTCTCCTCACTGTTAAATTAATGAAGGTCTGGCAAAGCAACTTTCACTCACTCCAGCTCTGTCTCACTCACACACACACACACACACACACACACACACTATCTGTATCTATCCCCGCACAATTACATTAATGAAACATCACACTTGCCAGCAAACAGGTTTGGCTTGGCATGCTTCTCACTAATGGGCATATACACCCTCAACCCCGGCACAAACACACATGCACACACACATGCACACAATGTGGCAGACAGGGCTGTAAAGGGGAATTTCAAAGTGCAAGGTAAAGAACTAGAAATAACAAGGCTCTTTTTAGAAAAACAAACAGAGGGAGCGAGACACTGTGATTATTACCCTATTGATCCTGTTCTTTTGCTGGTTACTGTGGGTGCGGCTGGGAGAGAGAAAAAGAGAGAGAGACAAAGACAGCTTAAAACAAAGCACGGGAGGAAAAGAGTATGAAAGACAGCTTACTGCTCTCTTTGTGAATTTTAATATGCAAAGATATTACACTTTCCTCAAATGCATGGGAAATTATTTCCACTGTTATGTCAGAATGAAAACGTTGAATGTGAAATCCCATCAGCTTAAATATATATTGGTCATTACTGTTATGAAGTACTTTTTAGCTCTTTAACTTTTAAAATATTAATATGCCTATGTTTAAAGTAGGGCTGCATGATTTATCGCGATTAAACCGCACGTGATTTGGCAAAGATTGCGATTATTTAATGTGTAGCTTGTCAGAGCTGTACAGCTCTGTGATCAGTAGTAAATGTTTCTTTATCTGAAAGCCAGAGGGTGCTCTTGTGCAGAAACTCCAAATATGCCCTATCGCTATAGCTGAATAAATAGAAGATTGAAATGGTTTGATTGATTAAACATAGCTAATAAACACACGACTGCCTTATTCTGTGTAAGAAGCCACATTGTCTCACAGAAGGATGCTCAACTGTCATTATGAAGTGAGTTTGGAGTAAAAACATGTTATTAAATGTTGTCTTTTGTTGGACAAGATGTTAATAAATGCTTCTCATGTCTGGAAAGATGTTTGACGCGTGTTGCTTTTTCAAATGTACATTATTAGTGACTCAAACTTGCAGTGCTTTCAGATGGATTAGCATTTGGAGCCATACTTCATTGACAAGCTGCGCATAAAAAATAATCAGTCTTTTGCGATTTCATAATCGCACTAAGAATTGCGTTTAAGTTCAATGTTATTTTTCGTATTGTGAGATAAATCGTGCAGCCCTAGTTTAAAGAAGTATTTCTAAAAAGAAGTGGTACACCAGACTAACAGAATCTCAATACAATTTTATTAATTACGCCTTGATTACTTACACAACAGCAAGAAAAAGAACAGGATGGAAACTAAAAGATTGGACACGTAGATTAATTATTGCTTAGTGGGAGATTGAGAGATTGTTAGTAATTTCACTACTTGTATTATATCATGCTGGTCTCTTTAATTTTATCAGAAAAGAAGACAAATCAAGTTTTACCACAAAACAAAACAGAATTAATCAAATCATTATTAGTCCTTACTTATGTCTGTGCTGTTGTTTTCACACAACAGTGATGTCACATCCTGTGGGATGATGTTATTAAGGATCTGGCATTTATCTGTAAGGGATAAGAGATACGACTAATAGGAAAGCAAATATGAGGATACAAGAAAATCCAACATGTTTCTTAAAATTATTTTAATTAGAGAATTAAAAAATGAAGAAACACTTGAAATATTTCTTGAATATTAAATTGGATTTAGCATCTGGAAATAGCATCTGTTCAAATCAAAGTGAAATTATATAAAATGTACCTGTGTGTTTACTTAATTGTGATATTAAGATAAAAAGGAACTAATATGATTTACATCTTAAAAATTTTTTTAATACTTTTTAATAATGTAATATATTTAAACATGCAGACATAAAACTGTACTTTATAACAGAAATGATGTGCACAGGGATGTGCTTTTTTTGTGTTTACTCAATATCTCTGCATCAGTCTAAAATTTGATCTTCCCCATTACAATCCTTTATAGCTCCTGACCCAGATAACTGCAATAAAAAATGAATGTTTTTAATCCATACAGAAGGTTTATCGAATATTTCATGTAAATACTGTTGCTCTTGCGGTGTAAGTGTTACATATTCAGAGTCACACTTGAGCTTTCCCTGCATGCATTATTAATGTGCATTCAAATAAGCTTCTCTCAAGCCTTAGTAATGTGTGTGTGCAAGAGTTGCACCAAATCACACAATTATGTCTCATTAAGTCTCCATATCTCAAAATCCTGAAGAAGCTGTGCTTAGATCTTCCCGCTTCCCCCTTTGGAATCCATTGAAGCTGAGCTGAGCCTAAACAGACCAAGAAGAGAGAATGATAAATGACTGTCTGCATGTGGTAAAGGACGAGTATGAATACATACAAGTCATCATAGAGCATTTACAGAAGACTACAAGAGTTTAAATGGTTATTTTCTGTGTTAAGACCGATTAAACATGATCTTGCATTAGAATCGATATTAGTATTTTATTTATGGAAATCATTTTAATAATTTTCCAAAACAACAGATTGCCATGATTTAAAAATGAGCCTAGTGCATAGATGTCACATTACACTAACATCTTGACATGCCATAACCAGCTGTTTATAATTATTCTACATGTTGAACATGCTCAGATTTTACCCAGAGGGAGCCCTTGTCATTGGCTTGGTTGTATGCCATGTACTGAGTCTCCTACTCCGTCACTTTTAATATAGATGATTTATTACAATGCTTGCAAGACAGAGCTGTATTGATGTTTCTGTTTAGGGTTTGTTCTAAACCTCTAATCTTACGTATTAAAAATTTTGCATGAACCAATTAACATATAAACATTGTTTTGTAGATCATTTCAGTCTTAGGTTTAGCTAATCTAATCTAATTTGTTTTGTTTTTTTGTACACTTTATCTTGTAAGAAATTTAAGGGTGTGTCTCAATCAGCTCCCAGCAACTCTGATTGGCTTTCCACCACACAGTGACTGTGTTGATTCTTGTGTAACTGATAAACAAGGCATGATGTGGCATTTCATATGCACATCATTTAAGCCTTAAAGGGTTACTTCACCCAAAAATGAAAATTCTGTCATTAATTATTCACCCTCATGTCGTTCCACACCCGTAAGACCTTCGTTCATCTTCGGAACACAAATGAAGATATTTTTCATAAAATCCGATGGCTCAATGCCCAGAAAGCTACTAAAATTTTTTTTTAAAACAGTTCATGTGAGTACAGTGGTTATGTTAATGTTATGTAGCGGCGATAATACTTTTTGTGTGCCAAAAAAACAAAATAACGACTTTATTCAATAATATCTAGTGATGGGTGATTTCAAAACACTGCTTTTATAAAGCTTTGAAGCTTTACGAATCTTTTGTTTTGAATCAGTGGTTTGGAGCGTGTACCAAACTGCCAAAGTCACGCCCCCCAGTGGTGAACCATTGAAATTTCGAAACACTTACGATGTAATGAAGCCTCGTTTACTGAAATCACGTGACTTTGGCAGTTTGATACGCGCTCCGAACCACTGATTTGAAACAAAAGATTCGTAAATCTTCGAAGCTTCATGAAGCAGTGTTTTGAAATCGCCCATCACTAGATATTGTTGAATAAAGTCATTATTTAGTTTTTTTGGCACACAAAAAGTATTCTTGTTGCTTCATAACATTAAGGTTGAACCACTGTAGTCACATGAACTGTTTTAAATATGTCTTTATCTTTTTATCTTTCTGGGCATTGAAAGTGTTAATTATCTTGCTGGCAATGCAGGCCACACTGAGCCATCAGATTTTATCAAAAATATCTTAATTTGTGTTCCGACGATGAACGAAGGTCTTAAGGGTGTGGAACGACATGACGGTGAGTAATTGATGACATAATTTTCATTTTTGGGTGAACTAACCCTTTAAACCTCAACAGTACTCTTATGCTGCTTTGCATCCACTGGTATTTCCTTCAGGAAATGATTAATATAGTTCCTTCAATCAAAAACTTTAAGGGTGCATCTCAGTCAGCTCCCTAGTCCAGTAGTAAGTACCGCAGTGAGTCATCCATTTTTATGGCTGTCCAATAGTCAAAATTGTTCCCAAGGCACCAAAATGCTCAAAAAGTCCTACAAAAATGAATCATTCGATTTATACAAGGAATCTATACCAGATGGATATCAGCCCTCCCATAATGTAGTTATGTTGTCCCTAAATAGCTACCTTTTACATTTGAAACCATATGCTGCAAAAAACTGAATCATCAGTATCCCGTTGTTTAGTAGATCAAGGTCCTTGCTAGTGCGAATTTACATTCATGATATTCTGATTCACGAGTCACAAGTTCACTCGTGTGCTTATTGAGACAGCTCAAGATTAAAGTTTGAAAATCTTCCATTGTTTTATGTTCATAGAATGTTGAAATGTAACCAACAGCGATGGTATCATCATAATATTTGCATACTGAACTGCGATTTGTCTTCTTTCTTACATTTATTTGCATACAGAATTCTGACTGCTTTCATCTTCCTTTCATATATGTATCCATACATAGCTGCCCGTGACTGTGCTTATTCTTGAGTAACTGACAAACTGCAAGACGCGATACAGCATTTCATATGTGGATCATTTAAGCCTTAAACCTAAGCCCACCTAAGATTGAGAACATTATTCTTTTGCTGCCTTGCAACCACTGGTATTTCCTTCAGGAAATGCCTAATCTAGTTACATTTTTGGATCTAACACACATTTATTCTTTTTCTGCAGTGGGAGAATGAACAAATGACCAGTTTGGAAGAGAGGGGCCGCCTGTTGCTCTCACTGCAGTTCCTTCCCCCGCCTGCAGAGGGCGAAGGAGAGGGCAGACGAGGTGGCTTGTACGTCGGAGTGCTGCGCTGTGCCCATCTGGCCGCAATGGATGTCAACGGCTTCTCAGATCCCTATGTGAAAATGTGAGATTTCTGCAACAACACTGAGAAAGCACAAACATGCAGCGAAAAGACACTTGCTTTGAATCACGGCTCCTCATGAGAAACAGAAAAAATAAAAAGGGCAAAGGAAAACCAACACTGATTTGGAAGGGAGGTGACATAAACAGTTCTCAGAGATGGAGAGGGATTAGGAGAAACTGTAAAAAATATAGAGAGAGAGAGTAAAAGAGAGAGATAGTATAATACGTAAAAAAAAAAAAAAAAAATCTCTCTGTCCTGCGTCTTTCCTCTGATGTGTCTCTGCATCTCACTCTCTCATTTGTGGCCCCCTCTAATCTCTCATTATTTTTCTCACATCATGTATTAAAATAAACGCTCCCAAACAGTTCTTCCTCCCCAGGCAAAATGGCATAAGAACAGACAGGTCCCCCACCCACGCTCACGTCCCTTCTAGTCACTCTCTCTTTCTCGCTCTCTCTCTCTCTCTCTCTCCTCCATTCCTTTCACAAACACACACATACTCATTCTCTCTTTTCCTCAGGATCAAAGCCATATTCTAACTATGTGTCTTGGGGGAGGGGGTTGAGAGTTAACAGCAGTACATAAAGCAAATAAAAATTTTATGGAAGCCAGTGGGATGTCACAGCAAAAGCCGCAATGCAAACAGCTTGGCACGATTGTGTCCGGAGTCCGTTCCGTATTTGCGCGGTTTTAATCTCCTGCTCTCCCACCGCACTGCTCTTCCTACAGCCCTCACTTTGTTCTTCTGTGTGCCTTTCTCTTTCCAGATACCTGAAGCCAGATGTGAAGAAGAAATCCAAACACAAAACGGCAGTGATTAAAAAGACCCTTAACCCAGAATTCAATGAGGTATGGATGTATTTGATAAACTGGCAGGGAGTGTTTTGAGTGTTAATGAGATGTCTGGTCCAATATTTTTTTGTGCTGCGTCTTTGCTCACTTCAATTCCCAGAAGCCCTTCACCTAAATGCACTTTTGTTTTTCATGTTGTACGTTTCATTTCCGTCATGTCCCTGGTTCTTTTTTTCTCCCTCTCCTCCTTCCCGTCTGTCTCACGCTCTCTCTGTCATGTGGGCGGCTGGCGGTTGCCAGTAAGGCTAAGTGTTTTATTTCCATTCACTCAGAAGTAATACACACCCAGATTGGCCGTATAATTACTCCTTGGCTCAGATGCAGGCTGCTCGCTGCAATCTCACACACCTCTATCTGCTTAAAAGCAGGTCTGCCCTCTGCTCCACGGGAGCCCTCTAAGCAAAACCATAATATCACATCATATCAAAACTTTTCATGAGGGTGATGAAAATTCCTGGGAGGAATAAGAGGCAGGAGCAACATATTATATTTAGAAAATGTTCCAATTTAATTTTTATGAACTGTTTGAACATGTGTGTCTGCCTTTGGCTCAGGAGAGAGGGTTGGGTAGAGGTCAGAAGAGGAATGTCCAGTGGTTTGATCCCAGCATGATTTAAATCGGATACCCTGGATATGTTGCTATGAAGCAGCCTCCTTTTAGACTGTATTGCTTTCTATTGCATAAATGTTTATTCCAGCTCACGCCAGGCTTCAGTCAGTGGGTGTAATATCCCAGACGGGAACATCTGTTTGGCTGAACTACCAAATGTCATTTGTTTCTCAAAATTTGTTTTGTGAAGCAACTTTTCATGGGGTTTAATATTTTGATCATTCCCCAGGTGGCTTCTGAGCTGTCAGGATGATGCATATGAGATCCTTCAGTGTTTAAAAATGTCCTTTAATATGAATTAGGGAAAAAATGAAAAGTGGCAGTGAATAAATAACATTTTGGGGATCAGCCAAATGGTTGATAAAATGAGAAACAGAGGCATTGTGTTTCAAACCAATAATGTAATGTAATGAAACAATTGAAATACTGAAATAATCCACATCATATTTTACCACCTACAGGAGTTTTTCTATGAGATCTCTCTATCTGAACTGGTTCATAAAACACTGGAGGTCACAGTATGGGACTATGACCTGGGAAGATCTAATGATTTCATAGGTAAGAGCAAGCAATTATGATCTGTTCAAATCTGTGCTGCTTTTTCATTCTTTCTGTGTAAACGTGCTAGACGGACATGTTTGAGCATTCAAGTATTGCAGAGAGCTGTGTAATAATAGATATTATTGTTGATTGTTTATAATGCATAAGCGTTATTAATCATGCTTAAATTTTAGGTTTGATACAAGTTATAATAATACCAATATATTCTTTACTGAGATACACCTAGAAATTAATTTCATTGGCCTGCTAAATTAAATTTATAATCCTTATTATATGTGCCTTTGAAGAACAAGGCATCAGCTCTGTTTGGAATAGCATACTATCATATCATACTACTCTTACTATTTCTGAAGTTATAGTAGCCTATATATTGGATATGGCAAATTGAGTGTGAATGTGTCCCAACACTCTTAGTGCAAGGTTGCATCAGGAAGGGCATCCGGTGTAAAACCTGTGCCAAATCAATGTGTGTGTGCGGATAATTACGATGAAGTGGACCCTGGCTGTAAATGAGCGGGACTAATGCTAGGAAAATAAATATATAGTATGTATACTGTGCACAGCATGCTAATTTTCCGTATGAACATAATACCCAGATGACCTACTGCAGTGCTAAATTATGCAGTATAAAACAGAGCACACTGCGTGAAATACTATATCCTATAATGCAATACACTAGATTAGAAATTCCAGTGTAATGAATGGAGCAATAGTTATATTGTCTGTAATTTTTAACTTGTTTTTCTTGATTCATAATTTGATAGGACTGGCAAGACAATAAATTGGTAGGGAAGCAACAATGTTAAAACTAATAAGCTGATATTTATTTTCATGCAATGGCTGATGAATTTTACACTAAATGAAAAAAATGATGTTTTATACTATTATAAATTAGTTAATAAAATTATACATTACAGTTTGAAAATATATATTCATTTTGCGATTGATATAAAATTATTATTATTTTATTTTTTTGAAAGATTAAGCATGACAGCTAAATGTAGAAATGAGCAAAAAAATAGGCTGATTTATATTTAATAAATTTAAAAAATCTCTAATAACAGCTGACAACTGGTACCGATAAGATGTGCATCTCCTTAAAAATATGAATGACTACTGAATACACTTGCTGATTTAAACATGCAAAACTGTGTGAAATGCATCATGTATAATGTTCTTTTTCACATTTTTAAAGAGTAGTAGGCAGTATTCAGCATATACTCTAGTATTCCATTCTGAACATAGCCATCATACTTGATATTAAAGGGTTAGTTCACCCAAAAATGAAATTTCTGTCATTAATTACACACCCTCATGTCATTCCACACCCGTAAAACCTTTGTTCATCTTCAGACACAAATTAAGATATTTTTGATGAAATTCAAGGGTTTCTGAACCACACAGGCAGCCACGTCATTGCACCGTTTGAGGTCCAGAAAGGTAGTAAAGACATCTTTAAAATAGTCCATGTGACTACAGTGGTTCAACCTTAATGTTATGAAGCGACAAGAATACTTTTTTGTGCACAAAAACAAAACAAAAATAATGACTTTATTCAACTATTTCTTCTCTTCTATGTCATTTTCCTCCACTGTTTATGTTGTAAACACAGTGCAGCACTTCTGTGTTTACGTCAGAACACCAGCTTAGTATTGGCTGGCTCCTGCGTCAATATCACACGCATGCGTTGTGTTGCTCACGTGAACAGCATCGGCCAATACTGAGCTGGCGTTCGGATGTAAACACAGTAGCACTGCGCTGCGTTCACTACGTCACCAGGTAGGAGACTGACATGGACTGACATTGCTGCCTGTGTAGTTCAGAAACCCTCAGATTTCATCAAAAATATCTTAATTTGTGTTCTGAAGATGAACGAAGGTCTTACGGGTTTGGGGGTGACATGCGGGTGAGTAATTAATGACAGAAATGTCATTTTCGGGTGAACTAACCCTAAGACATGTACTTACACAACACAAAATATATTCTTGATTGGCAGGTGGCGTGTGCCTGAGCTGTCATGTCCAAGGAGATGCTCTTCGTCATTGGATGGACTGCTTGAGGAACAAGGGTCAGAGGGTGGAGCGCTGGCATATTCTGGCCAATGAGCTGCCTCAGACCACCTGCCATGATTGAGGAAGAATCCTGACAGGAACAAGGAAATCAGTCATGATAGGTTATCGGATTTGATTGATTTGAGGTGGACATGAAGATAATTATATGAGCTAACTAGGGACCAAGTTGTTGGAAGTAAATTACACACTTTGTGCTGTTTAAAAGGAGGGTGGAGGATGGGCCACCAGTCGTCTTCTGACTTAGTGTCACTCAAAGCGAGTCCCCACCCCTTTCACCCACTTCTCTCTCTCTCTTTCGCTCGCTCATTGCTGCACGTTTTCTACACATTTTGTAACGTTGAAGTGAATTTTACTCTTATGAAATCTTGTGTAGCACAATTCTCTTTTTGACTAACCGATTATAATGTATTTCAATGTTCAGTGCTTTCGTATTGCTTGCAGACAAAGCTAAGACGCATCTTTAACAAAACACGGAGGTGCATGTAAACTGCCTGGCGTAAACGCATCAAAATGATATACACATATGGTATCACCATGACAACATGGGAAGGTCCTTAAGGGCCAGTCTTCACAATGTTGTCAGTCATATTTGAAACGACTAGAATTTCATGAAGAGCAGGTTTATGTGTACAACTAACAAATAGACTATCCATTTTGTAGCATGATGCAATGTTTACATTTTTTACTTTGCACCAACTGTGTTTTCCAAGGTCTCAGATTTGGCGGTTTTCAATCTCCAGTTGTTACTTTTCTTTAAAAAGGGGTTTTATGGACATGCTACAATTTGATATCGCATACATTAATTACTTGATATATTTTTGGAATCAAATGTTTATATGTGCCGTATTCTAGGAGTATCTGGAGTGCGTCTGCATGCGTACGCGTGTGTGTCGTCCGGTTGTTTTGTACCAAAAAAAGTGCTGTATTCTTGAGGGTTTGTGGTTTACATTTATATGAAGTGCTTATGTACAAATTGGAAATACATTTGAAATGCATTGCTCTTTAAGATGTGCATCATTTCCCTGCATCCTCTTGAAGCAAGCTTAGAAACCTACCAAGAATTACAATTTGTAATCGCCCTGGCAAGCAGAACATCTATTATGGTGCACCACTTAATATAAGCACCATATAAGCACACTTCACCTAAATGATCTCATTCGCAAAGGCTTCATTCTGGGAGCGATTGCAGTATTGCTTTAGCAATTGTTGATTTGTGTATCTTTACACCAGTAAGCAATAAGATACTCACTAAATGGGATTCCAAACCAAGATTATATCAGCTTTTCCTTCTGTGAAAAACCACTGCACTGATTCTGTGGTTCTTCAAGATGCATCTGGTTGATTATGTGTTCAATGAGTAAATGGTAATTAGACGGCCACTTAACAGCACACCACACTGAGGTAAAAGTGTCAGTGTCACTGTATCTGGCCCAGGCCACTGACACCCACAGTACACATTTTAGAGGAAGCTGATGAGTAGAATCAGGCTTCAATCAGGTGTTTGATTAGAAAAAAGGGGGTTTTAAAAATAATTTCTACCTGATAAGGTATATTAGAGCTTGGCATAACTAGAAAAATGTATATTCATTATAAAAATGCCCAAAATGACACTTTTAAAATTAGGCTTTGTCATACCGTACAGGTTTTTCAAGACAGTGGAAAGTCTGGTCCTTAAAAGGAAAAAAGGGGGGTGTTGAGTGGGTGAATTAAAGTAGTTGTTTTGGCTTATTTTAAACCACTGAGCCTTAAAACTATCATTATGGATACTTTAAAATTAACATTAAATTAACATTATCCCTTAAGTCATATTGATTGTAATAAGAGAACAGAGACCGTTTTACATATAAAGGGTTAGTTCACCTCAAAATTAGCATTCCTTAATCATTTACTCATTCCTAACCTTTATAACATTGTTTCTTATGTGGAGATATTTAGCAGAATCTTTAAGCTGCTCTTGGCCATGTAGACGGAGATCAGGGGCTGTGGAGCTCTAAAAATGACAAACAAGCACCACAAAAGTATCCTATATATCTTATATGCTATATTGCAAGTCTTTTGATGCCATATGATCGCTTTGAGTGAAAAGCAGACCAAAATTTAAAGCATTCACTGAAACTATTACCTTAAAAATCATACTTGACATTCATAGTCACCATCAGTGTTCATTCTGTGAACTCTCTGCTAGGCTCAGGATGAACTTCCGGGATAAGGATGAAATAAAATAATTTAAAATAACACAAAACAAGCATTAAAATAGTCTAAAACAACAACACAAAAAAATCCCCCTAAACATCCATTTCCTTTGAAGATCCAAGGCTCCCACGGTCCCAGAAAACCTGTGTAAGAGGCTACCTAATTGTAAAAGTGATTTCTAGACCTGTTAATTACAAACAGGAAAAGGCATGTAAATTAATTGGTTTTAAAAAGAAGAAAAAAAGAGTATAATTTTTAAACTTAATTATTTTCATTTCATCTATTATTATTTTATTTATTTGAATTTATGGACACTCTTAGTTTCTGTAAATTATTCAGATATTGTTATATATAACTCAATGGAGTCTAAAAGGTTGAAAAACTTTGGTAATAGATTAAACTTGTCATTTAAAAAAGTAGTTTCATCCAAGTGTTCAAATTAGCTATGTAAAATTAGTACTGACATTTCCTGTTGAAAAAAAGCATGAACAAATGCTACTAGTTCATTTCAACTAATCAGATAATGTATAAATTCACTTTCAGAAAAAAAAGGTACAAAAGCTGTCACTGGGATGGTAGTACCCTTTAAAAAGGTTCTAATGTGTACCATTTAGGTACTAATATGTACACTTTTGTTACCAATATGTACCTTTAAGGTACTAATATGCAGTCTTTCAGTATAAAGGTGTACCTTTTGAAAGGGTACCTCCCAGTGACAGCTTTTGTACATTTTTTTCTGAGTGTATAGTTACAAAGTAACACCCTACACTTGAAATGTTTTGTGTCACGTTCTAAAAATGCTCAACATCGCCACCTGGTGGTAACTAATGGGACCATTCCTCTTTTTTTTAAGCATATATAATGACCACCTTTCCATAGAGTTTGGTTAAACCCTGCCTAAAATGTTTAAGTGACCCTGAAGATGTTGATACACCTGTTCAGGTCTTTAAATGGATGGTCCACCCAAAAATTAAAATTGTCATCATTTACACACCCATGTTGTATAATAGATGATATTTTGACGAATGTTGGTAAATCGAACAACTTTGGTTCCCATTGACTTCTATCCTATTATTTTGTCTATACAATTGAAGTCAATAGGAACCAAAACGGTTTGATTACAAACATTCTTCAAAATATCATCTATTATGTTCTACAAAACAAAGAAAGTCAAGTAGGTTTGGAACAACATGAGGGTGAGTAAATGATGACAGCATTTTAATTTTTGGGTGGACTATCCCTTTAAGTACAGCTGAAACAATGTTTTTAGAAGGTGGGGCCTTTGTTCAAATAATTTTACACAAACATCTAAAACATTTTTTAGACCTCAGTCTGATGATAATTGAGGAATCCGAAAGAGGAAACACTCAATAAAATCTATAAATCAAACCATTTAATTTAGCATATTAAAAGAAGCAGAAAACAGCTGACAATACTGGCACTTGATAGTTGCATCCTACTAGTCTGATGGCAGATCACACAACGGGAACATGAAATAAATTTCAACAACACCATCAATCACTGTACTCAAAAGGTTTTCCGAGGACATCATCATGTGATTTATATTCTACTCAATCCTGTCCAAGAGGGTCTCCCAGCATAGTACATTTTAAATGTCTCCTTTATCTAGAACAGCTGATTCGACTCTGATGTTCAGTGATCAGGAGCAGGAAAACTGTGACTGCACGTCACAACGAACAGGGAATCCATCCCATGAGTCTTTCATATAGTTTCAGTTCTTTTTAATTTGCCTGCTGAGGCAAATAAAGCACCACTGCCTCACCTATTATGAACACGCATGTGATTTCGACAGGTGTAGGCATCCTTAAAGCTACGCGCGCACACCGGACAGTCAAACAGACGTAGCTGCAGATGCACTCGGCTGTGGTTCCTCAGAGTCCCGTCATTGTTGAAGCGTTTCCCGCACTGGGCGCAAGCGTACGGCTTCTCCCCTGTATGAATGAGCATGTGCACCTTTAGGCGTGAGTGATGAGGGAATAGTTTTCCACACTGCGGGCAAACATGTGTCCCGGAACCTTTGCCTCTTCCTCGTCCTCTTGCCCTACACTGCCTGATTTCTCTGCTGAACGCTGCATGACGTTGGGGATTGACCGCAACGTTAGCTATACCGAGATGACCATTGCTGTTGATAGTGTCGTTCCTGACTGATCCTAAGTCTGCGTTTTGATGAGCACTGTTGTAGTTGACATGAGTTATGCCTGATTCAGGACAAGCGGTCTTTGACACATTTGGGGTCATTTTACTGATGGACTTTTGCAAGGTTTTAGGCTTTAGCTTCATACATTTAGCTGATTCTAGTTCAGAGGAATTCGATGTATTGAAAACTTTAAGATCAGATTTGTGAGTAACATCGGTAGTAGCAGAGTAATGAGGTAACGGACTGTAGACGGATGTGTTAGCACGGGTTGATTGTGAATTGAGGCTTTCAAAAGGCTCAGTTTTTACACCACAAGGAAATTCATTTAAAGTGGATGTTTCAAAGTCTTCATCTGTTTGAGCCAGTGTGTTTGGTATTGGGGGACATGGTAAACCGACGTCTGATTCGGTCACCAGAAGCGCATTGTTGGAGAACTCTTCCACTTTCGTGCTGGTGGGCTGTTCGTTTTGTACCTGGTTCTGGTTCTGATAGATCTCGGCTGGCAATGTTTCTGTATCAACGCTAGAAGTCCAGTTTAGATGTGGAGGTGGAGATGATGGTGCAGGATTTGAGACGGCTGGACCTGTAAAAGATGAAGGGTCTGAGAAGATCAGGTGGAAACATAGTAACTCATTTAGGTCAGTCGGAGTTGACCGATTTCACGGAGAATCGTGTAGTTTATGATGTTCACAGACTCTGATTCCATCCAGTCGGATGATATCAAACGTGATATTTTGATCTGATTTTAGAACACATATTGTTTTCATTTGTCACACATCTCCTAGCAACGAGGCACATGTTTCTGTGTGAGTTTGTTGTATCAGACCAACTTGAAATTCTGGTTGTGTCAGTGTGTGATCCTCAGCCCAGTTTTTCTCTCTGAAATCATATACAAAGTAGGAAAATGTATGATGCCTAGTGATTTAAAATTTGTTTAGATTTTAAAAGTTGTGTAGTGTATTCCAGCCTTAACTCAACTAATGCCGCGCTCACACTACAGGAGTTTTAGGCCGATTTATCCTCGATTTTCTGAGAATCGAAGAAAAAAATCTTTTTTTCGAGGACCTCGATCGGTTAAGTGAATGTATGTTTTTAAAGACCTTTGATTTAAAAGCTTTAATATGTCTTACAGATTATACATTTTAATATTTTTCGATTGTAGGTACACAGAGAAATTCGTTTTCTTCAAGTGAAAATGGTTTCATGTACAAATATTTTCATAACAGGCCCTTAAAGTGAAATATTTCTTGACATGAGTGGTTTTGGGCCCTTATTTACACCGATAAAAAAATAAGGATTCAATTAAATGAGTCTTGATTTTAAAATATAAGCATTGAGTGTCCAATTTCATACGATCATGAGCAAAATCTGAGATATTATCATTTTAGCTGGCTATGATACAATATTTTTATCTACAATATTTAGTACATTATTTTGCTCATTTTAAGGCACTGCTTTGACAATACTGGCTATCCAAGAGAATCCTGAAAAGTTGTATGGACATAAGTCTATAATGTTCCCTACATTAAAATATTAAATAAATAAACATTACAATCATTTAAACATGTAAATGATCATTTTTACTGGATAAGTTTAACTATATAGTGAAGAAAAGCAGTCAACAGGCAACCAGCATGCATGGGACATGTGTAGAACAGAAATCTAGACAAGGCAAGGCAACTTTGGAAAAGTAAAAATTGTTTTTGTTTGTTTTTGTTTTTTTGAATCACTACACCATTACCATACTTTCCTCTGTTGTTTCATAGTTTCTAGGACTTATATTGTTCTGACATAAAAGAAAAATGTATACAAAAGAACGAGAAGCTGGTAATTTATATGGACTGTGCGGAAAATGGATGTACGTGATTAATCTGACGTGAGTATTGGTTTATACATATTGTTATACAACATTATAAATATTATTTATATTAAATATGTGTTTGTTTATTGGTTTACAGCTGCCCTCACAACAAACAACAGTAAATAACACTCTTACAAAACCTTACCATAACTTTGTAACCATCGTTTCCGCAAAATTACTACCGTTACTACTGTAAAACTATAACGCATTTATATGAGATCTCATTCAAACTGTACAGGAAGCTTGCAGAGACTTTCTGTCATTGTGCTTAACTTTTTAATGATATGAGTGTCTTATATTTTTACTGTTGCTATGGTATTTTGGCGGAAACTATGGTTTCCATGGTAATTTTTTAAGGAAGGTAAATAAACCGCTGTCTTCGGCAGAACACTTTTTTTTTTTTAAATGAAAGGGCTATGTACCGATCGACTCGACGATTTTCTCAATCTCCTTAAGTCTCCGTCTCAGATACTCGTTGTCCTTCTGCACGCTGTCCAGCTCTTTCTCATACTGCAGGACAGTCCCGCCGACCATGTCCATGATTTCATTGAGCGCTGCCATCAAGCGCTCCGTCAGAAACGTGTTGATGACCTGCAGCTTTGTCATTTTGCTGTCGGTTCGCAGTAAATGCAGTTATTTTATTTTCGGTGTAAACACGCTTCTCTGTTGTCATATGACCACGTATATGTTCCTCTTTAACCACAGAAATAAACCGATTCAGCGCCTTCCAACGGAGAGGAGTGGTAAGTACAGAAAGGGCTGATAACACTGTGAGAAGATGGTACCATAATTTCCTACAAAATACTACAGTTACCACGTTACTAGCGTAAAATCATAATCATAAACAAATCAGGGATTTTCTTCAAACCGAATAACATTTCAGAACGTGCATAAAAGCCATATTTTTATTTGTAACTGACCGTAGTGACCATGATGTTTTATTGAAATATTAGGCCTATAGTTTCCATGGTACATTTTTAAGTTGGTCTGAAGGTGGAATCCTTTATAATTATGTATGGAAGCCCGGTGCTGCCTCAGTTGAGCAAAAAATATGATTTTGTAAGTCAGAATGAGAAACTCTCACATGATGACTTATCTCATAATGATGTGAAACTTCCCCATGATAATTACTTAACACCTCATAATAATGAGAAACATTCTTTTTTTATCGTCTTATTATTTTTATTATCTCATTATGAGAAAGCTTTGTGTTATTATGAGAAACTAAGTCATTATTACGAGAAAGTTTCTCATTATTTTGAAAAACAAGGTCATTATGAGGTTTCTCGATATTATAGAAGATAGGTCATTATGAGAGTTCAAGTCATTATGATAATGTTTCTCGTTATTTTGAAAAACAAATTCATTATTATGAGAAGGTTTCTCAAAATTATAGAAAATAAGTCATTATGAGAATTCAAGTCATTATGATAACGTTTCTCAATATTTTGAAAAACAAACTCATTATTATGAGAAAGTTTCTCATTTACACTTCATTTTCAACTAAAAACGGAAAACTTCATACATTTTAGCTGTTCATTTACACGACAGGGTTTTGGGGGGCCTTGAAACACAAACTTTTGAAAACGGGTTTCAAAATACAAGTTTTTGAAAACAATAGCATTATCGTCTCTGTGTAAACTACAAAAAAGCGAATTTGTGAAAACGGTGACAAAGGAAAAACTTTTTCATTTTTAACAGTACTTTGTCGTGTAAACACCCTGGGTCATTATTATGATAATGTTTTTTGTTATGAGAATGGGAAGCTGTCATTATTTCGAGAAAGTTTCTCATTATTATGAGATTTTTTGCCCATTTCTGCAGTTGTGAAAATATGGTTTTGTAAGTCATAATAATAATAAACATTCTCATTATAATGACTAAGCATATAATGAGAAACTTTCTCATAATCAAGCTGTTTTTAGTGGAAAAATCAAATAATTATGACTCATAATGAGAATTTTTTTTTTACTAATGACCACCTCATAATGAGAAACTTTCTCATAATATTGACTTCACATCTCATAATAATCAGAAACTAAGTCATTATTTCAAGAACTTGATTGTAATAATGCTTGCGATTTGTTTACTCGTACATAAACCTCCTTTAGTCATGTTCTTATTTCTATAAATCCAAGATTTGTAATCTCAGCTGAACAAGCATTATTTTTAGGAGGCACACACTGAAAAAAACAACACACAATATTCTCAAAATGTTGTAAAACCAGAATTAATTTATTGTAAAAATTAGTACAAAAGACGAAATCAGTTCAAAACTTGAAACATTTTACATTTCAGTGGGGTGGTAAAATATTCTGTAAATGTCCCTAAAATGATCTTTATTACAGTCTTCTTTAATATGAATCATGCCTTAGAAGTTCAATTAAATAACATCCGATTGTTTTTGTTTTTTTTAATACAATGATGAAACCAAACATCCATTCACCAGTTATTTACAGACTGAAGATTGTTACAGTTTTTCCAAGCCGTAGGATTTTACGCTTCGTCTGTAACCATAATCAAAAGGCTTGGATGACCAACTGCATATGCATACATAGTTTATCTCAACCCACTCCATATGATGTTGATTTTGATGAAACAATTACTTTAAAAACAAACCAAAAGACTGAAAGTTACACAACCACTGTGGTTCACTCAGCGGCTCGCCGTGACGCACAATAGCCAGTGTCCATACTGACTGAGAGCGGTTTAGTGGTTTTCACACAGTTTTTCTCGTAATTTCTTTCATTCGTCTCTTCTCAGCACTGCCAAAGATTAGCACATTTCCTGCAGGAATAACACAAAGATGATGTCTTGCTTTCCTCACATTTATCCTATTATGCAAGCACCATTAATAAGGAAGTTGAACAGACTGAGCAGAAAATGCTACAGCAAATATATATGTATAAAAATCAGAGAACAAATGATAATGTCATGATAACGTCAACATTTACCATGTTTCATCCGAAGGTGCTTTAGAAGGGCAGACGTTGTGTACTCTTTGCGACCTCGAGATATGACGGCCCTACACATAATGCACACTGCTTTGCTACAGTCTCCTTCTTTTAGAGAGAAATACTTCCATACAGGGCTTGATTTGGCTATTGTCCTCTTTTGCATTTCACAGCATTTACTGCTACAGTAGGACCTGTTGGTGCATAATATGTTGTGATATGAAACGTGATTAGCATCATAAGATGAACTGCTGTGCTGGGATACTGTGGGAGGAGCTTCACTGCTAGTGTATGTCGGCTGGTTTGGGTGTTGTGATCTACAGGGGTCCGATGTCCCTAAAGGCAAGTCTGGACTGCGTGGTGACCAGCTCTGATATACATCTTCGGTGCTCCCCATTGCATCGCCTGAACACAAGTTAGAATTCATGAATTCAACTTTGATTTTAGCTGGGAAATGACAGTTTGTCATCTCATCCTCAACAGGATTTGTGTTCTGTTCGGTGTGATCAGCGCACATGTGTGAGCCCTCGTTGTTGTTAGCTTCTGATGGCAAAGCTACAGATTCCCGGTAAGCGTCAGCAGAGTACTCAGGCTTTTCCGGTTTTATGAGCGGATGTTGTTCGCCGTGCCTCTGGCATCGGTCTTGTTGGATCTCATCAAAGGTTTCTGGCTCCTCATTCTGGCTGCAGATCCATCCAGGTTGCACAGGGGAGATGGGCTGATAAGACTGCACAGGAGCTTAAAGAAACATAAAATGATAACATTTACTTAAGATAAAAAGATCCATGTGAACCTGTAATGTGACTTAAAGGCACAATATGTAAGATTTTTTTTTTTTATTAAAAATATCCAAAAATCACTTGAACATTGTTATATATTTAGTCGACTTGTGTACTTACATTATCCCAAATGTTTCCAAGAATGTTTAAATCCAGAGAAATAAGCCATTTTAACCAGGACAACCAATGACATCATGCCTGCGTTACCCTCGATTTCCGATCGATTTTCGATTTTTATTTTGTAGAAACCATGGAAACACCAAAGACGCTTTAATATATTATGTGTTTTATTAGACAATTGAACAACTGTTTGCATACATTCATTGATAGAAAACTAATCATTGTTATATAGCTCAACACAGTAAGTCTTATTGTTTAAATCTCATTTTCTTGATTTACGGTGAGTACCATGTTTTACCATGCCTAATATCGATCTAGCTTACTGCAGTGTGCAACAAGTGTCTCATAGTAGCCACCGAGCGAACGCAGAGTAGCGCTATAAAAACTTTAAACACACAAATGTATCAAATACGATAAAACAGCGCTGCTTTACCCCACATACGCTTGACCAGAAGAAGTGGAAGCAGCGACTGCGGCATAATAAAAGTTCTGCTGCTCTCGAGCCGTGTGTCGTGCTCGTCTCTCATTAGCAATCACTCCAGCGGCCTCGTTTTACCTCTCACAGCACTCGGCTCTGCTCTGCTTCATACTACAGTAACGTTAATAATCTCATCCATGAACATGATTTCTGCCCGAGTCCCATCCTGATTCTCTTCCACCAGCTGTAGACGTGAAGACATAATTCCGCAAAATCAAGGCATCATCCTTTGTTTTGAATAAGCGACCTCTAGCAGCGAAAATTTACATATTGTGCCTTTAAAGATGCACAGATGTTGTTTCTGTGTTGATTTATTTCCAATTAAAAAAGGTGCACTCCAGTCTTCACCTTTTTAATATAATAGCCACAATGAAACATAAGTATCATATCTTTTCTTCCATATTGTGACATACATACGAGTGTAATGGGTTATCGAAAAAGAAAACAATGTTGGGCAAGTGCTCAATGATTGATTAACTTTTTGAAAGATAAAAAGATACATTTTAAATTGGAATGTTTAATAAAAGATAAGTTGTCAACTTTTAGTAGTACACTAGCATATAGATGGACTAAAAGCCACGAAACTCAGTTTTAAGTAAAAAGAAAAAAGAAAAGAATATAAGAATATAGAATATAAGACTATATATATATATATATCCTTAAAAATATAATATCCTCAACATCCTTCATAATATTATTCACACATCCTCGAATAACATGTAATCAAGAATAGATTCATTTATGAATAATCTCGTGGCTACGAATCAAACATGGACTCGTGACCACAACCAAAACAAGCACACAAAATGACAACAAAACCAGGATTTTCTGATGAAAGCCACACTCCAGTTCCAGTTAAAATGCTATGATAGATCAATGGTCATTAACTCTTTTAAACATAATGGAAAAACATTCACCGTGATATTTTATGGAGTTTAATCGTCTTACCAGCATTAGCGCGTTCAGTGAAGCACCCTGAGTCTCGTAACATTTCTTTCAGTCGCTCGTTTTCGCTCCTGATTCGCTCCGTTTCCTCCTCATACTCCCGAACCGTTCTGCCGACTGTGAAGATGATCTCCTTCACAGCAGCCATCAAGCGCTCGGTCATGAAAGTATTCAGACGATCAAGTTTAGTCATTTTACTGTATTTAGAGAGCTGTATTTAAATGATAAATACAGACAATACAGGTAGCGATAACAGCAGAGACGAGCGCGTGAAAGTTCCCCCTTTAAAATCAAACCACCAACACATAAGGTTGCTGTGCTAACTGAAGTGTCTCTAGCACCCTTCACAGGACAGGAGGAGGCAGTACAGGTTTTACTGTTCAGCTTTGGGCCAAATAACGTCATCATTCATATTATTTACACCGATGAGCAAAAACATTATGCCTTTATGAGCAAAAACCAACATGCTGTTGGTCCTCCGCTTTCTGCCAGCGCTGACCCACCAAGGCATGGACTATACAAGAGCCCTGAAGGTGTCCTGTGGTATCTGGCCAGGGCAACACCTCGAACTCATCATGCTCCTCAAACCATTCCTGAACAATGTGTGCAGTTTGGTAAGAGCATTATTCTGCTGTAAGAGGCCACTTCCACCAGGGAACACCATTGTCATGAAGGGGTGTACCTGGTCTGCAACAATGTTTAGGTAGGTGGCACATGTCAAAGATATGTAATGAAATATTTTATTATATCCTATAGAAAACAATTGTAGAATTAGTTTGCTTACTATAAAAGCCAGAAGTGTTTTGAGGCCTCATGGCCTACGTGACTGTGATTACACAGATGCATCTATGAAAGCAGTTTTTTTTTCAGGGGTTAAGTCAGGGGTTTTCCAGTAAACAACAGATGGCTGTGAAAGACCAAGACCATTATTAAGAGGTGTGAAATAAATGTCACTTGGAGGCTTCTTGCCTCTGAGAATGGGTTGACAGTCCTTGTTACTATGTTAAATTTTGCCTATGAGAAAGGGTTGACCATCAATTGGCAGAATTCCACAATTAGGGAGTAAGGCAAAAGATGTAGAACTTAGTTGTGGGAAAACCAGAGGGGTGAATCTTACCAGAGAATTATGTCACTTTGTTGCAAAATAACACATAAGAAAACTGTATAAGAACTGGCCAGAGATAAATTTAGATGAACAGCTGGTCCTGGAAATTTGACTCTGAGAGCTTTCTTTGAGACCAGAACTGAAGCGACACTGAGACATTGAATTTGCCAAGACAAGGAGCAACCCACAAACCTTGCCTTTTCAGAGATACTCTGACCCAGCCACCATATAAAAATCTGGCCCTTGTCAAAGTCGCTCAGATCTTTATTCCAGCCCACTTCTCCTGCATCCAACAGATTGATTACAAGAACTGATTGTTTGCTTACAATCTAATGTACCCTGACCATAACATTGTGGCCTTGTTAGGAGATGATCAATGATATTTGCTTCACCTGTGACTGGTCATAATGTTCTGGCTCATCAGTGTATATTCAGTCATAACTTCACAATCATACACAGCAAGTGTAATGAGAAATAGAGACTAATAAACATACTTTTATTCATTTTTTTGCTTTGGCTCTGTGGTCACAATGCAACTGGAGTCAGACACCTCTTTATTATGAACCCTCTTATGACATAAGAAAACCAGTTCTCTGTGGGGCAGTTATCCAATTTAAATTATATTGCATTTTAAGTGAAAGTATAGATACTGTGCAAAAAGTCAAAGTATCTAGCCAAACAAGTGAAAATAAAAATGTTCCAGAAAAATGCATCTAAATGTGCTTAAATATTTAAAAGTTCGAAGAATAACATGCACAAAAGTTTTTTTTTTTTTTTTAAAGGCATTAATACATTTAATTCCAATTGATCAAAAGTGACAGAAAAAAAATAAAATAAAAAAATAAAAAATGACTGTAATTATCAAGAATCCTGAAAAAATGTATCAGTTTCCACAAAATTATTAACATTGATGATAAATTTTTTTTTATTGAGGACCAAATCAGCATATTAGAATGATTTATGAAGGATCATGTGACACTGAAGACTGGAGACACAAGAGCTTGTACTGAAACAGACTGTCATAAGTTGCATTTCAGATTGAGAGATATGGTCCCCCCCCTCCCACACACACACACACACACACACACACACACACACACACACACACATACTGTACAAATAAAAAATACACCAATACACCCTTAGATTTTTCTATCCTTTGTTTTTATTCTCAATCTGGAGTTAATAAACATATGCTATGATCTGTATAATACAACAGGCCGAAATGAACCATTCCATAAAAGTATTTAACATTATCAGATTCAGACAACTTCGTAAAACACTGTAAAACATATTTACAAAACAAATAAAACATATGTTGTAACTTATAAAAAAACAACAACACTAAGATGTAAACGATAACTTCTAGCAGTTTGTGTCTTTGACTTTGCTGTGTCCTGCTTCTTCCCAGTGGAACTCTCTCGCCTCTGTGTCTGAAACAAAAGCGTCTTCAGTCAGGTAAAAAAGAAAAAAAGTTACAAGCTTCAAAGAATGAGCTAAAAATACAATCTAGGGTTGCTGCAATAAAAATAAATAAATAAAAAAATCAAAGACCTTTTTAAGACCTGAAGATACAATAATTAGTACTGTACTCTAGGGGTGTGTGATATTTACAGAAATAATGTCTATATTTTCTGGAATCTTGTCATTAACAATTAGATTATACTGTGTCTGTTTTAGGCCTGTTGCGGACAGCTGACTCTAGAAGATTTTAATATTCTGTGCGGTGGTCAGTTCACAGCAGTGACATAAATTAACTTTTCCATTAGGGGGCAATTATTAAACCTTATTAAAGGTCAATGAGTCATTTATTCAACAGCTGATTTGTTCAAATGCATTCAAACGCTGATTCATGAAGCAAGTGACTGTCTTCCTTAATGACTGAGTCATTGAATCACTCATTCAGTAACAAAGCACAGCTATCTATCATCCCACAATGGTTCTGCTGTGGTTTTATTTTGAATTTTTGGTTGAAATGAATAAATATGATGAGAACTGGGGGCAAGAATAAAATGCCCCTGCATACCTTGAGTTTTGGAGGCATTCTTACTGCAGAAATAATAGGCTACATCACAGTGAATAATACATGCACTCTCAATGCATGTTTTTGTTTGGTTTTTGCAAAGTGAGTGGCATATCGGATCAAGTCAGCATATCGTTTAAACAACAATTACGGTATCATAGATGACATATCGCATACCCCTACTGTACGCACAAAGAACAAGTTCACAATACACCATGTTTCACAGACTATTTTACACACCCTCCACCTTCACCTCTGGTGAAGAATGCAAAATGTCAAAAAATGTAAACAAGACTACGTAACAATGTCGATTTGTGGCTCAGCCTAACCAGCTATATTTTTCAATCTGATTTAAGACCTTATCTCAAAATTGAATGCCTGGCAGAATACAAATATTTAAGACATTTTAATGTCCTTAAAATCAGGAGATTTAATTTCTTTTTAATGACCTGTGGGAACCCTGTTATGGTTGGGTCTTTTGATGCTTTTTAGGGATTTATGAAAAAACAAGTACCTTGCTTTGTGGCTGCAACATTTTCCTCAGTTTCATCATTAACAGGGCTCTTTGCTGATGGCTGTCAATAAAAAAAAAAAAAAGAATGTTAACTCTGTTCTCTTATAAGAATAAAGCTTCTTGTTTTTTAGGGAAAAAATCACTTTACCTCAAGGCTAGCTTCATCCTTCACTGATGTCTCTCCACCTTGTATTCTTCTCTTCGGCCTTTTCGGTTTTTCCTGGTCTGTGTTAGTTGACGTGTCCCCTTGAAGACATGAAAAAAAAAAACATGAACAGTTCACACAAATCTCTCATTTTGATGAATTACAAAAAACTGGGTTTCTGCAGGTTTTATGAAGGTAAATTTAAGACTTTTTTAAAGACCTTTTAAGACCAAGTAAATAAAAAGTAAGGAATAAACTGAAGGGAACACAATATGTCAATATGTTCTCTAAATGTAAATGTCTAGGGAGAAACACAATGGCCCTCATTTCCACGTTTCTATGAAAAACTTGCCATTTATCAATATGGACGTGAGCGGTGGCTACAATCAAATCTCACATCAGGTTTCAAGTCGTATGCAGAAGTTTTAGAGTTTGCGTGCAGCATTGTAAATCTGGCGAAGAATTGTTATGAGAGCATTTTGGCTGGAATGAAAATATATGAAGAGTGTAAGCCACATATTCATCCTTTAAAAATGTGTTTCCAATAGTAAAATATTCTATTGACAGTGTTATGTAGCCTATCCATAACATTATTAATAAAGTATTTCTTATATTAAATAATTATATAATAATTTAGTTGTTTGCAATTTTGAGGCTAACAGACATTTTTGGTGTAAGATCAATTTCTTTCTTGAGATTCCTTCCTCTTCTTGGCCAGGTTACGTTTCTCCATGTTGCAAACTCTAGGGGCGAGGCTTCTAAAACGTAAATTTATACGGGTGTGATATTTAAATAAATATTTGTTTTCAGCCGCCACATTTATTAGCGTCCGATCATTCATACGATGGGATTGGCGATATATAAATGTTTCATAAATCACACTTGAACCCTGTCGTAAGATGATTTCTGCACTCGGATCTGCGCTTGTTTCTATGTGAGACTGATAAAAGATTGAAAAAAAAAAAAAAAAATCAAGAAAAAAAATTGTGCTCAAAAAACAAAAATCAATGTAATTTAAATGGAAGTTTTCATAACTCATTGACAGATACTTATTTTTGTTTTAAGCATAAACTCACTTAATTTTGTTCAGTTTTTCAAGATTTAATTTTACATTTGCATCTCAAGCAAATGTATCTTGATTTAAAGATGTTTAGATATTTGTATTGGAAAAGAGGACAAAAATACTTGGGGAAAAAAAAAACATTTTTTGCAATGCATGCAACATTTAAAGCCAAAACTTTATGAATTTAAGACTTTCTAGATCTTTTTTAAGGCCTTGACTTGTGTAAGGGCAAATTAAGACTTTTTAAGACCTTTTCAGAAACCCTGATTCAAGTAAAATAAAATATAGTAACAATCAAAACAACAACTAATAAATTCACCATGGTATGCAAATGTGTGCTTTAAAAGGCGATACTTCTGGATGAATCCCACATTACAGTGATGACACCAGAATGGCCTCTCACCTGTGTGGAAATAAAAAAAACAGAGGCATGAGAATGAGCATAAATAATGATCCTGGCTCTTGTCTGTGACTAGCTTGCTTTGAGTGTGTGACCTGACCTGTGTGAGTGTATTCATGTCTGCGCAGCGTGTAGGAGCTGCAGAAAGTTGCCCTGCAGTGCTGGCAGACATGTATTTTTGAACTAGGCATCTCTCCTTCACCTAGCAAGTCATCATCCATGATCAGTGACTATACAAATGAGGAAAAAAACAGAACACCACTGCTTAGACTTTGTTCATCGAAAGTACTGCTATAGACATTTCATTAATAAATTTACATTCAGACAAGAGGAAGTAGAGTTAAGGTAATCTCAGTAGGGACTGACTGACAGTTAACAGCAATTTACAGCATTTTAAGTCCTGTGTAGAATTAATACCTGTTGCACTATCTAGGTGTACCGCACGTCTGAGACTAAATCTTAGGCCTAGTCAAAGGTATGAGTAATGTTAAAAGTCATGACTTGTTCGGAAAAGATTTTCATTTCACATAACATCGATATTTTAGAATCGATAGGCCTATAACATCAATTGGTGTGCCGACACAGGTAACTGACCTAACACAAAATGTAGGAATTGTGAATATTAAACATGAACATATCTAGGATTATTAGCAGAAATGTTATACCATGCATCATCTTGCTTGGAGGGACAGCATAAAAGCTTGGAAATAAAATTGCACGGTTTTTAAGTCCATTCACAGCAAGCAATTTTTAGCCAGCAAATCATAAAGGATTAGTTCACTTTAAAATGAAAATTACCACAAGATTTACTCACCCTCAAGCCATCCTAGATGAATATATCTTTCTTCTTTCTGATGAACACAATCGGAGTTATATTAATAAATATCCTGACGCATCCAAGCTTTATAATAGCAGTGAATGGGACAAACAAGTATTAAGCTCAAGAAAGTGCATCCGTCCATTATAAACATACTCCACGCGACTCCGGGTGTTAATAAAAGGCCTTCTGAAGCGAAGCGATGCGTTTGTGTAAGAAAAATATCCATATTTAACAAGTAAAATATCTAGCTTCCGCCAGACCACCTTCCGTATTCAAGTTACGAAGAAAGTGTAATGCCTCTCGCAGTTCAAAACGCTTATGCTACGTCCTTCCGTGTTCAACTTACAACTTGGCCCCATTTACTGCCATTATAATGCTTGGATGCGTCAGGATTCAGGATATTTATTAATATATCTCTGATTGTGTTCATCAGAAAGAATAAAGTCATATACACCTAGGATGGCTTGAGGGTGAGTAAAGCTTGGGCTAATTTTCATTTGAAAGTGAACTTATCCTTTAAGTTACTGTAGGCTACTAATAAATTATATAAACAATATTATCTGACACATAACATAATTAACTTAATTCATAAGATAAATTAAGTTGTATGTGCATACCTTAAAAAAAAAGCATAAATCTGTATTCAGATTTCAGAATGAGCACTTCGACATTTGCCTTGGTCCTGTATGTAGCTCGCTCACAGTTTTAGCAGGGACATTTCCCGACGTATAAATAACTTTTATGTGCTTAGGATGTTTAATAACCATTTACATGCATCTGCCTTGTAAGAATATACAGAGAGACTTCGGATAAACATTGACTCAACGTTTGCTCATTGGAATTAGATGGCGCAGTGGCTTCATTTGTTATGATGTCATGAGCAAATTCAGTTCTTCATTATTAGCAAATTTAAGTTTGTAACTATAGCGTAAATTGCATCTCGGCTAGCATTGTGCTAGAATGTGTCAGTGTGGACACTCATTGTCTATGCTGGGTGTAGTTCCGCCTGGATGTAGTTTTAGTTGGTGCAACAGGTGTATTTATGGGAATATTTATGGGAAGGCTGGATGTAGCAAAGTCCAGAGTAGAGCTTGAACCCAAATTGTTTACATCCAGCTGGTGCAACCGGCCCCTGGAAGTTTTTACATACCAGTATTAAACCAAAACAAAAGTGAGTATGTAAACGTGAACAACTTTAAAGAGATTTATAATATCCTTTAAATGTAAATAATCTAATAATGTGGAGTCCTGAAGAACAAATTTCAGAATGTGACATTCAACAATATTTACCTCATTTTGGACACACGAGCGCCTCTTCCTCATCCTCTTCCTTCCTTTTCCATGGGTTTTGGCTTTCACACCATCATTAGATACAGTTCGGTTGCTGTGAGGTGGACTAAAATCATCAAATGGATTTCTGAGAACGTTGTATTCTGGGTGAGCTTTGATGGAGCAGGTGTCTGATGTTGCCGTCACTGTCCTTTCTTGATCAACATCACACTTTGGGAGACTTATTTCTTCATTCTTACAGTCTGTTGATTCTTGACCAGTGCTTAGATATGGAAAACTAACCGACAAAAAATCATAGCCGACTTCATTTTCAAGAGAATGTTTGAATTGTAAATTAGCACCCTCTGTCTGCCCGTCATTTCTAACCCCCTCATTTGGACTTGAGACATCTGGTTGCCCTACACTGCATGTGACATCTTGATGGGAAGAACTTCCTTGTTCATTATCCAAATTTAGCTGCTCTGTTCCATAAGTGGTATTTAGCCAATGAAAACCCGATGGTTCTAGATTTGCATCAATCTCTTCCGGACTCCAGGGGGTAGTAAGTGTGGGAGTTGGAGGAATGGGCCCAGCATTGAGAAGAATTTCACCACAGCTAGCCTCAGCGCTGTCAGTTGATTTGCCCTTGCACTGCTCTAAATGCGTAGCAAAATACTTCTTGTTAAATAACCCTAAACAGTAGATGCAATAAACACTATCATCAAATGAGCAGTCTGGTGCAAAGCTCATAAATGTTTTTAAATCTTGTTTACTACTTTGAACCACATTTGTGCTGTGTAAAACATTTCCCTTAGTTTGAAGGAGGTTCAAGAGATGTTTCCTTTCTTGTGAGCTCTTGTCAAAGGTAAGAGCGTTTGCCACCTCTGGCTCATTAGGATGAACTGACTGAAGATGATCCATCATTCTATAATGTGGTTGCTTGCAGTAATAGCAGTGATGTATCTTCAACAAGTCTTCCATGGAATTGCTTTGGCCTTCAGGACCCTGTTGATGCAAGGAAGCAATAATTAATAAATGCATTCAGAAATGTAATAAATTAAATAATTCAAAATTAGGGGTGTAACAGTACATGTATTCGTCCCAAACCGTACAGTACGGACGTCACGGTTCGGTGCATACAGCAAGATGACGAATACAGTCAGTCACAGGCGATCCAAACTCCAATCCAGAAGGGGGGGGCGTGCGCGGGGTAACGCATTGTAGCTTAACCACTTTTAACCAGCATTAACTAACAATAATCGGAATAAGCTCTGTGTTTTGTTACTTTCGATAAGAAACAAATGTTATCTTTCAAATTCTGTCCATTTTATTACGAAATTCAAACAATAAATGCATGTTTTGACGCTGCTGTAAGTGAACGCGATCATCCCTTCCTCTTCACTACTAGTTACTAGTTGTATGAATGAACATCTGCAGGTATGTTGAAAGATACAGTACAACTTACTGAAACGCATCATATCTCGTGTAATCACTCAGTGTTTACACCGCAGAAAGAGGTCAATAAAACAGCTTGCAAACAACACGTAGCATTCATTTACCTCAGAAAAGCCATTGTCGGCAACATGTTCGCTAAAGAAATGAACTCTTCGTTAAATATATGCACTATCATATTATTAGCCTATATATTATGTTTTACTTTACCTGTTAGTGATGTCTTAATTATGTTTAAATAAATCTGCCATGAAAACAAGATAATGACAGTCACTGAATTGGAGAAACAATTTTACAATTAGATAAGTTTTTGCAAAAACTGCATTATGTGCAATTTTTTATTATTTGAGTGTTGATTATTATATATAAAAATAAATAAATGGCAACTGAATTTAATAGTTTGGGCTGTTGTTAATTGTAACCTTTAATATTATAGTAATGTGCAAGTAAGGGCTCCCTATATAGTTTACAGCATTAGCAGAGATAGATGTTTTTATCCTTAAGAAAATTTTAATTATAATTGAATGAATTTAAAGACAGACACAATTTGTTCAATAAACCACTGTTTAATAATAATAATAATAATAATAATAATAAAAAGTTTAGTTTTCGAACCGTGACTTCAAAACTGAGGTACGTTACACCCCTATTCAAAATACTTTGTATGGTCAGTCTTTGCATATTAACACTAAAAGGCTGTTACTTTTGTTACATGTAAAATATATTGCAGAAAATCAAAAGCAACAACAACAAAATACTATTCAATAAAAAAAACAAAACCTGTGAATGAGAACTTGGACAACTTTTCTTTGACTCTTCTTTTAGACGGCTGATCTTGTAATCTTGTTTGATGGCTGATCTGGTAGTCTTCCTTGTTGTAAGATCATTTTGAGCTGTGCTGCTGTCAATTTTAGAGACAAGAAGCCCCTCCACTTTTGGATAATTGTTTTCGGGGCAGCACTCTGGCAAGAGGCAAGATTAGGAGGGCTTGAGTGTTCCTGATCACAAATCTGCTTGGTTTTCTTTTTAATGGCGAAAGTATTCAATAACTTTCCTTTAGTCTTTGTCAAGACTTAAAGCTTTTATCACTTCGGCTTCTCTTGTGTGATCACACTTTAGGTGCAGTTCTATCTTTCTTCATGCCTTCCCACAAAACCGACAATATAGTGCTTGCTTTACTTCTTTTGTGCAGTCTTACCACTACTGTCAGAGGTTTGACGGGTTGTGGAAGAGTTTGAGAGCACTCCGAATTCTTCAGAACTTTTCACAAATAACGCATTAGTTTTCACATTTTGTTCAGAAAGTTCATTCTTCCCTGAGCTTTCAGAGTTGTCAGTTGAATCATCCAGAACAGATTCTGACATCTGACATTAAGGAACATTTTAAAGAAAACAGTATAATTAAATAGAAAGTAAGATTTCTCTGTTCATGTATTTACATATCTCTTTACATTTCCACAGATTGATTAAGAGTGGATTTACTTCTGAGTCTCTAGCATACTTTCCAATCTGCTGCTATTGCATACCTGGTTGTTCACACCCAGATTCATATTTTTTCTCTCATCATCATTGACAATCTCCATGTCTAGCGGTTTCTTATCAACATTGACTTCTGTCTGAGATGCCTGATTAGCAAATACTGTATCAGATGTTTGACATATCTCCTCCATCGAACTCATGGGGTTGTCCTTTGTTTGTCTGATGGTGACAGAAGCAATCTGGTCTCTGGTGAGAGGATCATTTGAGATACTCTGATCATTTCTTTCACTTGTTACAACCTTAACATCAGTATGTTTCGAGGCACCGTCAACAGATTTGGCATGAATACATGTGGACTCATCAGTCTTGATGATGGATTCAGTTGCATCTGGAGCTGAAAAATTGGAGTCGCTGGAAGGATTTCCACCAGGTTTGTTGCACACATCTAATTGTTCGTTTTGAATTCTAGGCACTGAGGCAGTTTTCTTTGGATTCAACACATCTTCATCAACATTGTCTTCAACATCTGAGAGGACCAAACAAACTAATTCTGAGTCAATTTTCTTCTGCATGGAACCAGAACTAGTTTCCTTGAACAAAGACTCTAAATCGCTAGTCTGTGGCATGACAGTTAATTTCATAGCAGAAATGCTATTACAATCACACTTCGAATCACACTTCGTTCTTCCACATTCAGACGGAGAATGTTCAGCAGCAGTTTTTGCATTGGACTGCTCTAGTTCATCATCAATTATTATCAGCGGTAATTGGTCTATGGCTGTTTTCTCTGAAACACCAAGAAAATAACAGTCATGGTCCTCTTTTTGTTGACTCTCTGTGTTATTTAACTCAGAGGATTCATCAGCCAGTGGGCCCCCAAACTTATCAAGCTTATCAAGCTCTACTTCTGATTGAGAATAACTTTGTGGAGATCCAACCTCTACAGAGACTATTTCTGTCTCAGGAACAACACTGTGGCATATTTCAGACTTGTTCTGGACGCCATGTCCAGAGCTTTCCACTGGCTTCATGCAAAGATTGGAACCCACAATTTCATCTTCGACAGCATCTACCATTTCATCTTCCACAGCATTTACCAATACTGAGCATGAGGTTTGTTCATGATCAAAGCCACTTCTTTCAGAACGACCTGACTTTAAGCCTCCAGACACTGAGCTCCAGTACTTGCATTCAGACGTAATTGGCTCTAGAACAATCCTTGGCTGCAAATTGAAGTGGCTCATGACGTCACTGAATAACTCGGGTTTGGTTCTTTGATTAGTTTTATCGCAGGTGGTAGGCTGCTCAGTCGCTGTCTGAGGTAGAAGGCCAAGGCAGCCAGTGTAGTCCTCCAGTACAGTGGCCTCAGAACTGCTTGCGAGAGCTCCAGACACTGCATGGGTTGTACCGCTGCTCAGATGTGCAGATCCGTCCTCATTCACCGTTTCTTCACCCACAGATTCTTCAGACTTATCACTGTTGTTCCCCGGAGGCTGTATTGGGGGAAACGGACAATCAACCATTCTCATAATGACTTGAACAACAGCCCTTTGGGTCAACATGACCTAGGATTCATTGCACAAACAATTCCTCTAGCAGTCAAAATGATTAATCGCATAGTCTCTCCTACCTCCTGATTATGGATTTTCGGGAGTTGGCCCCTTTTCAGGTCACCATAAAAACGTGTCTGGCGCTGCCGATAGGAGTATGGTTTTCTCACCACAGTGAATCTGCATATGCATCATTAGCCGCATTTCCCAAGCAAAAACTTTGCCACAAAATGGGCAGGGTAGTGGCCCTTGACCTCTGGTTTTGCCTTTCCGTAACAACTCTTTGTTTGGGGATCCTTGAAGTGTCTGTTGAAGGGGTACGAAAAAAAAAATAATTTTAATACAAATTTTAATTTGTGCAGGGGGTAATCTATTATTTCTAAAATAGAAAAATAAGAGTTCCTTCAAAAAGACATTATTAGCCTTGCAGGTGCTTATTAGGTTCCTGAATGTTCTGAATGTCTTCTGGTTCCATTGATTGCTAAAGATTTTAAGGATCCTTAGGCATTAGACAAAAAAATGCATATCTGATATGCTTGAGTGATTTAAAACCATGAAATATAAAAACGGATTTGGATCATTCTTCAGGTTTTTGTAAAAGACACATACCGTATTTAGGTTGTGATTACTTGTTGGCGTCTTGTCATTGTTGTCCTTTTCCTCCCTTCTCATTCCGGCTTGTTCCAAAATCTCCTTTTCCCTTAGAGCTTGCTCTTTTTTCCTTTTCTTTTCATCCTGCAACCTACGTCCTATGTGTTTCCTTGAGTGCTTCTTTAACTTCTTTTCCCGAACAAACTCTTTGCCACATACTTTGCACGGAAACATCCTCTTCAGTTTTGTAGGAACTGATGTTTCTCTGTCAGAGTCTGTAGTGTCTTCCTTTGATTGCTCAGGAGCGCACTTAGATTCATCTGGGCCCCTTTTAGGAAGATCTGCACTTTGTTCTGCCTCATCTGTAGTGATTTTTGGCACATCAGCAACCAGGTTGGATTCATCAGTTGATGGACTTGGTTTATCATTGACCTCTTTTGATTCTTCATTTTTTTGTTTAGACTCCTCATTGACTCCCTGTTTCTCAGTTGCGCGCTTACGCAATTGCTTATCAATCAATAAAAAAGGAGTGCGAGTTATTAATATTATACAAAAATAAAAGTTCAAAAATGATTAGAGTCTCAGCAAGTATATAGTAACATCTTCATATTCAGTTACAAATCTGAAACCAACCTGGGTATAACCAGCAACAACTAGATTGGACTCATCTCTTGATTGGCTTGGTTTATCTCTGAACTTTTTTGATCCTTCATTTTTTTGTTTAGACTCCTCAGTGACTCCCTGATTCACAGTTCTGCGCTTACGCAAATGCTTATCAATCAATAAAAAAATGAGTGTGGGTTATTATACAGTAATAAAAGTTAAAAAATGATCAGTGTCTTAGAAAGTATGTAAGAACATCTTCATATTCAATTACAAATCTGAAAACCAACCTGTGTATAACCAGCAACAACTAGATTGGACTCATCTCTTGATTGACTTGGTTTAGAGCTGACCTTTTTTGATTCTTCATTTTTTTGTTTAGACTCCTCGGTGACTTTCTGTTTCACAATTCTGTGCTTACGCAATTGCTTATAAATCAGTACAAAGAAGTGTGGGTTATTATGCAGAAATAAAAGTTAAAAAATGATCAGTGTCTAAGAAAGTACATAGTAACATCAACATATTTACAAATCTGAAAACCAACCTGGGAGTAAGGCAGTTGTGATCTTGTCCGGCCACTGTGATGGAAAATGTCAAACTGTCCTGTTCTGTTTTTTACTTTCCTGTGTTGAGTGCGAATGTGCGGCTCCAGCCATCCTTCACGGATAAACACTTTATCACAATGTGGGCAGGCATACGTTTTCTTTAGCTCTTGCAAATTCTGTACTTCTGTAGTTTCAGGTACTACCTCCATAGTTTCTTCTTTACGTGGCTATGAGAAATACAAATATCAAAACTTAATAGGAGAACATTCATTGAAATGATACATATCCAGATGAAAATTATCCATGGTGTGAGCAGGTACCTCAGTCTGGATTGGCATCTTAAGAGATTTGTGTAATAAAGCCTTTTCAGCCTTATGGGACTTCATGTGGAAACGCAACCTGGTTTTAAAAGCGAAGACTCTGTCACACTTTGGACAACGGAACTCACTTTTGCCATCAACTTTGGCCTTCTTCACTGCAGCATTTTTTCTTTGCTTCTGAAAGAAATGCAAGTCCAATTGACAATGAGAGAAGCAAGGAAGGATATATGCAATGAGCTCCAAGTGTAATATGCCCTGGATGTGAAAGTGAATGAATAATGTCTATATGTTTTAACAGTTGTCATACAAGGTTAACAGCATATTTGTAAATTGTCTTCAACAGTGAACTTGAAAGCATCAAACTCAGTGCACTGATACTGTAGGACTACAAGGGGTATTTCAAATCTACAATATATTTTTCCCCAAGATGTCATGCATGGCATTTCAATGAAAAATATATTAGTATAGTAGACCACCAAACCACCCGAAGAAATGACACAAATGACTGAAAAACAACTCATTTCAAACAAATTTTATTAAAACTACTGCATTATAACTGCACTGTATATATACACAAATTGTACATTTGTTTAAAAAAAAAAAAAATTATACACATAAAAATAAAAAAGGTTGTGATTTCCTGTTTTGTATATACATATTTACAAATTTCCATTGGATGGTTCTTCTGGTTTCAAGACCTTCATTATCCCACTTTCTCCTTCTGCAAAGCGTTCTTCTGGTATCAAGACCTTCATTATCCCACTTTCTCTTTCTGCAAAGCGTTCTTCTGGCTCAAAATGCTCTAATTTAATCGGAGTTGAATTGATCAGAAAATTGACTGGTCGGCTGTACCCTTTCGCCTCTAAATAGGCATGTTGATGGTTTATTCTTAGATGAGACCACAAATTAGAGGTGTTCTTCTGAGAAGCCTTGCTGGACCCCTGGCTAACTCTGGCTGAACACTGATGGCAGAAGACTTCACCATATGCATCTTTTGAGAAGTAGTCCCAAACCTTGCTAAAACAGCGCTTTGATAAAAATGCCACCTGTGAAGCAATGAGAAAAACGCGCATAAGCTTTGTATTACACTTTGGCTGAAATCATAAAACATATGCAATGCATTCAGTTGTAGATATTGCTTTAATGACAGGAGTGAAAGCAGACCTACAAAATGAACAATCCAAACATTTAATAATAACTGACTTAATAGTAACAACAAGAATTTAATGATAAAACTTTCCAACAGTATTTTCTTCAGCTGGTAATACTAGTTTTAATGCTTTAAAGCCAGGGTTTCCAACCAAAGGTCCCTGAGAATACACCACTGTAAAACAAATCATTTTCATTAACATTTCATAACTATTTTCTCATTAATGGTCTTTTAAGCATAGTATGATGTAATGTCCTAAATGAAAGTTATTATAAAAAAATCTGGCTTTTTTTTTTTTTTTTTATTCTGGAGGACCCTGTGTTGTCTGAGAGCCTGGGTGGGGGTCCCTGGGTGCATAAAGGTTAAAAACCCCTTGTTTAAAACTCTGTAAAATAGCATGCACTGGTTAATGATGAACAAACATCAATAGAATAAAATGTTATATATTAAATCTATAATCAATAGTGCTTAATCTATCTTATCGTTCAAATCTTCTGCTATAATCAGTCAATGTTATACCATTTGTACCTGTTTATTTCTATAAACTGCAAATACAGGCTAGCATGTACTGATATTTTCACTTCAGTATATAAAAACCTCCCTCAGTATTTCCTTCTTTTCACGTGGTAGACTACTAGCAATGAAGTAGCAGCAGCTGATAAAAATGATATAATTACAGTACATTATACTTGTTCTTAAATTCAGCTTTAGATAAACCCATTATCCACTCTTCAAGCTTCTTACATAAAATACATGATCTGACTGAAAAACGAACACAGATTACCTAGCTATAGCTGATATTCCCAGGTTAATCTTATGCACAAAGGCTGCATTCAACTTATAAAAAAAAAAAAATGTTGGTGCTATCCCAGATCAAATAACATCTTCTCAGGTAACATAGCAGACGCAGATGTGTTTGAATGAACAGCATGTGTTTCGAGCCACATACCAGCTCTTGTTTTCATAACTGTCGTTTTTGGCCTCAGACTCACCGTTTAAACTGCATCCGCTTCAGTAGTTGCTTTCTTGTTCTCTCCGTAGATTGGCTGTAGCTGTACAAATGTGTTCAGTTCATCCTAAGATAAGTGCTTACTATCTTAGGATTCATTGAACTACTATGGAGAGGTCATTTTTGCATACACTTTGTTGCCAATTTCAGACAATAAAAATCGATGAACTCCTCACTTCATAATAGCAGAAATGGATATATTGACCAGACAAATCTAACGGCCAGTATTTGGCTATTTTTAGATAACAGGCATCGGCCATTAACCATGAAGTGCTTATTTCCCCACAAATACTGCCTGCTTTGTCAATGTATAGTCAACAACCAATGTTTACATTTTTGTGTGTGTGTGTGAATTTTAAGTAAATGCTGTGTAAAACAAGTTTTCTTTTCAATTCAGCAAGTTCGTGCACATTTGCCTTTACTGAATATCAGCCACCCTACTTTCTAGGTATCAGCATCGGTCATTGAAAAACCATTTTGGTCAACCGCTACTTTGAAATATGCGGTGTGTGATCTCTGTCTGTGCTTGGGAGTTTTATTGTAGTTCTCATTGTATCAAATAATGCATTTTACAGCAGTTTTAAATGTCAGTGAGCAGTCACACAAGATTTACAAAGCCCAAAGCTGTAATCACACATTACCTTAAATATTCAGAATAGTGTTTGATTGATGGCTTTTTCAACGGCTGATTCATTTTCCTCTCATATTTGTTTGCATCCTTGATATGGCTTATATGTGAAGGAAAGAAAATCTCTATGTATTCACATCTACGCACACTATTTCTTGCACTAGAGAACATGAAGTGCAATACCTTGTGTGATTTCATCTTCGCATCCATTATCTCATCAGTTCCTGATTGTGCTTGGTTGGGAAGGTTCACAAGAGCCGTGTGGGTCTTCATGTGCATGGCTAGCTGACAGGGCCGAGCGAACACCCGATCAGGGCAATGAGGGCAATGACACGGCATCGGTTTTTCTCCTTTTTTTTTCTTGTGTTGATGACGCACATGGGTGGCAGTTCTGTTTTCTGGTTCTTTATCACTGCTAGTGTGGTCACTCTCAGTAGACAGACCACCTGGCTCTTCTTCTTGGTCTCGTGAAGTAATTGCTAGCCGTTCGGGTGATGCGCTACTCCTGTTGGTCTGCTCAGAGCAATCCGACAGATCATCCACAATTTCTCTTGAGAGCTGCGTGTGAGAGAAAGACATTATGGTATATGACTAATGTACCATATTAGTACCGCTTCATTTTACAATTATAGAACTTCATTTTAAAGCCACAATCTGTATTTTTCGCCACCAGGGGTCGCTAACCTCTTCAAAAACAATAACAAAGGCATAGAATGATGAGGCAGTGAAAATGAGCGTGGACTCATGGAACTTGTCACCATGCCAATGGATCTAATAATGTTTATGGGGAAATAATGTTTATGGATGAGTGAATGCATTCATGTTTTTTAACATGACTGTGGTATAAAGCAGGGCGTGGCCGAGATTTGCGGGCGCGATTGCTAAAGAGAGACAGATATCAGCGCCACACGCGAGTCCCAGGGGATATAAAGGAATGAGGATATTTCATTAAACCGAACTTCTCGCAAAGCTGAAATACTTCTCATACAGGTCAGTTTATTTGAAGAATTAAAATTGTGAGGTAACGCAGCGCTGTTTCACTATCTTTACACTATCATACTAAACTTCATTTAAGTGTGTTGAAAGTTGTATTGTTATTCTATGTATTAGTTTGTTGGCTGTATGAGACCAACAGTAAGCTAGATCAACATTAGAATATCATACTGATGATATTCTAACATTTCATCGTGTTGAGCTACATAACATTGATTAGTCTTATGTAGCTTACATTTGTTTACCTTGTCTAATAACGTGCTAGAGCGTCTCTGTCAAGTCGAAGTTTGTCGCAAGGCTCTCGCCATCTCGAAAACGCCACGCTGATATTGATCCTCATTTTATTTCTCCTTTTGTCCCAAAGTTTGCTTGTTATGGTCCATAATGTTCGAATAAAACAACAACGTGCCGCTAGACACGTCTGTTGCCATGGTTACTATGCAGCGCAAGCGGAAACCAGGGATAACGCAGATATTACGTCATTGACAGGCGACAAGTGACAAGGGACGGGCACTATTTTAAATTGTGAATTTTTCTTAATTTACAAATTCTTGGAAGCATTTAGGATAATGTAAGTACACAGTTAAACGAAATATATAACACTGCAAGTGGTTTTTGGATATTTTAATATAAAAAGAAATACAAGATATTTTAAGATATTTTAAAATTCTATATTAAATAAAATCTGATATTAAAATTCCATACTATTTTGTCAAAATAAGTTCAAGTTAAAACACTAAAAACTAAAATGAACTAAATGAATTTAAGCATCACAACAACATAATGCACAGTATGAAAAGTGCTTATAAGATCGTCTAACCGATATGGTCCTGTTATATTGTACCCTAGTGAATTTATTTTGAAGGGTTAGTTCACTCAAAAATTTAATTTCGGTCATTGAAGGGTTAGTTCACCCAAAAACAAATTACTCACCCTCATGTCGTTCCACACCCATAAGACCTTCGTTCATCTTTGGAACACAAATTAAGATATTTTTGATGAAATCTGAGAGGTATATGACTCATCTATAGACCGCAATTTAACCACTGATTTCAAGGTCCAGAAAGGTACTAAAGACATCGTTGAACAGTCGACGTGACTGTTAATTTTATGAAGCGACGAGAATACTTTTTGTGTGCAAAAACAAAACAAAAATAATGACTTTATTCAACAATGTCTTCTCTTCTGTGTCATTCTCGTGCGCTGTTTACGTTCAGCGCTTCCTGGTTCTGCGTCAGAACGCTGACTCATTATTGGCCGGCTCTTGCGTCAGCATCACACACATGCATCATGCTGCTCACGTAAACAGCCTCTGTCAATAATGACTATGAGTCGGCGTTCGGATGTAAACACAGAAGCACTGCACTATCTCTACAATGTAAACAGCATAGGAGACTGACAGGGGAGCGAAGAAAATTGTTAAATAAAGTCGTTATTTTTGTTTTTGCGCACAAAAAGTATTCTCGTCAATTCATAACATTAAGGTTGAACCACTGTAGTCACGTTGACTATTTTAACGAAGTTTTTACTACTTTTCTGGACCTTGAATGTGGTAATTTCATTGCTTTCTGATTTCATAAAAAATATCTTAATTTGTGTTCTGAAGATGAACGAAGGTCTTACGGGTTTGGGGATGACATGAGGGTGAGTAATTAATGACAGAAATTTCATTTTTGGGTGAACTAACCCTTAAATGTCAATGCCAAATGCCATTTGCAAGACATTTTACCACTTAAAATGACATACTTTAAAGTGAATCAGTATATTCAATGTGAAAAAATGAAGCGTGGGACTTAATTTTATAACAGAATTCTTCTGTATAACATGCACCACAGTTAGACCAAAAATGTGCATTGAAAAGGTAAAAAAAAAAAAGTCCATTTTGATGTCACATTGATTTTAACCCTGCTAATGTTTACCTGAGAGAGGCCATGCAGTTTCCTCTTCTTCTTATTGTCACCGTAGAAGAACGCCTTGCGCCGGCGGTACTTATACGGCCTCTCAGTTGAATGGATGCGCATATGAATCATCAGCCTCTGTTCCCTTCCAAAGACTTTACCACAGTCTGGACAGGCAAAGGACATCCTCTGCCTTCTGTTCCGCCCTCTCCAGTGCCTGACCCTGCTGTTACCCGAAGTTGGATCAAAGTCCAGAGGGGCCATGTAATTTTGGGCAGAGTCCCAGGTCATACCACCAGCAAAGCTATAAGCAATACCAGTGCTTGTCCCAGCAATGTCAGATGCCTGATCAACGCTTTGAGGTAATGTGGTGCCGCTGTACAGGGGGTGATCAGTAGTCTCTGTTTTGATTACAAGTGCTTCTGACTCTTGTCCAAATCCAGAGTTGACAGCAGACTCATCTTGCCGGGATGGATTGGACTCCTCTGGGGTGGAAAGCGTAATGGGTTCTGATGGGCCTGAGAATTTAAAGAAACCAAACAGCGACCATTTGATGAGATCAAGTGTGATTTCTGTTTTCAACGTATGAAGCTAAGTAGCTGTAGGTGAAATGTGCTGATTTAAATCAGAAGGAAAAGCAAGTTAATGGTATTTTGTCTCTGTGTCTGGAGATGTTTTTCCTGTGGTCTCTAGAGGGGGCAGCTCTGTTCTGCGCGCCCCCCCTGAACATTTTGGAGCGAAAACAACATCCAAAAAACAAAACCAACGTTTACTTCGGACTAATGCAGCTGAAAGCAATTTTCTTATTGTTCTGATGCAAATATTTACACTTCCTGAATAATAATAATGCATTACTGTGGAAGACTACAAGCTGAATGCACGCAGATGATCTCACCAAAATAAAGTCCACGGTAGTGCATAGGCTGAAGAGCACAAAACTATGTAGCAACTAGCAACCACGTACATGTTTCCGTATTACATCTACATCAAAACTACATTAATCCCGGCCTGTCGTCCTACCTGGCCAGTCCGCTGGATTTGCCCCCTCCATCCATCGGAGCCTCCGTCTCAGAACCTCATTTTCTTTCCGTGCCCGGATCGTCTCTTCCTCGTACTCCAGCACCGTACCGCCGACCATCTCCATGATCTGCTCCACCGCAGCCATCAGACGCTCGTTCAGCGCGCGGTGCAGAAGCTGCAGCTTCGTCATTATGATTGTTTTAGCTTTGCAATTCAGCAGCAAAGAGAAAACAGTGAAACGGCCAACTATCCCCGTAGCCTGAACAGTTTGCCTTTCGCCTCCGAAGAAAGGCAGCAGGAAACAACTGACTGCCACCTACTGCATAGGAGAAATGCTAACGTTACCGTTCATCTGATCCTGCAGAGCAAAAGCCACAATGCAAATTATTGATGGGAGAGTATGGGAGCAAACCTGGCCGAAAGGAAGTCAACACAAAACCGTAGTAAACGTTGTTCTTTTTATATACAAGAATAAGCACGGTTTTCAAACATTTAAGTACTGAGAGTACAACAAGTTAGAGTCTGTAGACAAACGTGGTCACAAATCACGTTGGGAGGAGGTCAGGGTTTCTGGAACTGGGGTTTGGGGACCTCAAGGGGGTGCACGAAAGAGTTCAGAGAAAAATGTTGTTATAAATGTGAAAATAGGTTATTATATTTTATTATATAATAAAATAATGATGAGATTAATAGGTCTTTAGTTTATATTTTACGTCTTTCTTCATGTTCATACATATAGTGGGTAAAAAAGGATACAGTTTCAACTAAATAGAAAGTAATTTCCAGATAATATTGTACATACATTTCTAGCATTATTTTTTACTGTATACATTTATTTATATAGGGGGTCCCTCGCAAAGGAAATATCATATTTAGGTCCTTGGCATCAAAAAGTTTGAAAACCCCCGACCATAGCAACATTACGATTATTTAGCGATTATTTTAACATAACGATTGGTTTTGGTGGCAGTAATGACAAGTCATTATGTATTTTTCTTCCTTTTTAAATACATCTACATATTACAAAAAGTAGTTTAAAGTAATTTAGATAATAGAGCTAGCTGTGCTGGTGGTGCCACTACGCAAAACAAACCTCCACAGATTGTGCCCCAAAAATGATCTTCACAAATATAATTTACCAGACCTTTTTTTTAAAGAAAAAAAGAAAAATCTGTATAACATAGTTATAACATAGAGAGCCTTAGTGGGGTCCCATCATCACAAGGCCCAACCTGAGACAATGTGTCTGGGATGACACACACCGATAACAGCCCTGCAAAAATAAACCATCATGATAACCAGTTTCCACTGAAAGACTGTACAGCCGTGGCCAAATGTTTTGAGAATGACACATATATTAATTTTCACAAAGTCTGCTGCTTAATGTTTTTAGATCATCTTGTCAGATGTTACTATGGTATAGCCTATTGAAGTATAATTCCAAGCATTTCATAAGTGTCAAAGCCTTTTATTGACAATTATGTTAAGTTTATGCAAAGAGTCAATATTTGCAGTGTTGACCCTTCTTTTTCAAGACCTCTGCAATTCGCCCTGGCATGCTGTCCATCAACTTCTAGGCCACATCCTGACTGATGGCAACCCATTCTTGCATAATCAATGCATGGAGTTTGTCAGAATTTGTGGGTTTTTTGTTTGTCCACCCGCCTCTTGAGGATTGACAAGTTCTCAATGGGATTAAGGTCTGGGGAGTTTCCTGGCTGTTGACCCAAAATTTCGATGTTTTGTTCCCCGAACCACTTAGTTATCACTTTTGCCATGTGGCAAGGTGCTCCATCATGCTGGAAAAGGCATTGTTCGTCACCAAACTGTTCTTGGATGGTTGGGAAAAGTTGCTCTCGGAGGATGTTTTTGTACCATTCTTTATTCATGGCTGTGTTCTTAAGCAAAATTGTGAGTGAGCCCACTCCCTTGGCTGAGAAGCAACTCCACACATGGTCTCAGGATGCTTTTTACTGTTAGCATGACACAGGACTGACCTTTTCTTCTCCGGACAAGCTTTTTTCCGGATGCTCCACAATCGGAAAGGGAATTCATCAGAGAAAATGACTTAACCCCAGTCTTCAGCAGTCCAATTCCTGTACCTTTTGCAGAATATCAGTCTGTCCTGATGTTTTTCCTGGAGAGAAGTGGCTTCTTTGCTGCCCTTCTTGACACCAGGCCATCCTCCAAAAGTCTTTAACTCACTGTACATGCCTGCTGCCATTCCAGAGCAAGCTCTGCATTGGTGGTGCCCCGATCCCGCGGCTAGAATACGGTCCTGGTGCTTGCTGGACTTTCTTGGGTGCCCTGAAGCCTTCTTCACAACAATTGAACCTCTCTCCTTTAAGTTCTTGATGATCCGATAAATGGTTGATTAAAGTGCAATTCATCTGATCACTCTTCGTAACATTCTGGAGTATATGCAAACTGTCATCATAAAAACAGACTTTGTGAAAATTAATATTTGTGTCATTCTCAAAACTTTTGACCATGGCTGTAGTAACTGGAATTATCGTTACTGCTTTAAATCTGTGGTGACTTTGTATTAGTCATTACTGCAGTCAAAAATAAATTAATTAATTAACAGACATATTCTGAAAGCTTCTTACACTGTTTGAAACATTAATTTAATACAGTTTTACAATAGTAACAATTACTCTAGTAACTATGGTATCTACACGATTAACTGTTTACAGGAAATTTACATTAATGGACCATTTGCAAAATTATGGAAGAAAGCCCATTGAGCCTGGGCGAAAACTGGGGTATAGCCTACAACACAGGGACAGAAAGACAAGACAATGAAAGATGAACTGAATAAACAATACAAATACAGCACCAATGAAAACTGAATACACTAACACACTAAGAATGCTAAATGCAGTATGACAATTACAGTATAATTATACTACCAGTAAAAGATTCATTATAAATGCATTTAATGCAGTGTTAGTAACTGGTGATTCAGTGCTTGAACTGACATGTTTGGGTAAACAATATGTGTTAAATGACGAGAATGTAAAATATTTCCAACATAAGGCAACATTAATTGTTTATCCCTAGTTATGCACACACAGTCAGTATCCTCACAATGGCAACATTAACATTTTCCTCAGATACAATAACTGATGTCGAATTAAATTTCATCTAGTTTATTCAAATGTTTGTTGTTACATAGGACAAAGTTCCTCATTTACACCTGTTTGACATGATCTTTTCAAATTACATGATTTTCTTCTGACATTTCTGCAGTAAGTAAATGTTACGATTCATTCTACCACATTAATTCATATCCTTATGTACTATTTTATATTTAACTTGTCCTCTCAGTGATTCCCGCAGTCAATGAAAACCTGGAATTTAAAAATCATGATGTGTAGGCCTGGAAAAATAATGGTGAAAAATAATGGTAAAATAATAAGTCATTCCTTTCTAGTTAATATACATTTGTATAGTTATGCACTGCCTAAAAATATTTCAGGCAAGATACTGCTGTCAACATCAGTCTGGAAGTATGGTAACTCATGGTACAAAACACAAAGTGGTCTTCCTCAAAGGGGAAAAGCGAAGCACTGGAGACATTTGTGCACACATATTGACTGGAAAGGTCATAGAAAGGTTAGTCAAACAGCATATCGGCCTTATGTATTTTTTATGTAACATGGAAGCTTCTAACATACTTGATAAAATAATAAATATCTCTATATATCTAATGAAAATCAAACTCTCTATGACAATAACAGGTTCTTTCTCGAGGTGTGCCTGCAGCAATCTGATGCACTTGTCACTCGGCGGACAGCTGTTGGTCGTCTTCTAGCGTATGCGCTGCTGGTTCTTCATTGAATCTCTGGCACGTGCGCTCATGTCTCCTCATGTTCCCACTCTGGCTGAAGGTCTTTGAGCACCAGTTGCAGCGGTAAGGCCGTTCTCCGGTGTGTGTGCGCATATGCATCCGAAGGTAGTCAAACTTGGAGAAGTTTCTGCCGCACCAGTGACAGATGAAGGACCTATCGTGCAATTTCTTGTGGAGCTGCAGCTTTGCAAAGTCCTTCAACTGCTTTCCACATTTATTACACTTATATAGCCCATCTTGATCCTGATCTTTTGCTGATGCTCTCCTAGGTTTGGTGAACCGTGTACGAAGGCGATCCTTTCGCTGCGGTCTTCTCAACGCGTCGCTGGCTGTTCTCAGCTGGTGAGCGGGTTCTGAGTCCTGACACGGACCGGCATGGGCAGGGGTAGTAGTAACTGAAGATGTTATTGTGATGATGGTGTCCTCAGGCTCAATCTTAATCCTCGGTGTCGAAACAGTGGGCGAGGTCACATCCCACGTCTCATCTGTACTCGAGCTGTCGAACTGAGGAAAGAGTCGTTGTTCGCCTGCATTTTTTTGATGCACTAGCTCTCTGTCCTCTGCCTCGGTCTTACAGACTGATGTGACATCTAGTATGCGTGGCTTCAGTTCACTAGGTGAATCTTGACTCTGGTCATCGGCCTCCGTTTGCTGATCCTCCAGGTCTTCTGATTCGATTGGAGACCTGTACCCACGTGATGATAATTCTGTAGGTGAGACTTCATCAGGAGAGATATAGTGGACTTGTCCTGTATGGTGAAACCAAGAAAGGATGAAAACGACATTCTCTGATAGTACTTATTATTATTAGTTGCAGTATTGGTCATTTTAAAAGAAGCTAGGGTCATTATATTCATCAAATGCAACATAAGTATATCAGGTCTAAGCAACATAAGGATGAGAGTGACCTTTTTGGGTGTGGAACTAAATATTTGTAACGGCTGAACGTTTTATCCCATTGAAACCTGTTTGACATTGAAACCTGTTTGACTCTCTGCTTGGTGTCAAGAGTTAAAAGTGCTATTGAGGAATTACATTTCACTTAAGAAGCATTCAAGTAACACATTGTTCCTTTAATCAAGATAACAAGCACTTCTGTGTCATCATATTTTCACTGTTTGAATGAGATCACAGTTCATGTACCAAATCATTTGAATTTATTTGTTTATTTAATTGGCAATTTAAAAGCAAAACTATTCTCAATTTTTGCCAAATTATATGAACTTTAATTTCACTAAAATTATTGCTGTTATTTTAAATTGAATGGAAATCAGAAATTAGTAGACTCAAATTGCATTTGGTTATTATAGTTAAAGATTCTCTTGTTTAGGTAAGACAGTGTGGAAGTCAAAAATCAGGCGATTTCAGTAAACGGGGCTTCGTTACATCATAAGTGTTTCGAAATTTCAATGGTACACCACTGGGGGCGTGACTTTTGCAGTTTGATACACGCTCCAAACCACTGATTCGAAACAAAAGATTTGTAAAGCAAAACAAAATAATGACTTTATTCAACAATATCTAGTGATGAAATTTCGAATCAGTGGTTCAGAGCGTGTATCAAACTGCCAAAGTCACATGAACCATTGAAATTTCTAAACGTTTCGAAACACTTATGATGTAACGAAGCCTGGTTTACTGAAATCATGTAACTTTGGCAGTTTGATACACACTCCGAACCACTGATTTGAAACAAAAGATTCGTAAAGCTTCGAAGCTTCATAAAGCAGTGTTTTGAAATCGCCCATCACTAGATATTGTTGAATAAAGTCATTATTTTGTTTTTTTTGGTGCACAAAAAGTATTCTCGTCGCTTCATAACATTAAGGTTGAACCACTGTAGTCACATGAACTATTTTAAATATAACTTTAGTAGCTTTCTGGGCATTGAAAGTGTTAATTATCTTGCTGTCAATGAAGTTCCTCACTGAGCCATCGGATTTCATCAAAATATCTTAATTTGTGTTCTGAAGATGAACGAAGGTCTTACGGGTGTAGAACGACATGAGGGTGAGTAATTAATGACAGAAATTGTCATTTTTGGGTGAACTAACACCTTAAGTCTCTTATGCTCACCACGGCTGCCTTTATTTGATCAAAAATACAGTAAAACAATAATCGTGTTAAATATTATTACAGTTTACAATTACCGTTTTATATTGTAATACATTTTAAAATGTAATTTATTCCTGTAAAGGCAAAGTTGAATATTCAGCATGATTATTCATTATGAAATCATTCTAATATGCTGATTTGCTGCTCAAGAAACATTGTCGTTTTTTTTTTTTTTTTTTGTATAAACGATACGTTTTTCAGGATTTTTGATGAATAAAGTTTAAAAGAACAGCATTTATTATTTGAAATGTATATCTTTTGTAACATTTCAAATGTATTAATAGTCACTTTTGACAAATGTAATGTGTCCGTGCTGAATAAAAGTATTAAATTCTTAAAAAAAAAAAAAAAAAAAAAATGAATAACCCTGAATATTTGAACTGTAGTGCATATGTTCAGAACATATATGAATACAGTTGTATATACCTGTACATACCTGATTTGTGTGATTTCATTACTCTATTCATTATTCATTAAAAAAAAACAAAGATGGAATTTCTTTTCCACTCTCTCACCTCACTGGTCTTGTCGTATCTAGCAATCAAAATACAATATCATCATAATTAAACATTTTAATAAAAGCCTAAATAGAATTCTAATGGTTTCCAAATTTATATATTTTTACCTGTGTTGATAAATCCACGTCCACAAAAGGACATTATATAACTTAATAAATAAATAAATAAATAATCTGTAAAAACGATCAATTATTGTGGTGGACTGGTCAAGTTTTCATAACATCTTTCCGAATGGCCCTGCAGCTCTATCCACTGTCCTCTCTCTCTCCTTCATCTTTCTTTTTTCTTTTTTTTTCTTCATAATAACATTTTTATATCTTTCTACAATAAATTGAATGTCCATTCAACACAATATGTTAAAATTATGATATTGTTGTATATGACTGCAATTGCTAGATACGACAGAAAAAGACTAGACCAGTGAGGTGAGACAGAAACTTGGTGGAAAATAAATGACGTCTACGCTTCTCTGTCAGTCAGTTTTACTATTAAATTGTAGTTGATGGGAAAATACACCCAACATGGGCGTTTAAGTGTGAATTTACCGTTTAAATGTGCCTGATTCCTCCTCAGCACATCCCTCAGCTGTTGTTTGAGCTTCGCGTTTTCTGATCGTGTTTGGGCTGCTTCCTTTTGATAGTCTTTCACCGTCGCTTCCACCTCCACCCAAATCTCACGAATGACAATTGACATTCGCTTCATCAGGTTAGAATGTAACTTATCTAGTCTTGACATTTTACCGAAGTATAAAAAGAAAACAAATTCGATAAAACACGCGAATAAAGGCAACTCACTACACTTGTTTCTTCTCTTCTTGTTTTAATAGCTCTACGCAGACTCTAGATGTGTATTACTGCCACCTACTGTACTGTAGCGTGCACGAGTAGACATATTTACATTTCTGGATAATATTAAATCTTCAAAATATTTTGCAATACCAGTTTAATCTGTTTATATATTTGAAAGGAAATATATGAGTGAAGATTATTATTGTAATCAGTCAATTTATTGTTTTGAGATATTTGTATGTGTAGTGTCAGTGACCCTTATGTCATTCAGATGACTGGACATCATCTGAAACACGTTCATCAATACACCCTTATCTAGCAACAACATTAAACCACTATAGGTACAGTTAGCTAATCATATACTGCACTCCCTCACGTTTAATAGGGCCCAAGCCCAAGGGGCCACTATGTTTTCCTATAGATTATTCTGTTATCTTCTTCTTTTTTCAAACTCTCGGGCACTTTTGGGGGCCGTAACAAGCTCAAAAAGTCTTGAAACTTTGCACACACATTCAAATTAAGTCTGGGCAGAAACTGACTGGGGGGTGAATCATGGGGGGACTCTGTGGTGCACTCTTTTATATGATCATTTTTGAGGGGCTCCATAGCACAACCCTTTTCACATGCAATAACCAAACTTCATACACTTATAGATCTCATCAGTCAGAACAATTTTTGTGCTCATAATTATACACCAGCCCAACAAGAAGTCAGCTATTATGGGTTGTTTGAAAAACACATGCACTGCATCCGAAATCGAATACTTCCCTACTATATAGTATGCGAAAACTGTACGCCAAAAGAGTAGTATGTCTGAATACATAATTTGAAATTTGGAATTTGAAATACTCTTCATAGGCAATTTACCCAATCGCCACCAAACTCAGCATGAAGCCAAGACACTGAGGATGTTAAATTGCTAGTGGATTTTTGATATCTCAAACGGTTTGGCCATGGCGAGGAAATTAACTTATGGCAAGAAAGGGGAAACAGGAAGTGTTATAATCTGATTTTCAGTCTGATTTTGATTAAACTTCAGCTGTATGTTCGATGTAAGATGCTGATCACATGGATGTGACTACTGAGGGATTAAAGTAAGATAAAAAAAAAAGGGAAACTGGAAGTTTCTCATCTTCTAAAATCATTGTTGATTTAAACTAAATTTGTTTGTTAATGGAGGCTGTATGAATGTAAATTGCATGTAGGCCTACTATGTTTTCAGTTCAATAATTTTTTTCTTCAATATTTTGTATTTTGAGATCAATTAATATCATTAAACAATATTCACTTCTAAATTATACACCATTTGCATCTATATACAATACTACAAATATTAGAAAAAACACATTTTATTCTGATTTTTCAATTATATGTAAAAATATGATTAAAAAATACGAAGATTAATGCTCTCTGATTGAAAGAAACTAAATCAAATTCATATATAGGATAACCACTAGATGGCAGTATAGATCTATTTTTAATAGGGTTGTGCAGTACCTTGTTGCTGAGAACAGTATTTTCAGACAGAAATACTTTTAGTAGGTATTACATTTGGATATTTATTTAGAGTGTGTGTGTGTGTGTGTGTGTGTGTGTGTGTGTGTGTGTGTGTGTGTGTGTGTGTGTGTGTGCGTGCATAGTAAAACCTGAGATCACCTACATTGTGGGGACCAGCCAGCAGTCCCCATGGGGGAAATAGATTAATAAACATACTAAATGATGTTTTTTTGAAAATGTAAAAATGCTGAAAGTTTTCTGTGATGGTAGGTTTAGGGGTAGGGTTAGTGTAGGGGGAGAGAATATGCAGTTTGTACAGTATAAAAACCATTACGTCTATGGAGAGTCCCTACAAGGATAGTGAACTAAACGTGTGTGTGTGTGTGTGTGTGTGTGTGTGTGTGTGTGTGTGTGCGTGTGTGTTTGTAAATATGGTTTATGAGGACAAAAAAAATGTGTATAATGACATGGGTATGATGTAGGTTTATGAGGACACAGGAAAAATCATGATGTAAACATGATTTTTCCATGTGTCCTCGTAAACCAAATGGCTTTAAAAACATGCTAAACTGTGCTTTTTGAAATTCAAAACATGCCAAAGGTTTTCTGTGATGGGTAGGTTTAGGGGAAAGAATATACAGTTTGTACAGTATAAAACCATTACGCCTATGAAGAGTCCCTGTAGTAACAATAATCTTTCTTGTTCTCTCGGGCGAAGAATTGACTCGGGTCTTCGTTCAATTTTCAATGGTTTACTGAATGTTCTTGTACAATAAAAAGAAATAAAATAAACTCCGGTCAAAAAACTGTGTAGCTCCGTCTTTCTTTCTTTCATACTAAGGGGCGCCAAAAATGAAAGGCGCTAAAGGCTGTCCAATGATAAAACAGAGCAAACCATTATGGAATAAACATGGGGGTGTTTAAGGAATATACATATAAATCCAAACTCATTAAAATTATATCTATTCATGCACTTATAACTTTAATATTAAATTAAATTATTCAAATTATGGCTCTTATATCCCCAGCCTCTAATTGTATAGGCTGGCAAACTATATCAATTACCACTTAAAATTATATAGAGCCATAAACCTTCAGAATAAGAGTCCTTGGAGTCACAACTTGAACTTCCATTCAAATTAAAGTCAGACAGCTTCCTGTAGAAGACATATTTTGGAGATGGGTCGATTCAATGTGCTGCTTTTTGTCTGAACACACACACTGCGAACGCATCCCTTAGAGTCAGGCATTGTCTTGATGATGCGGCCTATCATCCAGGAATTCCGAGGTGCATTGGAATCCACAATCAGGACAATGTCTCCAATCTCAAAATTTCTTTTCAACCTGAACCATCGCTGACGTTCCTGCAGGAGAGGTAAGTATTCCAGCGTCCACCGATGCCAGAAAAGATCCGCCAGGTATTGAATTTGTTTCCATCTACGCCTTGCATAGACATCGTCTTTCTTGAACACACCTGGAGGTAAGCTTACTTGTTTCCTCATCAACAACAGATGGTTAGGGGTCAAGGCTTCGAGGTCATTAGGGTCGTCAGACATTTTGGTAATTGGTCTATCATTGATGATTGATTCCACCTCACACAGTAATGTATGTAGGCCATCATCGTCCAACACCTGCTGTCTCAGCGTGGAATTCAGAACCTTTCTTACCGTGCGAATCTGACGTTCCCAGACTCCACCATGGTGTGATGCTCCAGGAGTGTTAAATATCCACTGAATTTCCCTCTTTAGCATCTCTTCTTGAATCGCTGACTGATTCAAATTCTGCAATGCTTCACGCAACTCCTTATCAGCTCCTGTGAAGTTCGTTCCATTATCAGAACGGATTACTGAGACATGACCTCTTCTACAGATGAATCGGCGTATAGCGTTGATACATGCATCCGTATCGAGAGAAGGTGCGACTTCTAAATGGATGGCTCTAATGGTGAGGCAGGTAAAGAGCACACCATATCTCTTGACCATAGAGCGTCCTTTTCTCACCTCAAACGGTCCGAAGTAATCGACCCCAGTATTAGTGAATGGTGGTTTGTCTGGTAGCAGCCTATCTTCTGGCAAATCTGCCATCTTTTGCACACCAGTCTTTGCATGTAATCGTCTGCAGACAAAACAAGCATGAATTGTTCTTCTAACTGCAGAATTTGCTTGAGGAAGCCAGTATTTCTGTCTTAGCTTTGCCAGGACATGGTTTCGTCCCAAGTGACCAATGTTTTGGTGGATGTGTTCAAGAATTAGGGAGCATATACGGAGGTCTTTATGCAAGATGATGGGATGCTTTGATTCTTCAGGCATCGCCGATCTGCTCAATCTACCTCCAACTCTTAACACGCCATCCTCAAGGTATGGATCCAATCGGTATATGCAGCTGTCTTTCTTGACATGCATCTTTCCTTGTTGCAGCATTTTTATTTCTTCCTGAAACTTCTGTTTCTGGCTGTAACGAATTAGATCCAGTTCAGCGTTCACCATATCCTCCATGGTAGGTGTTCTTTTCTTCAAGCCTCTTTTGTAGGTATCCATTTCTTTCTGTACTAGAATGTTTTGTATATTGGGATCTCTTTCTGCATGATTGATCCTCATCTGTATCTCCTTCCTCTTGCGACTTACATCCAGCAGGATTTCTTTGAGATGTGTTAGCAGTACTATGGCCTTCTTTAGGCGATGCCAGCTTGAATAATAACAAACAAGACTTTCTAGACCTTCCTTACTGTTCTGAGTGGATATTGCGTTAACAGAGGAAGCCTTTTTGAGCTCGTTGTCATCATCTGCAAATGACATTGAATGTTCAGGTCGAACTGGCCACTCACATTGTGGCTTCAGCAGAAAACTAGGTCCTTTGATCCAGTTTTTGCTTCCAATCAAGTTGTCTGCATTTAGGCCTCTCGAAGCTTGGTCTGCAGGATTATCTGCAGAGCTCACATATCTCCACTGAGAAGGTTTAGAAGCTTCTCTAATTAATGAGACTCGGTTTGCAACAAATGTCTTGAATCTTGTGGAGTCGTTCTCGATATATCTCAGCACTGTGGTGCTATCAGTCCAAAAGTTAGACTCCTTAAGATCAATTTGAAACTCCTGTCTCAGCATCCTATCCATTTTGACTGCGATTGTGGCTGCTGTCAATTCCATTCTTGGAATAGTGACCTGCTTGAGTGGTGCCACTCTGGACTTTCCCATCATGAACGTGCAGCTCCTTTGATCATGATCATTTGTCAACAAGAGGTATGTGGCAGTCCCGTATCCGTTCTCGCTAGCATCTGCAAAGTGATGCAATTGAAAGGTCTTGACATGCCCGAACCCTGCAGGTTTGATACATCTACTCACACTGAAGTTTGTGAGCTTATGCAAATCCTCTAACCAGGACAGCCATCTCTCAGCCTTTTTCTCTACAATTTCCTCATCCCAGGCTATTTTCTCTCTACACAGGTCCCTCAGAATGAGCTTTGCTGGTAGCACAAATGGTGCTAGGAACCCAAGAGGATCGTAAACTGAGCCAACAACAGACAATATACCTCTTCTGGTAAGTGGTTTGTTTTGCACTTCGATCTTGAAATTAAACGTGTCATTCTCTGTGCACCACAGAATTCCCAGTGCTCTTTCCATGGGAAGCAACCCGCTGTCCAGATCTAAATCTTTCATGTCAGAGGCTCGTTCCTCTTCAGGAATGGACGAAAGTACAGTTCTGCTATTACTAGTCCATTTTGTCAAATGGAACCCACCTCGATTGCAAAGCACTCTGATGTCTCTTGCAAGAATGACTGCTTGTTCTTCAGTTGCCACTGATTTAAGGCAATCATCAACGTAAAAATTCTTCAAGAGTGTCTGAGCTGCTTCTGGAGTAGTGTTGTTGATTCCATCTTCTGCTGTTCTTTGAAGAGCGTAACAAGAACAACTCGGTGAAGAGGTAGCACCAAACAGGTGTACACGCATCCTGTACTCCTCTTCATCTTGATTTAGGTTGCCGTCCGGCCACCAGAGGAACCTCAGGAAGTCTGCATCCTCATTAGGTACTCGAACCTGATAAAACATTGATTCAATGTCAGCCATCATTGCGATCGGCTCTTCACGGAATCTGGACAACACCCCAATAAGCGTGTTGGTGAGGTTAGGCCCTTGAAGTAACTGACCATTCAAAGAAAATCCTTGGTAAGATGCATTACAGTCGAAGACAACACGGATTTTCTTCTTCTTCTGGTGATAAACCCCGTGGTGAGGAATGTACCACACCTTTCCATCACCACGGTGCAACTTCTCATCAGGTATTTTCTCAGCATACCCTTTCTCAATGATGTTGTTCATAAATCTGGTGTAGTCCTCATGGAACTCAGGATTCCTTTTGAGTCTTTTCTGAAGGCTCTTGAGACGCTGTTCCGCTACATCCCGATTGTTCGGCATCTTGATCTTGTCATCTTTCAAAGGCAATCTCATGCAGTAGTGACCATCCAGAAGCTTAGTAGACTTAGTCACAGACATCATGAACTGTCGGTCTTCTTGAGACATTTCAGAATTATCATCATAACGACGTTCAGGAAAATCAAGATTAAACTGCTTCACCAGCAAATCTTCAATCTTCTCCACAGATATACGATTCACTGTATAGCTCTGTATACCAGATTTTCTTGTCTTGATGCTCTCTTCTTTAGGTCCATTGACTATCCAGCCAAGAACTGTCTTCACTGCATAAGGCCCGTTATTTCTGCTGTTTATCACTTTCCATGGTTCCATGGCCTTATGAGCGTTCACTCCAATAAGTAGCCCTACTGCAGCCTCAATATGTGGAAGACGAACTTCACGCAGGTAAGGCCATTTCTCAATATCCTCCTGTTTAGGAATGTTTCCTTCTTTCACAGGCAAGTGTCGCTGAGTCAAGACATTGGGTAGATCGATATAAGTATTCCTTTCTACACCACACACTTCTAAGTCAGACAGCAAGTATCCACGCACCTTTCTTTGTTGACCCATAGTACAAAGTAGAAAATCAGTCTTCTTGCCCTGTATGTTCAGTTGATGCATGAGATCTTCTGTGCAAAAGGTGGTTGTGCTTCCTGGGTCTAGGAAAGCATAAGTCTCTACTGATTTTTCACTCTTCTTTGATTTCACTTTTACAGGTATAATGGAGAGAATGCACTCACCATCGCCAGCCCCAGTATATCCACAAGTTTCCTGACACAGTGAAAGAAGAGCATTGGAAACTGCTAGGTCGTGGTCTTCAGACCTTTGATCTCGGTTATCTTCTTGTTTGACGATATGTAGGATGCCTGGATGTTTTAGTGAGCAATCTGGACATGATATTCTCTTCTTACAATCTTTTCTCATGTGTCCTTGTGTTAAACAGCCAAAGCACAGACCTTTACTTTTAAGAAACTGAATTCTGTCCTTGTATTCCTGCTCCTTGCGCTTAATACAGGAATCCAGCATGTGTTCCTTGTTACAGAACAAACAAGCCCTTTGGACTGCAGAATCAGGTTTCTCTGTGTTCTGTTTCTTTTGTAGTGAGTATTCTGTTTTGTCCTTGGCAGCCGGTGAGACATTTGTGGCAAAGATACTACCTTTGAAACCACTCTTCTTCGGGTTCTTCCCCTCTGGCAAACTGGACTTTCCTTTTCTCTCCACCTTAACATCTTGGATATCTCCAAAGAGCGGGTCATTCAAAACTTGAGCATTTAAGTCAATGAAGTTGACCAAATCTTCAAATGTGGCTCTTCTTCCATTTCGTTGCTGGATATCAAAGGCTGTGTTTCTCCAACGTTCTCTGAATCTGAAGGGAAGTTTTGAAATCACTGTTCTCATGTTTGTTGGATTGTTCATCTCATCCATGAATTCAACATCAGCCATGGTATTTCTACATCCAATAAGGAATAAGGCATAGGTCTTCATTCCCTTACTGTCCTCTGCTTTGATTTGTGGCCATTTTAGAGCTTTCTCGAGGTAAGCTGTAGCTATCTTCAGCTCATTGCCATAATGCTGCTGAAGGAGACGCTTAGCCTCTTTATATCCTTTAGCAGGACTCATATGTTCACAGCTGCGAACAAGAGCTTGTGGTTCACCACTTGTGAACTGTTCAAGATAGTATAATCTGTCTTGTGGATTATTAGTCTTGTTCTCAATCGTGTGCTCGAATGCCCTTATGAAGGAAATATAAGCAAGAGGATCTCCAGAAAATATTGGTACATCTCGCTGAGGTAACTGGGACAAGCTCTGCTGCTTTACCAACAATTCAGTTATTTCGTTTTGGCGTTGCATCACCTTAAACAAATATCTGCCATCATCAGTTGACTGTTGAGTGTTACCATGATCTGTGGTTTGTTGAGATGGTCTCTGGATAGAGCCGCGATCCTGGGTGCTTGACATAGTCTCAGACTTTCTACACGGGTTAGATACTGGATGAACTTGTCGTTCCTTTCGGCCTTTGAATGAATCACCAGCTTGTGACCCAGTCTGTGACCTGTAATAATCATTCATGCCATCTTGACCATCTTCATACTCTTTTAACACTTTGAGTTCAGCATTTGATGCAGCAATTTCTGTATCCAGTTCAAGCTGCTCCCTTTTTGCCTTCAATCTCAACTCTTCAGCCTCTAATTCTTGCCTCTTTCTTAAAACAGATACCCGAGCTAAAAGTGCTGCACGCTTAGCTTCTGCCTTGACACGAGCAGAACTGGTTGAAGATGCCACAGAACTACTTGTCACAGATCCACTTTTCCTTCTATGATGAGGAGCCATCACTTCTGACACACTATCACTTGGTTTAACACCATCGTCATCTTCATCTTGAGGTTCATGCTCATCAGACTCGTTTCTTTTATTTGTGGTTGAAATCCATTTTTTCACATCAATCATAAACTGCTGGAAATGTTCAATCTTGGGTTGAAACCAGTTAATCTGATCTTTTTTCCCATCTTCATCAGACAACACGAGTAACATTTCAGCATTCAACTCTTCAAACTGACATAAGGTCTGGCAGAAGACATTCAGTTCCATTTCAACAGTCTTCACATCTTCTTTATCTTGCATTAATCTGTCAATTTCATTCGTTTTGCGTGTTAACTGTGCCAATTTCCCTTGTCTCTCATTTTTAAGTCGATTAATTTTCTCTTCAGCCGCCTTTTCAGTAGGCTTTGGCGCCCTCTTGTGGCCATTACCCGGCACATTCGCATGCACAGAATCATCCGCCATTCTGCTTAATTAGAAAGCCGATCTTCACGCAAACCATCGCAGTTAAATAAAGCTGCTGCAATCATTTGTAGTCTTCTAAATATTCACAAACTCCACTTGTGAAAAGACTTCAATCACAGTACCTTTAGTCCTTTTGTACCGTCTTTCTAATATTCGCTGAGGTTCACGGAACGTCTTTCAATGATTCCAAGCAGCGTTTGTCGCGAGCTGCCTTCAACTTCCTTCATGAGCAGTTTTTTGACTTTTGTAGTAACAATAATCTTTCTTGTTCTCTCGGGCGAAGAATTGACTCGGGTCTTCGTTCAATTTTCAATGGTTTACTGAATGTTCTTGTACAATAAAAAGAAATAAAATAAACTCCGGTCAAAAAACTGTGTAGCTCCGTCTTTCTTTCTTTCATACTAAGGGGCGCCAAAAATGAAAGGCGCTAAAGGCTGTCCAATGATAAAACAGAGCAAACCATTATGGAATAAACATGGGGGTGTTTAAGGAATATACATATAAATCCAAACTCATTAAAATTATATCTATTCATGCACTTATAACTTTAATATTAAATTAAATTATTCAAATTATGGCTCTTATAGTCCCTATAAACCACGTGTACAAATGTGTGTGAGTTTGTGTGTGCATGAGTCTGTTTTACTCTCTTGATGGTTTATAGTGTAACTCATTCATTCCTGTGTGCTTTTGCCTGCATTCACAGATAAGAAATCTCCCAGGCCTAAACTTTTTCTATCAGTTTAACAAAATAAAGGCATAGAACCAGTTCATCTGCACTGACAACATAGTTTTAAATAATTAGTTTAATAATTATGTTAATAAAAACCTAAAAAGACCTTAAGTTTTATTTTGATAACTTCACATTCGTTTGATATTGGTCCATGACATGAAATTCATTTAAATTTAATTGATCACATGGATGTGGCTGTTGTGTTTTCATAGTGGCACCAGCTGCTGCAGTAGATGTGGCATATTCAAATAACTTTGAAGTAGTCCTAAAGTCACTGGGGTGCTTGTGGCGCCGGGGCTTGGGCCCAATCATAGCTGCTTGCAGCTATATTTTATCCTGTTTTCATAGATGTTTAAAACTAAATGACCCCTTGACGAGTTCTGTGTGACTGTGTTTATGCAACTGGCCCCAGAAACTAAATTAACAACAATCATTAAAAAATAGTCAAGTAAATAATAAAGCTTAAATGTATGTATTATTGTAAATGTTTGTACTCCCTTAAACAATTATATTGCTATCTATTGACTAGGTGCAAGCAAAATCGCTAAATTAGTGTTCTGAAGGCAACCATAGGGAGGCGCTATTCTGTGATATCATGTTTTGCAGCAGCCAACACAATCCCATCCACTCTTCTGAAAATGCTCGTTTTTCAAGGTTGCAAAAGGTAATTAAATACATAAGCACCCATGCTTTTACTTTCTTGAGAAGCCTTCCCAAAAAGCTACAGGGCCGAAATTTGAATTCATGTATTAGCAGCTACGCTGTAAACTTTCATGAAAATTGCAATATTGCTTAGTTAAGCCTTCGAGTAACATATTAGTTTAGTTATAGGCAAACTTATTCTGTCTCAGAGGAACTGAGGTTTCTGTCCATTTAATGGCTTAGCCTTTAATCATAAGATGGCTGATTGCCCTGCATGTAATCACATCTTTTCATCTGAGGTATTAATTAAGCTCTGAGCGCAGTAGACCTTATCTAAAACATGTCTGCCTGTGAAAGAGTTTGTCGTCTGGCTCTGGCTCTCAAGGACACACAAGTCTCTGTCTTTTTTGTTTTTATTCAAGAGGTCCTGAGCTTCACAATGACATCAGGCATTGAGCGTCATGGAATCTGGTACAAATATTTATATATAAATTATTTAATATTCATACTTTTAAAAAAGTCATTAAATTTCTTTCTCTTTTTTCTTTGTGCACATTACACATCTGACCATAGCAAAAGGGACTTGGTGAATCATCACTTCTGTCAGTTGTGTTGAATTTATGTTAAATAGGTAATAATATTAAATGCAATTACATATAGAATTACGTGAAAGTGGTGGTTTGTATGTAACATCATAGTTTAAAAAGAAAGAGGCCTCCACTTTAATGAACATGCATCAGTTTTAATGAAAGTTGAGAGTCTGTGGATTACTTCCATCCTTACCAAGTTCTCAAGTGCTATTACCATCACAGTCAAACAAAAGGCCTAAAGCTTGCCAAACAGTCAGAGATACAACCTCTCCCACTTAGATCAGATTTAGCAATTTTCGTTATTTGATTAGATTGTGTAATTAAATCCCACAAGGTTAAGTGTGCACTCCATCTTGTCGTCTCCACTTCTCTCTTTTCTTTTGTGACATTTAACCTTCACTGGTCTCTCTCAGTCTGTTCAGTCCATCCATGAAGACGTATTTGGAAGTAAGGCACTAGTTTCTCTGCATTGGGTACATTCAAATTATCAATGGGTACATTCAGATCCATTTAGCCAATCTCGAGCTGTATATGTAGGCTCTGAGGTGAAATAATGAAATTGCTGGTTATTCACATATCATTCAAAAGTTTGGGGTCATTCATTAAGTGTTTGTAATGTTCTTGAAAGAAGTCACCAAGGCTGCATTTATTCTTATAAAAAAAATTTAAAAACTGAAATATAATTACAATTTAAAATAAATGTTTTCTATTTGAATATATTTTAAAATGTAATTTATTCCTGTGATGTCAACGCTGAATTTTCAGCAGTCTTCAGTGTCACATGATCCTTCAGAAATCAGTCTAATTTTTGCTGCTCAAAAAACATTTATTATTATTATCAATGTTGAAAACAGTTATGCTGCTTATTTTGTGGAAACAGTGATACATTTTTTTCAGGATTCTTTGAGAAAGTTCGCAATTATTGTTTTATAAATGTTTTGTAACAACATAAATGTCTTTACTGTCACTTTTGATCAATTTACTGCACCCTTGCTTACTGAATAAAAGTATTAATTTCTTTTCCCAAAAACTTTTGAATGGTACTGTATTTCATGCACATATGACAGATTGGACAAGTATGTAATATGTGAATCAGACCAATGTACAAAAAAACAGGCAACATTACAAATTAAAGGTAGAGTAGGCAATTTCGGAGAGGCTAGCAATAGCAAGCTAGCTTTGAAAGCATGAGATCCCACCCTCCCTTCAGAGCGCTCTCTCCAAAGCCACGCCTCCTCCAAAACACATGAATGCACACAGCAGATTCTGTAAAGCGTCACGAGACGAGAGATGACGGTAAATTACCTCATGTCTCAAAGCACATGTAAATAACTTACAGAGCTCTTACTTGTACCACCTGACTGCTGCAGATTCATTTCGGCATTGATAGTGTTGACACAGAAATGCAAAAATTGGAGTCTGAGGACGTGAACAGCTCCAGGTAGAGCATCTCTTAATTACGGTTACAACATGGCATGAACGCAGCATATGCTTGTTGTTTTGGTTCAGGAAGAACTGTAAAAGGCGGCTGCTGTTTGTTTGTGGTGCTTGGTGACTGTCTGTCTACAACTCTGCACAGTCTTATGGATCGCACTGATGACATGTGATGCCTGCGTGAGCAGGTGCACGGAGGTATGGAAATACATATGTTGACAGGCAGGTAGGACATCGGACCTAGGGCTGCACGATATATCGCGATTTATTGCAAATTTTATCACACTCCAGGAAATCCCCATCATACTATCGCTGCAGCTGAATAAACAGAAGATTGAAACGCTTTGATTAAACATGACTAATAAACACACGACTGCCTTATTCTGTGTACGAAGCCACATCATCTCACAGAAGGACGCTCAACTGTCGTTATGAAGTGAGTTTGGAGTAAAAACATGTTATTAAATGTTGTCTTTTGTTGGACAAGTTGTTAATAAATGCTTCTCATGTCTGGAAAGTTGTTTGACGTGTGTTGCTTTTCCAAATGTACATTATAAGCGACTCAATTTGGAGACATACTTCATTGACAAGCTGCCCATAAAAAAACCAATCGCAGCCTTTGCGATTTCATAATCGCACTAAGATTCGCGTTTAAGCGCAATTCTAATGTTATTTTTCGTATCGTGCGATAAATCGTGCAGCCCTAATCAGACCGAATGCAATGATTGGACAAACATTTTTTGGTCCTGCGACTTCCACAGAAGATATAAGTACATGTTTTATTATTTAGATGACTTCTATTATTGATTGCTATCAGATGTGAAGAGAGTTTCAACCAGTAAAAAATTGCCTACCCTACCTTTAAATAAAGTTACCTTACTGCCACTTCATCCATCCAACTTTCCTATATTGTTTTCACTTCTTTTCATTAATCTGAAAATGAGTTATCAGTCTAGTGTATTTCCCTTGAACCACCTTCTGATTTCTAACAATTCTGTCTCTATAGCCTAAACTCTAATATCAGGATCTTCAAAAATAATGTTTCAGCTGTTGCAGAAACCTGTCTCTCTTTTTTCTTTTTTTTTTTTTGCTGTCCCTGGCCCACCCTCCCATCTGTCTGACTGCATTATGATTCACTTTTCAACATATTACCTGATTTTCTTATTATGCTCACTATGTTACACAAAACATCATTACATATCCAAGCATGTTATCTAAAATGTCTTTAGGCTATGCATTTTTAGTGTCCGTGCCGTTTCTTCTTTTCAGAAAGTGTGTATTCGATCGGCCCCTCCTCTTACTGTCTGTTGCACAAAAATAAACCTTTTTCACTGTCTCCATTTCAAAGCCTCAACTTTAAACCAATCTGTCTCTGCAGCTCCCATTAACCTGACTCGCTCACACACACACCGTCTCCACTCCTCTAGAGCCTTTTAATAATGCATGCTGCTATAAAATTCAAATGAGATAGATTTTTAAACACACCAGTGAAGACCGAGCGCACGCTCTCTTTCTCCCTATTTTCTGCTGCACCCCAGTCCCTCACTGTCCTCCTCGCCTACCAACCGTTGCCCTGGAAACTGTAACGTCCTGGAGACATATATGCGGTATAGAGGGAGCAAAAAAAAAACAGCGGAAAGAGTGTGTGATCCAACAAAAGGCACACTGAGTCTCAAATGTGTTTACAAAGACAGAGGAGTAGCATAATGAGGGACAGTTTATTCACTGGACTCATTGATGCATAATCAGTTCTAGTATACAGAGTAGAATAAGGATCAATACTGCAAGATCTACCAAACGCTTCGGTTCAGATACAGTGTACATCACATATTATTGTTCCAAAGCAATTCATTAAGGCATGCACAGGCAAATCTGCACAAAATCAAGATTATATTAGCAACAAGAGTTATCATAATGCCTCTCAAATCAATTCATGTCACAGAGGATTCTTGACTAGCACAGGTGCTTTCACCAAAATGCTGTTGAATTTGTAAGGGAATGTTTAATAAACACAAATATGGATTTAATCTTCATACCAAAAGAATAGAACAGCAGGTAGAACTTGTAACCCAGAGAAGTGGACTCGGCTGGTGTCTTTGAAACATTTCTTTCAGAATTATATTATGCAGCATAGATGATCTGTAATCAATGTGTAAACATGCTTTTAAAGTCAAAGTTTCAGCAAAGCACAAACGGCATACAAAACAAATGGTCGCAGACTTATTGTAGTACGCTGAGAGGGCTGATTTCAAAATACTTACCAATAAAAATACTCAAGAGTGTGAAAATTTGTGAAAGCACTGCAGTGTTAACAGTCAAGAGTTGCATTACGCACACTGTTCTTGTCCATCAATGAGATTCAGATTACCAGATGAGATTGGAAGCGGTTTAAATATGTACAGACGCATATATACACACATATATACAAGCATGAATTGTAAGCAGGTTAAATATAAATAGCTGAGCAGAACAATTCAAGAGAACAAAAGTCAAGCTGGCATTCACTGACTGCACACAGTTGGATCAAATCATGTGCATGCTACGGTCATTCCTATTTGAGTGGTGGGGATGTGAAGTGGCCTCAAACGGAAATGAATCAAAAAGCTAGCCCCTTCTGTTCACGCAAGTGTAGCTCAATGCGAGCCCTGAAAATAGAGGCCTCTCACTACCCAAACCGAGTCAGTATCCTTATCGACATCATGCTGCTTGTGAAACTGAATAATTCTCGTTAGATTCAGAACATTTACAAAGTGCTAATCAGCATAGTTTTGCCTTGTGAAAAATAAGAATACTTGATTTCAGAGAGTTAATATGTGCCCCCATCTCTGACAAAAAGCTGTAAACATCAATGAAACAGAATCGCACGCAAGAGACCCGAAGCCATGAAGATGAGGGATTTGTGATATTATCTGTGAAAGAACTTCATATATGTAGCGACGCACAATAATTAGTGGTTCAAGAGCGTACTGTTGAAACACTATTGTAATTGTTAAATTACAATACAAGGATCAGCATTCTTCCCTAAAAGTGATCGGGCAGACCAAACCGTAAGTAGTAGAAACTTGAAACTTTGAGGGCTGGTGGTACTCACACCGCCTACAACGTCACCAAAGCTTGCCCTGATCGGCCTGACGGGGGCGCTACAGTGGTGAAAAGTGTGAAATAGCTTATAACTCCTAAACCATTAGCCGTAGGCTCAAGTGTCTTACGTTGTTGAATCCTTGGCTCAAGGTGGAAAAAATGGATGCCTTGAAAATTTTCAAGGTTTTTTTTTTTTTTTTGAAAAACCTACTTTTGCTAGTTTGTTTTTGGCCTGATCGGAACCAAACCAGTGCAGCGGAGTCTGATTGTCGATAATTATCAAAAAAAGTTGAAATTTCGATTCTTGGTCCCTAAGGGCCACCAAAATGTTTGAAGTGGGTGGAGCCACTTTTACTAAAATGGCTATAACTCGTGAACAAAATTAGATATTTTCACCTTGGCAATAACTACTTCAACGTTAGTCCGATTGAATTGAAAATTGGCATGTAGTGTCTTTGTCTGCCATGACTGTCTCTGAGGACGTATCTCAAAAACCATGGCTGCCATCGGCCAGTGAAATTTGAGCAGCTATCAGATAAGGTTAACGGAGGCCAATCGGAATGAAACTCAGTGGGCCTGTTTGACTCGTGGCCCTAGAGGCCTGTGAGAAATTTGAAAGAAATCGGCCACCGGGGGGCGCCTTCACGTTTTTCACTTGCGTAAAGGATTGTGTAACGCGCATTTTGTCGCACGTTGGAGATATTGGAGATTATTTCAAAAACTAACTTTGGCGAACTAGTCCTAGGTCTTTGGCTCAACCTTGATAACTGTTAAAAAGCTTTAAAAACGGTTTCCGAAGGTAAATTGCCTGTATTGATATTGAATATTTAAATATGCTCATTTCCTCTGTTTTTAAATGTAATTTATCAGTTATTGTATTTTAATTTATTAGTCAGTCAATATTTGACATTTTTTGCCCGATATTGGATATTTAAATATGCACACTCATTTCCTCTATTTTTACATTTAGATTAACTTAAAGTTAATATTTAAAAACATTAATAATTCAATAACATTGGGAATGTAATCTTGAGAAATTCTCAATTAGCCTAAATGTAGTTTTTAGTGTTTTATTCTTTATTTAATTATTTAGACAAAATAGTATAGATTCTGAAAATTAGCCATATACCAGCTATCGGCCATAACACAAAAACAATTAACAGATTATCGGTATAGACTACAATTTTAATATCGGTGCATCCCTACATATATGCCTTCTTAAACATGCCTTCATGCTCTTATTTCCCACATGCCCATCTAAGCTGGAGTCTTGGCAGCGTCTGCATTTTGGCACAGTCGGTGTGGCCTAGCTAGGAATGATTCAGGTATCATTCTGTTGAGCAAAACAAATCATTCCACCAAACAAGCAGTTTTAGCTGTGTAAAACGATTTATCATAGTCAAAACGTCCTAGCGTTCCTGCTGAATTTGCCGAAAGAGTCTGATTCTACTGTAAACATTACGGTATAAAAACATGAGCATCATCGTTTTGCCTCATACTGCTAAAACACAATAATAAATAAATGGTTTGCTTTCTGTTTGCCTTGAAGGATCTGGCAGAGCATAGCTGTAAGGAAGAGGGGAGGGCATGTTGGCAAGCATTACGATGTTGGCTTCCTCATACGCACACACACACACGCAAGCAGCCAATCGGAGGCAGCTCAGATCCCTCGCAACACTACTGCATTCCCTACATCTCCCCATCTCTGGGGTATCTTTTCATCTGAAGCCACCGCCCCCCTCCTCTCTTCTCTCTCCATCCTTCCATCTGTGGGAAACAAAAGACTGCAGCTTGGTCTCGAACCCTCCCACTTTCTCTTCACCTCTCCTTCCTTCTCTCTGATACATCATTTTTTGTTTATGTGCATCAACCTGCATCTTAATAGAGAGAGAATGTGTCATCGTGTCTGATAAAAAATGAAGCGCACATGTTTAATTGCTGGGAAACTGCTCTCCTGCCCTCCTCAAGTTCTCATCTTTCCTTCACAGGAAATAAGAAAACCTAGACAAAAGTGTGTCTACAGCAGCTCTTAAGGTAATCGGACTCATCTGTTGATGGATGCCAATACAGAAGGTATCTGCTGCTTTACAATCGATTACATTTTAATCTGAGCTTTTCTCTATGGATTCACACTTCTGAGAATACAGGGGGACTTCTAATCTTTGTCAAATAACAAATCCTCTCCAGCAACTCCCTTTCACTGTTTTTTTCATCCCTCACATCCTCAAAGGGTGCGTGACGAATGAAATGAGATCATCTTTGTGGTCTCCTCACTGACATCATCAAATGAGTCCTTTGTTGGAAATAAAACAAACAAACATGCATGCCTTGCCACTTCACTCGTGATCCTGCTGAGTGTCCATGTTGTTTCTGATAGTTCTGGCACGATAGAAGATGAAGGTAACATCCAGCTTTACAGTCTTCAGACAGAGTATAAAACAAGTGAAAAAGCATTCAGGAGCATTCAGATGTAGAAAGATGAATGACACATGGAAGAAGAAAATGGTCATCATGTACTGGTTGTTGGGCATGAAGTTTAGTCATGAATTTTACTTCATCCTGAGTGTCGTGACAGCCGTCAGGTCTTAAGTATTACTGAAAGAGAAGAAGAGGTGTTCAAAGAGTGAATTCAAACAAAACATCTTCAAAGATGTTTACAAACAACTCAATACAAAAGAATTAAAATAAAAAGTCACTCAAACTCTTAAACTTCGAGTCAGACACAAGAGGAGACACAACAAACTTTATATAAATATTATACATTTAAAGAACATTAAAAAAATCTTATCAACCCGAAACTTTTGAACATTAGTATGTCATATTTCAACTCCTGAAATGACACAAAATTAGATCTTAATCTAAACTGTTAACCTTCAAAATATAATATCTGTGAAAATCATTACTTTTACAAGCTAAAGAAACTTTATTTTTATGAAATGGTCTCAAATTTACCTGTAATCAGATCTACCGGTAACTCAAATCATTGACCCAACATTGACCCAAATCACAAAGTCAGCTCTAGGCTTGCATTCAGTTTCACATGCTCTGGCCTCATGGGAAGGATACTCACCACCCCAGTTGATGACGATAGTAACAATAATGATGACAATCCCACCCACCAATGACACGATGGACAGGACCTTTGCATTCCGGCCAAGACGGCGTGCGCCATCCACGTTGCCCTGCTGCAGACTGTTACGAGACTGAGAGTGGAAAGAGAAGTTGAATGAATAGGAGGAGAATTCCATAGAATTCCATTATCATAAGAAAGAATTATGCAAAATACAGTTTCTTGGCCAGTAATAGATGTTTTCAGTTCACTCTCCAATGGCAAAAAAGTTACTTTCAGACATTGAGTGGCAAGATTCTTGAAGTTAAATCTCAATCCCTCCTTACTCGACAGAAACTGTATTCAGACATCCCTCCCTACGAACACAAGCACACACACCATCACTGAGAAGGTCAAGCCGACGATGTTGATGGGCCAGACAGGGCAGAGGCAGGCCAGAATAGCCCATATGAGATAATCATTGGGTTTGGATCCATCTCCTCCAGCATCAGTGGCTGCGCTGGGCTGTCGAGTGAGCGATGGTCGTGGTGACCCCGCGTGACTCAGTGACCCGGAGCGGCTGCTCAGCCTGGCGCGCCCGTTCGCATATGCGTGGTTGGGTTTGACATGCTGCTGACGAGGAGGAGAAGAAGCGGTCGGACAACTGTTGATAGGTGCTGGGCAAACACCATTACCTGGTGTGATGGCAAGAGAAAGAAACATGTGAGAAATGGGTAAGCCTGCATTACAGCCTGTCTGTTTTTAAAAGAATTGATTCTTCTGTTTGTTTCTAAAGGCACCAACATCTCAGTTTGTATTGGTAGAGGGTAGCTGCATCTGACTCATCTACTTGTTGAGAAAAACAGACAAGAGAGTGGGGGAGGGTACAAAACCTGAGAAGAAAAGGGAGTGAAAGTAGAGTGAGGCTCTAAATCATTTTATGTCAGTCTGACTTCTGGTCTAAGAATAACACTCAAGGAAATTGAGAGAGATGTCCTTTTCTCACAAGGACAGAAGGGACAGCTTGTGCATCACAGTGGGACTAAGATGATCATTAAAGAACCCCCTAAGACCATGCAAGTGGTATTAGGGGAGGAAATTCTCATTTTAGAAAGTCTTTTACTGGACTAAAATGTGTATATGCTATCATGAGTGCAAGATTTTGTCATCAATAAACAAGAATGTATATTTTAAATGTGTGTGAATTTACTAAATGTTAGTATTGTAAACTTGTAAGTGTACACTAGCATATAGATAGCCTCAAAGTTAGCAGGCATGGACTAAAAGCCACAAAAATCAGCCATGGGGTCTTTAAAAGACATTGGATATGAGCAGGTTCAGATCTCTTACCTTAAAGCATAATCAAATAACTTTAAATTGAAATGAATTTGCATTTTAAACTATTTAATAAACAAACACAATGCAAAATGCAAGACTATAAAATAATTTTTAATTAAATAGTTTTTTACTCATTTCCATCTTCTCGTCAATGACTGTCAGGTGATCTTTGGGTGGGGCATCCTGAGAGGGGGCGGAGTCCACAGCAGGGGTAGGTGTTGTGGCGGGGGGTGGATCTTGCTGCTCGTTTTGTATTGGCTGAGAGGAGTTGGCGGTGAGGTCCGACTCTGTGCCTGGTTGCTGACTGGTCTCTTGCTCCGATTGTTGCTGTTGCTGTTCTTCCTCCACTGCACCAGGGGCAGCAGTGGGAATGCTGGCGTCAGCATTCAAATCCATTCCCAAGATGTTTATGACAACTTACGTGTGGCAAAATCAAGCTTTTATGTCCGTATACACTATGTGCGATTCTGAATGGTTGAGAACTGTTGGGTAAAAATAAATAAAAACATATAAGGCATCATATAAATTATATAATTTATATAATCTGTCCCAGCCTCAAACACAGTTGAAGTCAAGAGGGGATCGTGCTTTTGCAGTTGTTGGACCTAGACTATGAAATGGCCTCCCTTTATCTTTGAGATCCCTGTCTTCCCTGTACATGTGTTTAGTTAAAGTTTTATCTTCTTGCCTGGGCATTTAACTAATCTTAACTATGTTTTAGTATCTCACTATGTATTTATGGTTTCTCTTTCTCTATTGTATCCTAGATTTTTACTTTGTAAAGCACAGTGGTCAACTCTTGTTGTGTTTATTTGTGTTATATAAATAAAATGAATGAATAATGCCTATTCACATGCCACTTATATTATGAAGCCAATAATGTACACTACCATTCAAAAGACTGGGGGTCATTAAGACATTTTCCACAAAAATATTAAGCCGCACAAATGTTTTCAATATTTTTCATCATATTAGAATGTGACATTGAACATGTTATTACATGGATGCACTTTACACTCGTTAATTACAGGAACTACTCTTTTTACTAATGCTTACTAGAGTTTTTTTTTAAATTTCTTAACAACTTGTACCCCTGTCTACCTGGTTAAAGGGGAAGATTGTAATTTATACACTGTCTGTCTTCAAACCAGTTTCTCAAGCACTACCCTTGTCCATCACAAACTCACAGTTGGAACCAACGAGATTATTTTGGTATCTAAACCATAGAGCAATGTTTTGATTGTGCTACTGAACCACAGTGGTTACATTTTTTGAGGAAATCAAATGGCTGATTTGTTGCATATTAAGCTGTAACAGGACCGTTTAACACAACATTTAAAATCTCACCAACATAAAACCTACATTAAGTTGCTAAAAGCATTTGAAGATAATAATATGTAATCAAATTCACTATATCTATTCTTTACCCCATCATTTTTTTCAAGTCAACTGTAACCAAAGGGGCTGGTTTTTCGATATCTCAGTCTGCACCTGTTTACCTGCCTACAATTAATCTCCCTCAGCAGAATCTGAAACATAAAGCCTCCACAAACAGCTTTATTCGCGTGCTATCCTCATCCACCTCATCATATACAGATGACAGATTTTTGTGACAGATGTATGTTCTTCAAAAACTAGCACTCTGACACACCCAAGGTCCCAGAAAAAACACCAAATCTAAAATAAAACCAACAAAAAACTTAATCATATTCATCATATTCAGAATGAAATAGAGCCGAATATTCATTACATTAAGTACATTCTGTACTTTAAAGTCAACACGAGCATCAAACGCATCAATGTCTGTGAGAAAACAAAGAGCATCAAATGACACACCCATATCTGTAACTATAAAACATTTTATGATTTATGACAGGCAAATACATACTAAATGACCACTGCAACTGACTTGTACACCATGCGGCGTTTAACATTACGCTAAAATCAATTGAATAATCAATCAATCAAGCTTCCCCTTTTCCTGTCATCTGTCTCACTCTTTGAAATTGAAAGAGGTACCTGTCTAGAGATGAAAACACACGGGACACGCAGCCACGCGTCTTCTTCACGAATGCCAAATGTCTATATCATGATTCAGTGAGAATAATGGTTACAGAGCACATAGCGACCCGTGCAGGCACACACATTCAAACAGAACACAGCAGTAAGAAAGGTGACACACCCACAGGACCCGACAACGACTGATGCACTGATGCTAGAATCAAAATGCCAGTAATACACTACAGCAGCATGCAGATCGAAAGTAAACTCACCTTAATCTAGTGCAAAATGACTGCAAAAATCATTATCCAATCCTTCTCATTTTTAATTGAGTAAGAGTAGGCATATGAAAGTTCAGATAGTGCTACAGAATTAAGATTTTAAAATGTGATGCTTTACGCTATACACAGCTACTGTGTTTAAGCATAAAAACGTGGGGTGATCAGTCTGATCAATATGATCCACTGCGTTTGACTCTGTTCTGTCTCACTGCACGAACCTGTGTGCGCGTGCTCGACTCTGTGTGTGCGCGGTTTTTACTTGGTAGAGAAAGCTCTGGATAGTGGTGTGGATTTTGATTCATCCCAGTGACTCGAATCTCTTGAGTCGATTGAATAAAATGATTCATTCACTTGATTCTTGAGTTCCATCGTTACATCAGTACAGTTTTCGCAAAGTCATACACATCAGTTGACAAGAAAGGAAAAGGGCAGATCTGCTTTGTTGTAATTTGAGACAGCGCTTATGATGCATAGTCGCTGCTTTTAGAGACTGTCCGTGGATCTGTATACATTTATTTTTATAAAGGGTGATAAACCCTTTATAAAAATAAATGTATACAATACAGTTAAATAAAAATAAATGTATACAGATTCACGGACAGTGGGTCCACGGACAGTGTTCGCATGGTCGCGAACGAATGTAAAGAATAGGTTGAGTTTAAATGAATGATTCAATGACTCGCTCGCAACTCAACGCACATCGCCAAATGCAGGCGTAACCATGGCTACGATCTAAAATAAATATCAAAGATGGAAACGTCCATAAAACTGGAAAGGCACCATTAACAGACACATTTTAAGTTAATTTACCACATTTTAATTAACAGAAGCGTGATGGGTTAGTTAAGGTCTGTCATGTAACAAATGAACGACTCGGGAGTAAACTAATTGTGTGCGTTTCACATAATGTATCTTTGGCTGCATTATTAAGATTTTCAGATTTGTAATATGACCAAAGATTGTGTATGTGAACGTGTATGGGAAATTTGGCTATGAAAATATAACATTTTAAGTAATTAGTTCATTTTGAATGGGAGAGTCAGTAACATGATTCGAGTCACGAAAATGAATGAAAAAAATCCCCGCCAACACTGTTTATATGGCAGCGCCAACGTGTGGCCAAACACTAAAACACAAGCATTCAACCCATATTTAAAGGATAGTTCCCCCAAAAATTAAAATTATTCCATGATTTACATACCCTCAAGCCATCCTAGGTGTATATGACTATCTTCTTTCAGACAAACACAATCTGAGTTATATTTAAAATTATCTGATATATTTAAAAATATTCTTAGTCCTCCAAGGTTTATAATGGTTGTGAATGGCAGCCCAAATTCTGAAGACAAAAAACACCCTTCCATAAAAAAATGAATCCATACAACTCCAGTGGGTTAATAAAGGCCTTCTGAAGTGAAGTGATGTGTTTGTGTAAGACAAGTATCCTTATTTAAAACTTTATAAAGTAAAATAACGAGCTTATACTTATCTTACACAAACACATCGCTTCACTTCAGAAGGCCTTTATTAACCCACTGGAGTCGTATGGATTAATTTTTTTATGGAAGGGTGCTTTTTTTTTTGTCTTCAGAATTTGGGCCCCCATTCACTCCCATTATAAACCTTGGAAGACTAAGGATATTTTTAAATATATCTCTGATTGTTTTTGTCTGAAAGAAGATAAGTCATATACACCTTGGATGGCTTAAGGGTGGGTAAATCATGGAATAATCTTCATTTTCGGGTGAACTATCCTTTTAAGGGATTCTCAACTCTGGCCCTCAAGGTTTACTGTCCTGCAGAGTTTAGCTCCAAAACCTGATCAAATACATTTGAACAAGCTAATCAAGGTATTCAGGATTACTAGAAAGTTATAGGCAGTTGAGTTTGATCAGGGTTGGAGCTAAACTCTGCAGTGGACCTCGAGGGCCAGAGTTGAAAACCCCTTCTGTATTTAGTAACAAGAGTTGGAAAACAGCGGATGCAAATGCAAAATATTTTATTTGATATTTGACAAGGCATTATTAGACAATTGAAAAGTGTTTTATTGCTGGAAAAAGCAGAGCAGAGTAAAAAAAAAAAAAAAACACTTTCCAGAAAGTTCTTTGGTATTAACTGAATAGTATAAAGGCACGCTAGGCACACTTCAACACAGTAAAGATTTGAAAAAACATAGCCAAAAACAACAACAAAAAAACAATTATTGTTTTGAGCATTAGTTCACATGAAAAACAGGACAACCAGGATACTGCTAAAGCTGTACTTTCATGTATTAGCTATTAATAGTCCTACAATATGGAGTATAACATCACAGTCTTATTTATGCATATGTGGTATAAGGCCTCTTAACCTCCATCTCCCCTATTTTTTATTTATTCATCTTTGTCTTTGCCCTGCAGAGCCCCCAGGAGGCCATTGGCAGTAGTAAAGAGATTAATAGGAGAGGAGCCATCTGTAATAAGAGTAGACTTCAGACCCAAAGACTGCAGGAGCTTCACCTGGATAAAAAAAAAAAAAAGGTGTGAGATAAATAGTTATATAACCTACTGACAAAATAGTGAAACAGTAGAATCTGTTCACAACCCACATCCATTCAAAATGGGATTATGAAAACATCTGTGATGCAAAGCCTCCATAGAAAGATGTTAATTTGCTATCTGAACGTTCTTGAGTTCACTTACCTGTAGTTCGGGCCCGGCTCGGGCCATTTCCTTCAGGGTATCGGTGCCCAGGTTCTCCATCAACTGCTTGAAGCGTTGACTCTCAATCTCTGCCAGCTTCTGCTGCTTCTCCACCTCCAGTCGGTCCATCTCCTTCTTGTAGTTCAGCTCCTGCTCACGTGCCTTACACAGACGGGCCAGCTCAGAGTCCTGACACACAGAAGAGAGGAAATAGTCAATATCCAACAGGGTAAGAATAGATAAAGATGAGAACTAGCATTTTGCATGACATACCGCCTCGATTTTCTGAGCCTCTGCTTTGAGTTTGGCCTCTTCGACCGCTGCCTCTCCCTGTATACGAGCTGCCTCTGCTTTAGATTGTGCCTCGGCCTTCGCTGCTCCTGTACTCTCCACTGCAGCACTGGGATGCACACACATTGATTATTGACCGTGAAAATGTTAAATGAGCACACAAGCTTTAGCATAGCACTGGGCCTTGCAGTGAACTCACCTCTGGGCCTCCAGCTCCAGCAGCTCCTTCCTCGCCTTTTCTGCTTCTGCCTGGTCTGTGATCTTCTGCCTCTCCAGGCGACCCCGAGCCTCCTGCTCCAGACGCTCTGCTTCATGTCTGATAGAAGGAAAATGAGTGTAAATGGGCATGACAGACAAATAGGGAAAGCTGGAAGAATAACAGAAGCTTGAGTCTTCAAAGCAAAACATTGAAAGCATTATGTAAATTGAAATAAACAAAGAGACTGACAATTAGATAAATAGAAGCCCATCAAGTTAAAGCTGCCTTTCCACTATCTCCGTCATATCGCCCCCCAGCGACAGTGACAGAGAGAGATGAAGTGTTTGGTTTGTACCGTGCAGTTGCCTCCTGTGAATTGGTGGTGATCTCAATGGCTAGTTGCACGCTCTTTTGCAAGGCGTCGCGGGTGCGCTGGTCCACCGGCTCCACAGACTGAATGTCCACGCTGCTGATAACTAAGCCATTCTGATTAAAACGCAGACTGGACCGCACCGCAAGCTTCTCATCAAAACCAAAGACTGATGAACAGATGATCCTGATGGAGTTCTGTAAGAAGTAAATGCATATAATCAAAGACAAAGACAAATATGACCCTATAACACAAAACCAATCAAGTCGCACGGGTATATTTGTAGCAGTAGCCAACAATACATTGTATGGGCCAAAATTATCGATTTTTCTTTTATGCCAAAAATCATTAGGATATTAAGTAAAGATCATGTTCCATGAAGATAGTTTGTAAATTTCCTACCGTAAATATATCAAAAATGTATTTTTGTGAGTGGATATGCATTGCTAAGGATTTCATTTGGACAACTTTAAAGGTGATTTTCTCAATATTTTGTATTTTTTGCACCCTCAGATTCCAGATTTTCAAATAGTTGTATCTCAGCCAAATACTGTCCTATCCTAACAAACCATACATCAATGCTTATTTATTCAGCTTTCAGATGATGTATGAATATACCAGTAATAAATTTCAATTACAAAACAATTGACCCTTATGACTGTTTTTGTGGTCCAGGGTCACAAATAAGACGACCAAGCCTGATCGCATCCTGCTCATCATCAATTCATTCTTGAATTGATGTCTTTGGGACTGTTCTCTGTCAGTTTCAAAAAGAAATACAAAACCTGTCCTAATTGAAAGAAAACAAGTTGACAAAAAGTTGACCACAAGTGTAAAAAAGATAAAAGCATTTCAAAACAAACTTCCTGGTTAAACATTACAGCATACTAGTGTGATAAATTTTACAGAATATTTTTTATATTTTATTCATTCATGCCAAAATTAATTACCCACAAATCATACTTTTTTGGTCAAAAATTGAAGTGCATAAGCTCAGATAAAAGAGACTTCGATCAATCAGATCCAAAAAGAAACACAAAACCTGTGCTAAATGAAAGATACGGAGCCCCACACATGACATGCAGGAAAAAAAAAAAATAGTAGGCTAAATCATGCGCACGATTTACTAATTTGTTCCCTCGATTTACTAAATCATGCGCACGATTTACTATTTCGTTCCCTCGATATATAAATCATGCACATGGTTTATAAATTGAGGGAAGGAAATAGTAAATCGTGCGCGCGTTTTAGTAAATTGAGGGAACAAATTAGTAAATCGTGCGCACGATTTAATTTTTTTTTCTTGCATGTCATGTGCGGGGCTCCGTACAAAGAAAACAAGTTGACAAAAAGATTGAATCCAATATTTGGTGATAATATAGCACAACGAGAGATTTATAAGCAATTTTTGTAGGCTGGTCATTTTTGACTGGGAGCACCACAAATGTAACAAGGTGGGGGGGGGTCACAATTTTTTTTTTTAATTCTCCATTTTTGGGGGGGGAAGTAGTTATACCCTGGGTTAGTAAAGTCAGTAAGTGAATGACCCGGACACAACATAAGGGTTTAAAAAAAAAAACAGTAGGCCTTGTTTACACCTGGTATTAAGACGGGTTTTGGTCGATTGGAACACAAGTAGACACGGGAGACATACCCATTTACACCTGGTGTCTTTTGTCCACTTTCAACTACTTCTGTCCTGATTTCTTTAAGGGGAGGGTCTGTGGGCAGGTAAATGTATGTTTTTTTCAGATCTTTGAATCTAATGGACAAACGCTGGATGAAAATCTAATGGACGAACGCTCTGAGTGTGTGTTAGAAATCAGGAATGGTGCAAGAGCATTGTGCTTGGTACATTTTTCGTTCTCTAACCAAACTTTGGATTATCCAGCCAACAAAGTTTAAATCTCATCTGGCTATAGCGCACTTCCCATAATGTTTATGCATTAGGTCAGTAGGTGGTCTTTTGTGGCTGTTCAGACGCATTCAACCACATGAGCATCCACACTACGAAAGCAATCCAGTCGAATGCATTTTCGACTACCTCTGAAAGTGGTCGAAATTGGACGAGCTCAAAACGTTTTAGACCCCCGTTTACACCTGTATTTAGTGTCGTCCACTTGTGATCCGATCGACCAAAACGCATCTTAATACCAGGTGGAAACAGGGCCTTACTGACCCCAAACTTTTGAACGGTAGCGTTTTAAATGTGATTGTCTCTGCCACAATTATATTCACGGCCACAAACCATAGCTCTAAACCTATAGGAAAGAATAATTTCAAAGTATCAGGTATGTCATATACCTTGTGGAAGTCGTCAAACTGCACTGAGGCAACCGCTCCTCTGATTCTGGAAGCGATGGCCTTGCACGCGTCGCCCACAAAGTCTGGCACTGAGAACAGAGCTGCAGCCTGGGCTGCATCAGCAGGCTGTTTGATGTCAAAGTGCCTGATACAGACAGAAAGAAAGAGACGTCACTGCTGTGTTCAGCTTAATGATATAGTCTATTTGCACTTCATTTTTACTCCTCAAGACATTTCGTACAAGGCTTTAGAGCACATGCACACAACATACCAGTTATAAGAGAGTTGCAGCTGCAAGCGGGCATGATCTGCCGTCTCTATAGTGATGATGTCAGTACAGAAGTCTGGGCCAAGCAAGAGACAAATGGTTTTGATGACATTAGGACGTTTGGGTTTGTCTCCAGAAAGGGAGAGAACCGTGAACTGCTCATCAGGGCCCAGCATCACCATTTCAGGTCCAAACACCACCCTGTGAGAGAAACAGAAAGTGAAAGAGAATCCAAAGCTCTAATTTAAGTTTTTAACTTATAACTGTAACAATTAACTCCACAAATAACACAAACAAGTCTACAGATTTTGGAACAGATGAAAATACTCATAAGAAGAATTCTACAGAAAGTAAAGTTGCAGGTGTGAACAATGTCTTAGGAAAGACGCTGCATAACCATATGACCGTCACTCAAACAAACAACATTACATTACCTGGCCTTCTTCTCTCTGTAGTCGTACACCTGCACGGCCGCATTGTGTGGGATACGATAAGAAACCACTCTGGTTTTATCTCTATCAGCATCCCCAAAGTTCCTTCCTCTTTCAGAGCGGTCAGCTAGCGGGTCACGGGATTGGCCCAGAAGAGTCTCTACATTGGCTGGAAGCTCTTTCTCCCACAATTCCTCATCCTGCGTTAGCATGTAGGTCTGACCAATCACTGCACGCACCTGAAAACCAGACATAAAGTCAGCTGAGATATAAATCACTTTACCGTTTACCCTTGTGTTTGTTTTGTTCCGTCAATAATAAAGGGTTAGTTCACCCAAAAATGAAAATTCTGTCATTAATTACTCACCCTCATGTCGTTCTACACCAGTAAGACCTTCGTTCATCTTCAGAACACAAATTAAGATATTTTTGATAAAATCTGATGGCTCAGTGAGGCCTCCATTGACAGCAATATAATTAACACTTTCAAATGCCCAGAAAGGTACTAAAGACATATTTAAAACAGTTCATGTGACTACAGTGGTTCAACCTTAATGTTTATGAAGCGACGAGAATAGTTTTTGTGCACCAAAAAAAACAAAATAATGACTTTATTCAACAATATCTAGTGATGGGCGATTTCAAAACACTGCTTCATGAAGCTTCGAAGCTTTACGAATCTTTTGTTTCAAATCAGTGGTTCGGAGTGTGTATCAAGCTGCCAAAGTCACATGATTTCAGTAAACCAGGCTTCGTTACGTCATAAGTGTTTCGAAACGTTTTGAAATTTCAATGGTTCATGTGACTCTGGCAGTTTGATACACGCTCTGAACCCCTGATTCGAAATTTCATCACTAGATATTGTTGAATAAAGTAATTATTTTGTTTTTCTGGCGCACAAAAAGTATTCTCCTCGATTCATAACATTAAGGTTGAACCTCTGTAGTCACATGAACTGTTTTAAATATGTCTTTAGTACCTTTTTGGCATTTAAAAGTGTGAATTATCTTGCTGTCACTGGAGGCCTCACTGAGCCATCGGATTTGATCAAAAAGATCTTAATTTGTGTTCTTGACATAAGTATGAGTGATTAATGACAGGAATTTCATTTTTGGGTAAACTAACCCTTTAATTAATTTAACTGAACTCAAGTTAAATTTTTAACTCAAGAATATTTGTAACCAAGCAGATCTCGCCCCCCATTGACTACCATAGTAGGAAAAAAAAAAATACTATGGTAGTCAATGGGGGGCGAGATCTGCTTGGTTACAAATATTCTTTCAAATATCTTCTTTTGTGTTCAGCAGAACAAAGAAATTCATACAGGTTTGGAACAACTTGAAGGTGAGTAAATGATGACAGAATTTTAATTTTTAGGTGAACTATCCCTTTGATACTGCCTTGCCTAGAACATGGGCTGGTATATGCAAATTTTGGGGGCGTAAATAATAATGTTACGTAACAGTCGATGTTATGATGGGATTCGTTCTTTTTTTCGTGGTGTTTTTCACGCACGAGATTTACATATGAAGGAGGAAACAATGGTGTTTGAGGCTCGCGGTATGTGGTTTCCATGTACAGAACTCTTGTTATTCAACTATGCCAAGTTAAATATAATTTTCCATTCTATGGCACCTTTAATGTATTCATTTAATAAATAATAATATTTATTATATGAATAAATTTATAATATTCTGAAGCCATATGACAGCTTTGTCTAAGGAACAGTATGAAATTAAAGTCAATATTCACAAAAGATCTTCCCCTCCGCTGTAGCTTTTAAATCAAATAAAATGTCATTAGATGAAAGATTTAATGACACATTAAAACAAATCACATTTGACATTTTTGTCACTGTTAAGGTATAAGATTATGCAATAAGATTCATAATATCCTTTATGACTATTCTTAAAAATTCAAATGAGATTCTGAAAAACAAAGAAAATAAAATTTGATTATTTATATCTTGCCTTTCCAGATTTGATATCCCGGACATAGATTCCCTCATTCTCATCCAGGGGGATAGCGTCTCGTCTAATCATCACCTCTACGGTGGAAGGCGGCACATATTCGATTGGCCCACGCAGCATCCAACGGTCACCTGGGCGACGCTGTGTTCCCCTCTTTTTGGTGCGCTTTTCCCCTTCTTCTTCTTCTACCTCGTCCTGCTGAAATTGTGAGGGGTGGAGAGTTGGGGTGAAAGAAAGAAGGAGGGAGGAGTAACAATGGCAAACATTAGTGTAGGGTGGGGACGGACTCTGCAGCACAAGTGGCATATGTTCAGACTGTATGTGTGTTTGCATAAGCAAGGGTGAATGATAAGAAAAAATGAAGGGAATGCAAAAGATTGAAATCATATTTACCAAAAGAAAATTGGATGGGAATTAAAGTATTTATAACAGGGAGGGGTAAGAAGGGAATGAATTATTGAAGGAAGTGATTTCCCCCTCTGTCTATCATCAAAGAGCTTTAAATGTTTATGTTAAATGATGTTAAATGTTGAATGAGGACTCGCATTCACACAGTATATTCAGTGAGACAGAATCAAGTTCTTCCTGTTTCAAAAGCGCTATGATCACAAACCCAGTTCGCAAACTGAGGAAAGAGTGGGTGAAAAAGCACTCTCTTGTCTGGTAGGTGCCTTCTTATCAAGTAAACATGAAGACAAACATTTCGTGAACGCTAAAAGGGACATTAATCATTGGGAACAAGGTGCAATGGCAGCACCTTACGAAATAGGTAATATCTGTGTACACTAGGCAAACACAATACACCCACTCTCTGTTTGTTTTCTTTTGTTCCGAAATCTGGTCTCCACCCTTCATTTTCACCCTATACTCGTTCTGTTTCTCTGCTTGTTTAAATACTATTTGAATGAATCAGAGCTCTCTTGTCTTTCCTCTCACAGGTGTTCAGAACACCTGTTACACTATATGACTTCAACCTGCACACTACCCTACTACCCTAACAGCTGTTCATATTCTGAATTTCTAGTTAATTATTTACTAAATGGGTAATTTTAGTAACTAATTATAGATGATTAAAGATGTCCTGTACCCCCTCAGTGTCAATGAAGGCCTCGACAGCACGCAGCACGAGCCCCTCCTCCTCAGACAGCACGTACACATCCTGAATGCCGTTCTCCAAATGCTCTCCTGGCCTGAGGAAGAAGGAACGCTCACCCTGTGAAACGAGGAGAGAAAGAAAAGGAAGAAAGAGTCAGTGCATGTCGACATTAAATATTGTAATTGTCCTGTGTTGCAAGCCGAAGAATGGTTCATTCACCTTCACCACTCTCTTCTGTCCAAGCTGAGGTTTTCCATCAGCCCCCACAGGGTCCAGAATCACACAGTACTGCCTGCTGTTCAGAGTCGTCACATCAACCACCCCGACAACCTCCTCTGCAACAGAGGGTATGTGAGCTTCTCTGTCTGCCACAGTCACCAGCCACTCTTCTCCAGTGCGGCGTTCTCGGCCCCCAGCGTCACGGAACGGCCGGAGAGCTCGCACATGCAAAGCTTTCTAATGAAGGAGGAAATGACAAGCAGGCGTTGATAATTACAAAAGTGTGCTCTGAAGCTGTGGCTTCATTAGTGAAGTGCTTTCGTCCTTAATTACTATATGCTATACGTTAACCTTACTGTTGGACCGATTAACCCCCCAATCCCTCATTACCTGTTGACTTAAGTGTGAATGGAGAAACAAGAGAGGAAAAACATGTGGTGATAATATAGAAGGGGACAGAAGAGTGTACCTTGTCCGTGAGGATGAAAGCATTGACAATATCCACAACCTCTTCGTGAGCTCCAGGCAGATAAGCTCCCACCTTACTGACTTGCCATTCCTCACCTGGGACACACAAGTTCAGCCATTTGTTTTCAAATATGCATGCAAAATTTTTTGGGTGAACTATCCCCTTTATGTATGGCTGTCTGTAAGTGTGTCTCACGCACCAGTCACTCTTTGGACTCCACTGCGGTCCAGGCCCTCTTTGCGTGCTCGGAGGCGAATGGCCTGATTCTCTCTGATCACCGTGGCCTTTATGACTTCTAGTACTGCCACCTCCTTCCTGGGAATGTACGTCCCTGCAAAAAGGAAAAAAAAAGAAGCTCAGCAGGTTAGACATCTTACATCATATTATGTCTACTACAAAGTCAACATGAAATCAAGTCAGTTCAAGTGAATTTAAGTCAAGTCAATTTGGGCTTATTTGTATAGCGTTTTTTTTACAATACACTTTGTTTCCAAGCAGCTTTATTGTGATTTGTATCATTACTGTGATAGAAAATTACTCATTTTGTGGTTTAAGATTAGAAGTACAAAAAAAAACTGCTTCATGAAGCTTTGAAGCTTTACGAATCTTTTGTTTTGAATCAGTGGTTCGGAGCATGTATCAAACTACCAAAGTCACGTGAACTATTAAAATTTCGAAACACTTATGATGTAACAAAGCCTCGTTTACTGAAATCACGTGACTCTGGCGCTCCAAACCACTGGTTCGAAACAAAAGATTCATAAAGCTTCGAAGCTTCATGAAGCAGTGTTTTGAAATCGCCCATCACTAGATATTGTTGAATAAAGTCGTTATTTTGTTTTTTTTGGTGCACAAAAAGTATTCTTGTTTCTTCATAACATTAAGGTTGAACCACTGTAGTCACATGAACTGTTTTAAATATGTTTTTAGTAGCTTTCTGGGCATCTGAATGTGTTAATTATCTTGCTGTCAATTGAGGCCTCACTGAGCCATCGGATTTTAAAAAATATCTTAATTTGTGTTCTGAAGATGAACGAAGGTCTTAAGGGTGTGGAATGACATGAGGGTGAGTAATAATGACAGAATTTTCATTTTTTTGGGTGAACTAACCCTTTGAAACTCACATTTTCATTTAAACATAATAATACTAAGCAACGCAAAACTGAATGAGGGAAAACCCCTCTTGAAAGGTATTTGGTCTTCACTTACCATGTTTGGGAAACAAAACAACAAAGAACATTCTTCTATATACTGTAACATTGCCCTATGAGGAACAATGTTCCTGCCTGTCATTTCCCCCTGATAAATGTATAACTTCATTATTTTCATCTGATATCTGCTTTGAACAGGACACTACTGGCTAAAGCTAATGTTAGCTGTGCTGCAGTGGTACCTGGTCCCTCAAACAGCCACTCGTCTCCTGCTACTCTCTTCTCTCCTCCCTCCTCTTCAAAGTCCAGCAGGGCCTGCAGACGCAGGGCTGTGTCCGGGTACACAATCTGAAGTGGTGTCACATCCTGCAAGGGTTAAAGAGAGAGACCCAGTATTTAATAATGATAAGAAGAATATGTAAGTAATAATTATATGATATAAAATAATTCTAAGAAATATTAAAGAGAGAACATGGCATTAACTGCTGCAAAATGGATCTTGTTTTGACCTACTTAATGGGAAATTTGTAGGTTTGGTACACAGATTTGAGACTCATGACAGAAACCAAACCACAACCTGTTGAAACTACAAGCCACAAGCTGCAAAGCAACATGTTTCCCAAACATAACATAACATAACATCATACCTTTTGAACCTCTTCACCAGGGTAGAGAGGGAATGGATCCTGGGTCAGGCGGATCTCCAGGTCAGCATGTCTGAGCTTAGCTTGACCTGATGCATCAAACTGAACTCGGCCTTCATCATCACGAGCGACAGGGTTGAGCACAACACAATAGTGCCTGGGCGGCACCATGATCATGCGGACAGGGGCAAACAGAACCCTGGTAGAAAATGGGAGGATGAGTACAGTGATACGGGAGAGAAAGCACAATAATGCCAGCATACATACAACACATTCAAAAGTCTGGGCTCAGTAAGTTTTTTTTTTAAAGAAATAAATACTGTAAAAGTGATAGTAAAGACATTTATAATGTTGCAGTAGATTTCTATTTCAAATAAATGTTGTGAATGCTTTCTATTCATCAAAGAATCCTGATGAAATCTATCACGTTTTCCACAAAAATATTAAGCAGAACACCTGTTTTTAACATTGATAATAAAAATAAATGTTTCATCAAATCGGCATATCAGAATGATTTCTGAAGTATCATGTGACACTGGAGACTGGAGTAATGATGCTGAAAATACAGCTTTGCATCACAGGAATAAATTTCATTTTAAAAAAAAGGGTAAAGTTCAATTTTTTTTTTTGATAATTATTGATCTAGAGAGTCCAGAGAGTTGTCCAGCACTGGTTTGGTTCCGATTGGGCGAAGAACCTAGGACTAGTTCGCAAAAGTTTTTACATATTCGCAAATGATTAATGAACAATTTGATTGACAGCATTGGTTCTTGAGGCAAAGTTGTTCAGAATGAGGAGCTCTATCAAATGATATGCATATTGTGTGGATCTGTGAAACGCCACGTGATTACAGAGGGGCGTAAGACTCGTTAGCGGCAACTAGTGGCCAATTTCTTTCAAAATTCTTACAGACCTCTAGGGCCATGAGTTGAACATGCCCACCGAGTTACGTTTCTGATCGGCCTCCGTTAACCTTGTCTTGTGCTCAAACTTCATTGACCAATGGCGGCCATGTTTTTTGAGATACGCCAATGTCCTCATAGACTATCATGCCCCGCTGGACCAAGACACAGCATACCAAATTTCAAGACGATCGGACTAGCGGTTGCATGGTTACATCTGTTTTCATGTTTTTTTCAAGTTATAGTGCCACCTAGTGTCCAATCAACAAGATTTTTTTATCGTGACCAAAGATTGAGCCCCTACACATGTGTACCAAGTTTGGTGCAAATATCTCATTTCGTTCTTGAGTTATAGCCATTTTAGTAAAAGTGGCTCCGCCCTCATCGTACGTTTTGGCGCCACTTAGCAACTGTGAATCAAAACTTTTTTTTGATAATTATTGATATTCTCCAGAGAACATTTATGCACTGGTTTGGTTCCGATCGGGTCAAAAACCTAGGACTAGTTTGCAAAAGTAGATTTTTCAAAAAACCCGAAATACCCGAAGATTTCGGGTGATGAGCAAATCCGACATGCATCTTGTCCGCCTTGAGCCAAGGATTCCAAACGATATAAGACACTTGAGCCTAGGCCTAACGGTTCAGGAGCCATTTCATACTTTTGACTGCTGTAGCGCCCCCATTAGGCCGATCGGGGCGAGCCTTGGTGACGTTGTAGGCGTTATGAGTACTACCAGCCCTCAAAGTTTCAAGTCTCTACGACTTACGGTTTGGTCTACCCGGTCACTTTTAGGGGAGAATGCTGAACCTTGGAAAATTTAGGGGCTGAAAATTTTCAAGCTACGCGCTTGAACCCCTAAATAGTTCATATCAGCTGTTGTTTGGATACTGGGCAATGAAGGAATAGAAACAAGCTTGATTACACACATTGTCTCCCAGCAACTCTCTCCCTCATCACAGTTTGAAATTGGACACTTTACTAATAGGCAAATGCCCTACATTTAATGCCACAGTAATGCCCCAGCAATTTCTTTATAGACAAAATAAATTAAAAATCTATTTAGGTCAGATCTAAAAAGCTAAAACCAGCCATAACCTGTATTTCAAAGGCCTATTGCACAATACAGTAGTAAACCAGCAGTTACCTCTCATTGTCTTGGCGTATATAGGTGAGAGGGCCGATCTCCACCCGTGCAATGTTGGTATTCTGATCCAAGACATGGATGTAGTGGTGAGGCGGGATCCTGATGATCGAGGCACCGAGCAGCTGATTAGCGTCCATATTTGTTCCTACAAGCATACCCTCAAGTTTAATTTGGAATTATGTAGAGATTAGTAACCAGAGAATACATAAAATAAAATAAAATAAAATTCAGGGTCATGTGTAATACAGTGATACTACTCCCACAATGTGATTTAAATGTTTATGACAGCTTCCATCTGCCCTCTGATATCTAAAAACTTTTCATTGTCTATGACAGTTTGTATTGTGCATGAAAAACCCAATAATATAAAGGTCAGCATCGTTTTCTTGAGTGAACATACCTCAGCTTCTTATCTCTTTAGGGCGAATTCATGATAACGCTGTTATGGGTCAGATGACAACACTTAACTCGTTGTCTTTTTAAACTGGGATTATAACTGATAAAAATGTTGATAAGTCCTTGATTTCATCAAGTCTAAATTATGGATTTTAGCTTGTAACAGAAAATTCTGTCAATCAAGGCACTTCTCTCACACCCACACAATCACTACACTAAAGTGTTATAGCAGCCGTTTTAAAAGTGGGTGGGGGGGCAGCAGCTGTCAGGTGATGTGACAAAAGTGACCAAATTAACATTAGAAACGATTAAAACATCATAAGTAGATGATTTATGGAGTATAAAGTATGGCTGCATTTAGTATAGAAACAAAGGATGGTAATTTCATGTAGTTAATCCCTGGTACTTTTTTTGTTTGTTTGTTTTTTGTTTATTGGATGTTGTACGTACATTTTCGCAAACAAGGTCACATTTCACCACAGCAACAACCCATAAAACAAACACATTTGTCTTCTAATTCAATCAGTTAAATTCTCCGCATGTGACATCAGAAGGAGGGCTGTCTATGTTCAAGATGCACCAATCGTGAAACAGGTACACTGAGGATGAACGCGGAAATCAAAGAATTACATTAACCCTCGATATATTGTTTTATTGACGATAAAAACTGAAGTATCCATCTGAAAGAATTGTCTGAGGCTCTGGTACCACGATAGATTAGTAAAAGCATGTGATTAACGACGTCACAAATCAAACTAATGTTTAATCTTTTTGATATTGTGCGTGTAAATATCAAGATTACTTTATGTTCATTTTAAGTCCAAATAGACTACGACAGTCTTCCGCAATTAAAAAGGCAAGCATGGTCAGTGTTTTGCTTATGAAGGCGGACCGTGCTGCATTACTTTACATAAAAACATTTGCATCGTCCTCCACCCTTTAGATCTTAATTCCAACTAAGCAACAATTCACAACTAACCAAGTAAGATGAATGTAGCTGTCCTAAAGTAATGTATACTCAAAGTTATTGCGATTCGTCTTCCAAATATTGCAAAATAAACAAGACTTACAGTTTCAGAAGAATATGTCCTCAAAACTGCCAGTCCGAGTTTGGATCCGTCAGTTAGTACAACTGTGTGAATGCTGCGCAGTGGGATATAATATCTCGCGCTGGTAGGTGTGTCCTCCTTGCACAAAGTACTGCGATTTCCCGGAGCAGGAGTCACAGCATCACGTGGCTTACTGTAGCTGTATCCATTCACACGTATTAGATGTCTATGGCTGTATCTACATGTAGCACATTTCAGCAGGTATTTTATAGTTTCATTTAAAAGTATTAACCCATTTTAGCCCACCGGCAACTGTAGTTGCCGCAGTGTATAGTTGTCATTTTACTTTTGTAAGTATTTTTCTAGATGTTATCCATGTTTTATGTCTCAAAGACATGCAAGAAAACAACCAAATAAAGGATTTCAAGAACAGAAAAAGGGTATTCACTTTCTTCCTGTCAACTTCCTACCCCTACTTCCTGGAAGCACGGCGAAGGCAAACACTCCCAAAGAAATGTAATTTTCATGTTACTAATACATATTTTTTTGTTGACATATATCTACATAATCATGAAGGTCTCTAGAATCATCCAAACAAGACAAATCTTACGAGAGATCTATAGTCTTTGGCATACTTAGTCAAAAGTCCAAGTGGCAAATGACTTGTAAGTACAGATATCATGGGGAAATGGGGTATACTGTGGATAGGTTAATAAATCAAGGTTATTAGTCTTGTTTAGTGCTTTTTGCTTTCATAATATCCCACCTAAAACACACACTCTAAAAAATAATGGGTTAAAAACAACCCAAAACGTGCTGGGCAGTTTTATTTAAACTATTGTTTAAAAATTACTATATGGCTGACTTAAAATTAACCCAAAATAGGTTGGAAATTAAAAATCAGACACATAATTACTAGAGGCAACAATAATAATCAAAAGGTTAACATTTATTAATAAGCAATTTAATAAATGTCTATTGTTTAATTATTATTCATTTAACTTATTAATAAATGTTCTTAAACCTTAAATAAAGGTTAATTTCCAACATAATTTTGGTTCATTTTAAGCCAGCAATACAGTAATTTTTTAAACAATTGTTGAGTTAAATAAAACTGCCCAGCAGGTTGGGCAAACATTTAACCCAACTGTTGGGTTTGTCCATTTTCAACCCAACTTTTTGGGTTGTTTTTAACCCAGCATTTTTTAGTGTAACTTCACCCTTTAACTGACATCTCTATAAATAGAATAAATACACATGCTGTTCCTCTGAATCATAAGTCCTCATTCTAATCTATTTCATGTATCCCCTGTATGTTGTTTAATAAAAAATAAAAAAAAAGTCAAAAAAATAAAAAATAAAAAGTCCTCATTCTGAATCAACGAGCAGATGTACACCAATAAAAGTTGTTGTTACTCACGGGGGCGTTCTCTTCCGTGTCCCTCTCTCCAATCAGAGAAGTCTATGTTGAAGATTCTGCGCATGCTCAATCGCCACCTTTTCATGTGTTTTTTGCGCAGGCTCTGGTGGAGGTCACTGTGATCTAACAGCGTTAGTGGGTGAGTAGTCACGTTGTAAGAGATTAGCGATATTTTAATATGGATTTTGTGTTTTAATTTTATTTACAAAACGCTAATAATTATAATGTGACTATTGAAAGGGAAACGAGCATGATGATTTTATCTTTGTGGGAAGGTTGGCAGCAGGACATGATTGCATGTCAGTTGCAACATTAGCGCGTAGCAGGCTAATTAATTAAAGTTCACTACAACGGAAGTATTTTAATCCCAGTTGATATTTCTCGTATAAGTTATTGTATTAGCGAATACAAATTTACTTGGAGTGTTTTATAATTGTAAGGTTGTTTTGCCAATGCGTTTCGCTGACCATGCCTGACCCACTCAAAGTGAGAGCAGGTTAGCACGTTTCATTCATGTCATGTCACTGCTGAAGAGTCACGGCTAACCGGACGGAATGTTTTGATTATTCGAGGGCCTTTACATTCATTAGTGGTGATCCATGAAGCGATGATTAAGATGAATTTGCTTCTCTCATCAGGACTGTCACATTGTTGCCATGGCGAAACTCTTTGAGTCCATTGGAAAGCTGGGATTGGCCTTGGCTATTGGAGGAGGTGTAGTCAACTCTGCTCTATATAATGGTACGTTCAGTGGTGCTCAACCACTTAAGTTCTTTGTAATGTACCTAATGACACAGTGAGAGAACCTGTATTGAGTTATTTATACAATTATTATATCAAACTAAGTGTTTTAATTTAAATTTGAAGATGTTTTGTTTAACACTCTGGGTTTTTTCATTGCAGTGGATGCGGGACACAGGGCCGTCATCTTCAACAGGTTTCAAGGTGTCCAGGATGATGTTGTTGGGGAGGGCACACACTTCCTTATACCCTGGGTGCAGAAGCCAATCATCTTTGACTGCAGGTCCCGTCCACGTAATGTGCCAGTCATCACTGGTAGCAAAGGTACATCATGCCATTCTCTTACAGTTTCTGTCTGACTGCTGTTCTTCATTTGTTCTATATTTTTTATGTCTGCTCTGTTTATTCTTTAATGTTTATCTCATACTATCTCTCTCTGCATCACAATATGTTGAGGTTTCTTGCTTTTCTGCTGTACTAATAAACTTTGGAAACTGTCTGTCTTTGTTCCTCTCAGATTTGCAGAATGTGAACATCACGCTAAGAATCCTGTTCCGACCAGTTGCTGCACAGCTGCCACGGATTTTCATGAGTATTGGAGAAGACTATGACGAGAGAGTGCTGCCCTCCATCACCACTGAGGTTCTGAAGGCTGTAGTGGTGAGTAATCAGGCATAACGTTATGAAGAAATGTGCATTAAATTGATCAAAAGTGATAGTAAAGACATTTGTAATGTTACAAAAAAAATCCATTTCAAATAAATGCTCTTCTTTTGAAAAAGAAGCCAAAAAAATGTTAAGCAGCACAACTGTTTTCAACATTGATAATAATTAGGGCTGCACGATTTATCACGATTAAACCGCACACGATTTGGCAAAGGCTGCAATTATTTTATGCGCAGCTTGTCAGAGCTGTACGGCTCTGTGATCAGTAGTAAATGCTTCTCCATCTGAAAGCCAGAGGGCGCTCTTGCGCAGAAACTCCAAATATGCCCTGCCGCAGAAGAAGATAACAGGTGTCATATCGCTGTAGCAGAATAAACAGAAGATTGAAATGCTTTGATTAAACATGACTAATAAACACACGACTGCCTTATTCTGTGTAAAAAGCCACATCATCTCACAGAAGGACGCTCAACTGTCGTTATGAAGTGAGTTTGGAGTAAAAACATGTTATTAAATGTTGTCTTTTGTTGGACAAGATGTTAATAAATGCTTCTCATGTCTGGAAAGATGTTGATCCTTGAGATCAAACATCTTGCGTGTTGCTTTTTCAAATGTACATTATAAGCCACTCAAACTCGCAGTGCTTTCAGATGGATTAGCATTTGTAGCCATACTTTATTGACAAGCTGCGCATAAAAAAAATTATCGCAGCCTTTGCGATTTCATAATCACACTAAGAATCGCATTTAAGCAATAATTCCGTTTAAGTTCAATGTTATTTTTCGTATCATGCGATAAATCATGTAGCCCTAATAATAATAATAATGCATGTTTTATATTTGATAATATATATTCATGTTTGAGCATCAAATCAGCATATTAGAATGATTTCTGAAGGATCATGTGACACTGAAAACTGGAGTAATGATGCTGAAAATTCAGCTTTGCATGACAGGAATAAATTATATTTTAAAATATATATTTCAAAATTGTAATAATATTTCACAATATTACTGTTTTACTGTATTTTTGATCAAATAAATGCAGCCTTTGTGAGCATAAGATACTTCTTTCAAAAACTTTTTTGAAGGGTTAGTTCACCCCAAAATGACATTTGTCATTAATTTCTCACTCTCATGTCGTTCCACACCTGTAAGGCTTTCTTTCGTTCATCTTCGAAACACAAATGAAGATATTTTTGATGAAATCTGAGAGGTTTCTGTTCCTCCATTGACTGCCTTTTCAACTGACACTCATAGTGTCAGTTCATAAAGAGATTGTAAAACTAATCCATATGAATTGAGCAGTTTAGTCCAAATTTTCTGAAGAGACTCGATCGCTTTTTATGATGAACAGATTTAGTTTAGGCTTTTACTTGCATATAAACATTGATCAGCGAACATAAGCCGAAGCTCAACTGAACATGAATGACGCACAAGAACAAACCTCTTCTGGAAGCTCAAATGTGCTGTGTAACACACGAGAATGAACCTCATTGGTTACGCTTCCGGAAGAGGTTTGTTCTTGTGCGTCATTCATGTTCGGTTGAGCTTCTGCTTATGCCTAGTCAATGGAGGGACAGACGTCTCTCAGATTTCATCAAAAAGATCATTTGCCTTCCGAAGATGAAAGAGGTCTTACAGGTTTGGAACGACATGAGGGTGAGTAATTAATGACAGAATTTTCATTTTAGGGTGAACTAACCCTTTAAAATATTTTAACAACCCCAAACTTTTGGATGGTAATGTGTATAGGGCTGGATGTTGGTAACATCTACAGAACAAAAGATAAAACTAAAACCTGGCATAGAATAAATGCCAATTTAATGTGTATGTATGTTTCCACAGGCCCGTTTTGATGCCGGTGAGCTCATCACTCAGAGAGAGCTGGTGTCCAGGCAGGTCAGTGAAGATCTGACCGAAAGAGCATCCACCTTCGGTCTCATTCTAGATGACGTCTCTCTGGTAAAGACCTCTTTTTTTTTCCCCCTCTGTTCACATTTCAGTTTCTCTCCCCTTCAGTGTCTAACCCTTATGTGTCTCTCCCCTCAGACACATCTGACGTTTGGCAAGGAGTTCACTGAGGCTGTTGAGATGAAGCAGGTTGCACAGCAGGAGGCTGAGAGGGCCAGGTTTGTTGTAGAAAAGGTAAGAGCCTCAAAATAGAATGGTGCAGTGCATGGTCCGAAATTAACATTTGCCCAATGAGAGTAAAATTGTCTTTCATTAGTAATTGTAACGGAGTTGCTCCGCAGTTCGAAACCAAAACTATTAGGTATTTATATAAATGACTCACTGTTTTAAGTGATGCGCACGATCAACACCAAAATCACCTGCTAAATAAAATGTGCATCTTGCTTAGTGCAAAATTTACAGTTTTTTCCCCCTCAGAACAATGTGACAACATATATGGAATATTCCTTGCATTAGATAATAGCAAAATAATTCCATTGTATTTTTTTCTCATTTTAAATCTACACTACCGTTCAATAGTTTGGGGTTGGTAAGATTTAATGGTCTCTTATCCTCACGAAGACTGCATTTATTTGATCAAAAATACAGTAAAAACAGTCAGCAAGTACGACACATGATCCTTCAGAAATCATTCTAATGTGATGATTTGGTGCTCAAGAAACATTATTATTATTATTTTCAGAATTCTTTGAATAAAAAGTTCAAAAAGAGCATATATTTAACAAATCTTTTACATTATAAATGTCACTTTTGATCAGTTTAATGCATCCTTGTTGAATAACCATACTCGTTTCTTAAAAAAAAAAAATCTTACAGACTCCAAACTTAGTGTATATTTTTTATTTTATCTATTTATTTATTTATTATAAGGTGAAATGAATTATTAAAAATACAATTTTTTTCATATAAAATTGAAAAATACATTTTTATTTGTCCCATAAGCAACAGGTGATATAATATTGTCTATGTAATTGTCTCTCAGGCAGAACAGCAGAAGCAGGCAGCCATTATATCAGCGGAAGGAGACTCCCAGGCTGCGCTATTGATCGCTGATTCTCTGGCAGTAGCTGGTGACGGCCTGGTGGAGCTGAGAAAGCTGGAAGCAGCCGAGGACATTGCCTTCCAGCTCAGTCGCTCTCGCAATGTTACCTACCTCCCGTCTGGACAGGGAACGCTCCTTCAGTTACCACAGTGACAGGGAAACTAGAGAGACACACACACTCACTTCACTTTTTTTTGTTCTAATTTTGGCTACTTTTGGAAAAGATGATGTCTGTAGAACCCATGCAACTATCTGATCAGCCTATAGGCAAATTTATAGAGGCAAAAACAAGTGTTTTTCTCTTTCTTTAGTCCAAGAGTTTTCTTGCTCTATTCCTGAAAGTATGGACTGCCGCAAGGTGGTTACAGTAATTGGAAAGAGTCAAGGGGAAGAGTCTGTGTGTATGCAAATGTGCTGCCGGTGCATATGTATTTGCATTTGAAATGTTTTCTCTGCTTAATGCGAGTTTAATTTGAAACCCATAAGCCTTTCAGTTAAATTCTCCATCAGCAGAATTTGATCTAAATACCATGCAAAGCTAAATTAAATTGTACATTCATGAGCAGTAAGACACACAGATTGCACTGTCAATGTGTGTCATGCTGCTTGGATGATTGACATTAATCTCTCTCTGCTCCTGCAGGACCGACTGTGTTGTTTTTTTGGTTTGAATATGTTTTGTTATTGTATGTATGTGGCAGAAGGAATGCCCTTGTATTCCACAAGTGGCAAATTGATAAAATAATCAATAAACAATGATTCATTTATATTAAACCAAAATACAGTTGAATGTGCCTCGGTTCAAATGAAACTCAGTATTTTTGTCTTATGTAATTGTTCTTGTTAATGTTCTTATCTGGAAATGAGAAACTATAATGAGAGATCAATTATTTTTATTTAATAGACACACAGGAAGTCAAAATGACTTGATACAAAAAAATGGGAAATAGAAAACATTAAACTGCCTACAAGACAGTAGTGATGGGAGAAAAGCTTCGAATCAATTGAACCAGTTGCTTCGCAAAATGATTCATTGTTTCGAAGCGTTCGAAACACCACACGCTGGGGACCCCTGCTGGTCAGGACCGTGTAAATGCAACAAAAACTTGCATAAAAAGAGCTTTTACAAATCCATTCTAAATGTGTTATTGAAAGTATACTCTATCAAATGCAATGAACTAATCATCTAATACCATTAAATATTAAGTGTATAATATGTATGCTTTTATCAATTTTCAGGGCTTGTTTTGTTTATTCTATGGATGGGTCAGCTAAACAGAGACTATTAACTACTATTATTCCTTTTAATTATACAAATACTTAATTAAAACGTCTACAAATGTGTAAAACTCAGAGATCAGGTAATAGACACTTTTAATATTAGACAGACACTTGTTCAATGATTCGCCGCTGGGGGGCGATCTCAGTGAATTCGCATGATTCATGGGTTCACAGAGATCGCCCCCAGCAGTGAATCATTGAAATTTCGAAACAGCTATGACGTAACGAAGCATCGTTTACTGAAATCACGTGACTTTGGTAGTTTGCTCCGAATCACTGATTCGAAATAAAAGATTCGTAAAGCTTCGAAGCTTCATGAAGCAGTGTTTCGAAATCGCACATCACTACAAGACAGAAGACATCTCTCCCACCCAGGGGCGTAGTTTGTGGGGGGAGGTACCCCCTCGCCCCAATATTCACATCCATCAGTTACAACCCCCCAATATTTCAACATGAAAATCACAGATCAAATGAAAAATATGTACAATTCATTTATTTTGTAACAATAATTTTGTTCCTAATCAAATATGAGTTTGTCATAATAAATCAGACAAAAAAAAAAAAAAAAACTCCCCCTCCATTGAACCGATTGGTAACGCCCAACCAATGTGTCGCACTTTCACCCACACAACGTGCTGTTTGAACGGGAGAGCATGGGTAGCACCAAAAAATGAAGAGAAGCGGCAGACTATATTAAATTGCTGGTAAAAAAGGACGTTAAAAAGAATAAAACATGTACTGAGAAGGAGGTATGAGAATATTCTGTAATAGCTAAGTACACTCCACATATATTTTAGCTAGCTAATCCATTGCAATTTATTTAGCCATAACTATCAGTATAACAAGTTACCAAAACAGCCGTCTGTTATGTTAGTTCATTTTTCAATAGTGTCTGTAATTATCAATGACAAAATTATTCCCATCGGTGTTTGTTTTCTATCTAAATTAATCTGACTTGTGAACGAATTGACTGAATGAACGAATTAAGTGGCTCACTCAATAAAAAAAGCGGTTTCAATATTTAACATAATTTATTTATTTCTAGAATCTCTCAGTTATGTTAGAATTTGATGAATGATTATACAGAAATAAAGTTCATAAAGTTATGAGGTGTATAAGCTCAAAATAAATGTTCCCTTTCATATTTGATATGTTGAATTTGTAATCAGTTAAAGCATGTGTTCATTTTAATCAAACTATCTATTGATCATAAATGCTTGTAGATAGATAGATAGATAGAAAAGAAGAAATTAATTATCCAAAAACACTACACATAGAACAGATTATTATTATTATTTTAATAAAAAAAAAAAAAAAAACCCAAAACAAATAACAGGCAGCATACCAACGTTTAACCCCCCCAATGTTCAAACCAAATCTACGGCCTTGCTCCCACCTCAAACCCTCAGAACTCAACCCAATGGTGCTATCCAGTGGTAAGAGTGTGGAGCATATAGAAATAAAAGACAAATTAATAATCACAATTCTGAGGAAAAGAAACAAAAGGGAACCTGGGGACATATGTGTAAAGCTGCTCAAAGTAATAATGTAGTCTTAAGTGTGTCAAAATACTACGAATTACGTAATTATAGTCTTATTACAAGGAATGTGATTCATAGAGGTTCCTATGTGTTAAAACTAGGTCTCAGCTCCTAAATTATTTAATCCCCGGTTTCACAGACAAGGCTTAAGCCTAGTCCACAACTAAAATGCATGTTTGAGCTGTTTTAACTGAAAGCAGTTTGCCATTGTCAGTGTCAGTCCCATTGTTTTGTCTCAAGATGCACACTAGGGATGTTTTTTTGTTTTGTTTATTTTTTCTAAGGAACGTTTACTGGCTTAATCTAAGCCCTGTCTGTGAAACCAGGCCTAAGAGTGCTGAAGAGGTACCCTAACCTAGTTAGGAGTAACAAGATGGCAGCAGACTTTTCACACTTTACAATGAAGATATAAATATGTATTGGAGTTACAGTATATGATTGATAAAATGATACTCTAGTTACTCTAATCAGGGTATTCTTTTTTTATCTGACCTAGTAAAAAAATTTGACAACTTCTCCCACTCTACAAATCAGTGCTTTAACTGCAGAAATGAAAGTAATAATGAATTCCTCGTGAGGTATAAAATACTGTAATTTCTTTATTGCTTTGCAATCTAACAGTTACTTTTCTTAAATGGTTTTCTTAAATGGTTCAGTTCCTCCTGAACCAAAACAACAGGCTTATGCAGCGTTAACGCCATGTTGGCAACCCGTGACGTTCTACCAGGATCTGTTCACGTCCTCAGACTTGGATTTTTACATTTCTATTTCAACACTAATAAAGCTGAAATGAATCTGCAGCAGTCAGGTGGTACAAGTAAGAGCTCTGTAGGTTGTTTACGTACATTATTAATGTAATGTTATGTGCTTTGAGACATGAGGTAATTTAATGCCTCTCTAGTCTCGTGACTTTGGAGAGAGCACTCTAAAGGGAGGGTGGGATCTTATGCTTTCAAAGCTAGCTTGCCATTGCTAGCCTCTCCAAAATTGCCTACCCTACCTTTAAGTCAAAAACTTAAGCCTATTCTTAAGAGCATTTTTGAAAAGTTTTATACATACAGCCCCAGATCTTTTCATATAATGAAAATTATACTCTAAAGTCTTTAGAGTATACCTGATTCTTCTTTCTAGATGTAATGTACTAGTTAACTATGTAAGCTACTCTAGGCCTTCAGACACTTGGCAAATATAGCTTTTAGTGTCCACTAGAGGGCATCAGTGCTTTCAAATCTGAAATCATATGCCTTCTCATACATGCCTTCTCATCATTCTCAGTATTTTTTTTCCTTACTATGGTAGTCAGTGGGCTGAGATCTGCTTGTTTACAAACATTCTTTCAAATATCTTCATTTGTGTTCAACAGAACTAAGAAATTCATACAGGTTTGGAACAACTTGAGGGAGAGTAAATGATGACACAATTTTCATTTTTGGATCAACTATCCCTTTAAGAGACCATAAAATATATAGAGAAATAACATTCCACATTGAGTTTAATTCAAGTAACCTGTATGTCAGAGTTGTAAACATTTTTTTTAGTTATTCTGACATATAGATTTTCTTTATTTGGAATAAAAACATCTACACATTTTTATTTATTTATTTATTTTTTATCTACAAAGTGAAAGTGAAAGTGATGTGATGCATAGCCAAGTATGATGTCCCATACTCTGAATTTGTGCTCTGCATTTCACCCATCCAAGTGCACACACACACCTTGAGCAGTGGGCAGCCATTTTTCTGCGGCGCCCAGGGAGTGATTGGGGTTTAGTGCTCAAGGGCACCTCAGTTGTGGGTAATGAGAGTGGAAGAGAGTGTTGTTCATTCACTCCCCCCAGCTACATTTCCTGCTGGTTCTGAGACACAAACTGAGACTCAAGTCCGACTCTCTAACCATTAGGCTCAAGCTTAAAGCAGCAGCTTACATAAGCTTGCTTCTTTTCGAGAAGTTTTCTGTGCATTTTGATTACACACAATCTGTTGCAGACTGAGCATTTATTTTCTCTCTCTTCTTTGAAATTGTCTTGTTCCGCTTATTTCTTCCACTCTTGCCCAGAAACTACAAATCTATGCAACATAAACACAGATATATGCTTCAACTGAGTAGAAGAAGCTTTTGGTTTTGAATCAAAAATACTACATTGCAATCTCCCATGTTAAATTAATTTTAAGAGAGCTTTACAACAAACTTCAGTGCAGGAATATATACAGGAATGTGTAATTGTGTCATTATGTACTGTATAAGTATTGTATATTAGGAGGGAAAAGAGAAGCATGTTAAATAGAGAGAGAGTGAGATGTGGAAATCATAGTATTTACTATTTTAGACTTAACATACACAACAGTCATCACACACAGGATGTCGATGTTTCTTTCCTGTTTTACACTTGTCAAAACACTGTGGGCACTTACAAGACAAATATTCATCTAAGACAAGCCAAATTATTTGAAGTTTGAATAAACTGTAACGTAAAGCCTCATAATTCATAATTCTTTTGCTATAAACTTGTTTTGTACCAACCAGAGGGCACTATTTAGAGAATTTAAATGTTTTAATATACTCAAATATCATCAATTCCACCCGTCCTCCTGTGGCCACATTCAATAATGAGATGACATAGCTATGAAGTCACTCTGACCCAGTGGTTCTCAACTTTAAAAAGTTATAGGTAGTTGAGTTTGATCAGGGTTGGGGCTAAACTCTGCAGGAAAGTGGACCTCGAGGGCCAGGGCTGAGAACCTCTACTCTGACTCTTAGTAGTCGAAATGAGCCTCTTCCCATTAGTGCTGATCTCTATCAACACAGTGATGTAAATGAAAACAGCAGCTGCTCTGTCAGACCAGTTTGTTAGTCATCTTTATGGAAGGAAAGCAGATGAGGACAAGAGATCATTTCAAATGTTTAGCTGAGGTCATCATATGTCATCACTGGGCAGGTGTTAGTGCAGCAGATGCTACAGTGAAACAGTCCCAGAATGCCAAACACACCCACAGAACATTGGAATTTCATTTCATATTTAAGAAATATGTGACCCTGGACCACAAAACCAGTCGTAAGTCGCACAGGGTATATTTGTAGCAATAGCCAACAGTACATTGTATGGGTCAAAATTGTCAATTTTTCTTTTATGCCAAAAATCATTAGGATATTAAGTAAAGATCATGTTCCATGAAGATATTTTGGAAATTTCCTACCATAAATATATCAAAAATGTATTTTTGTGAGTGGATATGCATTGCTAAGGACTTCATTTGGACAACTTTAAAGGCGATTTTCTCAGTATTTTGATTTTTTTGCACCCTCAGATTCCAGATTTTCAAATAGTTGTAACTCGGACAAATATCGTCCTATCCTAACAAACCATACATCAATGAAAAGCTTATTTATTCTCAATTTCAAACCCTTATGACTGGTTTTGTGATCCAGGGTCACATATCATAAAGTGCAGTTCTACTGAATATCAGAATGGCCCTTTGCCACAGGTAATCACAGCCATGCTGATACTCAATACTACAGCATGACGAATATGTTGCTTATGGCTTTGTTGAAAGTCCGTAACAGTGTATGTGAGTTATGTCATGTTGGAATGATTGTATGAAATTGGGGTCACATGAATGATCATTTGTAAAGTCATCATTACCAGCAGGAAACTTATACTTTCTTTAAAAATTTAGTTTACACAAAAATAAAAATTCTGCCATCATTTACTCAAATCCGTAATACTTTTGTTCATCTTTAAAACACAAATGAAGAACACAAGGGTGAGTAATTGATGACAGAATTGTCATTTTTGGGTGTACTATCCCTTTAAGTCTTGACTTTGAATTTGTAGGGCAGTTAATAACATAAGCATTTTGGTATTGATAGCTGTGAATATTGGCATACAATATAGTCTGTACACTTTTTGCTGTCTTGAACAGGAAGAATAATAAAACTGGCCAGATAATTTAGCATATATTTGAGAAGACAGACATGTAACCAAACTATTTATGGCAGCACATGAATGATAAAATACACAGACAAAGAATAAACTACACACTTTGTGTTCTTTATTATGTTGCACCAGTGCTAAAATGTTTCTGTCGTTGTCGGAAAGCGAATAAATAAGACACATTTTCAAAAAGCCTGTACTGTTCACATACTCTGGTCTGGAACATCAGATCTTTCTATGCCAATCAAATTAAGGATTAGTAGATTTCACATTTATGGATTTGACAGATAATTTTATCCAAAGCAACTCACACTGCATTTAAGGTATACATTGCATGAGTTCTTGCATTCTCTGGAAATTGAACTCATTGAACCCAAACCATGCTCTACAGTTCGAGCTACAGGAAGTAACCATGCTATAAAACATAATATAAAAAACACTAAGTGCCTCTAAAAAGTCATAGCTCTAAATACATATATATATTTTCATCTGTAGGCTACTACTGACAGTTCTTAGTTCACAACAGGCCTGGAACAATTTGATGATAAAGACCAAGACCAGATTAATAAAGTCCTCAAAATTGTTGGTGCTTTCCCAGTGTTAAACTTGTAGCTGCATTTTCTCATTTAGTTTAAGAGACGTTCCACTAAGCTAAGAAGTCACTTTTATCGATGTGCTTCACCGCAGGGAGGAAGGCGGGCGCGCGCACTGAACGCTGTCTGGTTTTGCTGTTTGAGGACGGGAAGAAAAAAAACAGACGCCACGCGCGCTTTCTCCAGTGCAGACAGCGGCGGCTCGAGCGCCTCGGATGAACTCGGAGGATGGTTGATGCGCGAGACCTAGGCCAGCCACGTAGCGATGGCTTGTAAACCAGAACAGCGGTGGGCTCGGACCGTCTAGAAGCAAGCCAGAGCGATTTACGATAGTTCCCTTGCGCGTGCATGCGACTGCGCGCTGTTCGTAAAAACTCACGGTGTCCGCCGAGGAATAGTTTATCTGAAGCAAATCGGGTTTTTTTTGTGTTTTATCCGATCCCTACACAACTTGAGGTGCACGGTATGAGGGAGAGGGCGCTCGTGTCTCGGGTGAGTACTCTTCGCTACAAGTTAATTTCTGCTTTTACGTTTATTTACAGCGATGACAGTTGTTTGTCGCATGCATAGAAACCATCCCTCGAACATCTGTCAAGGTATGATGCTGTCAACGTGACAAGCAATGCACGGCACGACTTATTTTTACCTGTCGGTTTGCAGGGGTTTTGTTCAGAAAGAAAAGGAATCGTCAGAAATGTTATTGTTTTCTTGCCAAATTCTGTTATGCATGCAAATGCGTTTAGAGTCTTCTGCAACTAACTGCTCGCAAACCGCGAGGGCATCTCAGTATGAATGAGAAAAATCTCTGAAGGAGTACAAATCTGGGCGGTTTGGGGGTGTAAAAAAAGTGAAAGTCGCACACGACGAGGATGTTAGCTTGCTATGAGCAATGGGGTTAAACAGTCTAATTGCCGCTGCATGTGCTTTATAAAGCGGGTCGATTAAAATCATCACGACTGGGCTTTTGCAGTCGCATCGAATAATTTTGCAAAAGCAAGTCCTTGCAGTAGCGATACGTTAGTCCACTGCACGCAGCTGTATGTGCGTGCACTCGGGCTGTTAGCTCTGCTAGCCGAACGGCCTGCACGCCCGCCGTCCCGACCAACCAATGTTTCCTTCTGTTTAACCCTTTCTTTGCGTCGCTTTCCCAAAAAAGTTACTCTTTGCCAGTGAGTTGCTGCACACCCTTTGCTCCTTTTCTAACTGTTGTGACAGTATAGTCTGAGCCAACTGCGCTGTATACCCGTATTTTTTCTCATTTTTGGGGTGGACGTGATGGAGTTTGGAAGTGTGTTGTGGATGCGCGCGCTAGGCCCTTCTCAAACGACAGCGTTAGCTCGAGCTGCTAGCGCTGATTTTAGGAGAAGGGGGCGAAGGAATTTTGATATTTGTTTTACGCCTTTTTTGAAATTAAGTATCTTTTTTTTTGTTAAACGAGTTCTGTAACAACCGTGATGCATTTCTGTGACTGACAAGCCAGAAAGCCCATTATTTTGTGAGATTATTTCCCCGCTTCCCTTTTATCCAGTACCCAAGCTGGTGGTGAAGTCTCACCAACTTCATTGGAGAAGAGATTTTCTCCAGAGCTTGTGTAATTCACAGTGTCCTTGAAGACCCACAAATCAAGGCGATTCAGCAACATTTAAGTTCGTATTAGATTTGTTCACCCTGTGTTTACTTTATCTTTTTCTTCTAAACATCTTCGTGATGCTGTATTCATAACGTTTCATTGACACATTCAGGCTGCAGTGTGGTGGTAGATGTCAATTCATGTATCCTAGGTATCATATCATATTCGAGTATCATTTAATTATAAATTAAATATTAATTCAATTAAACTGCATGATTGTCTCTTAACGTGAAAGATTTTATAAATCAAGCTCTTTAGAAATTGATATAACCAAAAAGACTTGATGTAGACTCACAGTTGATAGAACATTTTTTTAGACTGACAGTATATTAGGCTTCAAAGCGTCTGTGTCTGGCACACCTGCAGTGATGCTCTCCTGCTGTGAAAAAGTTTGAACATGTTAAAGGTGAAGTGTCATTTTTGATGTTAAAATTCTCTTTTATTTCAGCTTGTATGTGGAGAAAACTAAAGAAGTGAAAAGTATTAAAGCTGTTGTGTCTTCAGTATGCGCAAATTTGTGCGTGAATGTTTTCATGAAAATACATGATTCACCAATAACTTCTGTACTAAAATTTATTCTTAAAGTACGAAAAAGTGTAGGAACAATTGAAACATGCAAAAATCACATACTCTGGTCAAGTCACCTTTATTTATATAGCGCTTTTTACAATGCAGATTGTGTCAAAGCAGCTTTACAGTGATAATGGGAAAATAATTTTGGCTGCACAGCAGCTCTAGAAGAAAATAGTGTCATTGTCCAGTGAATGTATGCACGAAGTCAGTTAGGTATTGATTCATTCCATTGTAAAAATCTTTAGTTATTAATTTAGTTAATTCATTTATACAGCAACTCTGAAGAAAACAGTGGTCCAGTTCATTTCAGTTTGCATACAATGGTGTCAATGCAAGCAGATCAAAAACATTGTTAAATATCAAGTGTCCCCAACTAAGCGAGCCAGAGGCAACAGTGACAAGGAACCCAAACTCCATCAGGTGACAAAAATGGAGACTAATATTAGCGTAGATGCCATTCTTCCTATGATGTAACGAGTACAACGGGTGTTATAGGAAGTATTCCCAGTTCCAGCTGACCTAATTTATGCAGCCTAACAATCCTTTAACTGATGTGAAAATATAAATTGATAATGTGTTGTGTATGCCAGGTTAAAGAGATGTGTTTTTAGTTTAGATTTAAACAGATAGAGTGTGTCTGCTTCCCGAACAATGCTAGGAAGATTGTTCCAAAGTGTAAAATTGTGTTACATACATAGATATTTCATCTTAAATATATTTTATTGTATACATTGAAAGAGTAAGAAAAGCCACATTATAGCTCGTGCTGTAGGGTTTCTCTGTATTACAATGCCAATATTTTAGCTGTGACAAAAGGCTGTAAAGGAAAAGTTGTGCAGAAAGGCCTTATATGGAGGTGGATTGGTTGTGTTTTATGCAAATGACTAACCTTGGGCATTCAGTTGCTCATTTAGAGTACTCCAAAATGAATTAACATTAGAACATATTCATGTTCATACACAGTTTTTGTGAGAAGCTCTGCTGTTTGTACAAATACAAAATAATCCACACAATTATTAATGAATGAGACCCATTGTTCTGTTTAAATGTTCTAACCAGTAACGAGAGTTTAGGGTGGGACTTTGCATATATAATATAGATAGGGTTAGTTTTCATTTAATTTCGACTCAAAGATGTCACTCATTTGCAACCAATTCTGACAGCCTTTTTATGCTCTCACTGGGCCGTTCATATCATCTGCTGTAGAATGACCTGCATTAAAGGCCTTGGGTTGGTTAGTTTAAGTGCATCTGAAATAGAGTGACTCAGCTTGCTTGTGGTTAATACAGTTGCATAACAGCACTCAAAGAACCCAGCAGCCCTTTCTGAATGAAAGTCAGATTGCGGATTCTCAGTGCTGTCATGGTTGACCTCTCTTGATTGAATAATTAATCAAATTATCAGTGGTCTGTTGCTATTCAAGTTCAGCACAAGGCCAGCAGGTTGGAGGTGTTGGAGACAGGAAAAGATGAAGTGAAAAAAAAATTTGCAAAATGCATTTTTAGTTTTTAGCTGTTGCAAGTTTCGCTTTCAAGTCATTTGAAAGTAAAGTTTACTTAACCTGCATAAACCAGACCTAAAGTCATTTCTTGTGCACTAGATTCACCTTAAAATCTGATCATGAAAGTTTTCTTTCTGGCTGCAATATCAATTAAAGAGATTAAAGTGGTTTTGGTGATTAAATGAGGTAAATTTGTTCAGGGGTGATTGGGCGAGGTGATGTGTGTGTGTGTGTGTGTGTGTGTGTGTGTGTGTGCGGGGGGGTGGGGGGGGAAGGGCTTATGGGGTCATATTCTTGATCCTCGGTCCTTGAATCAGTAACAATTGATTGGGATATTTATGCTAAATGGTGAGTAATTTCATTGGTCGTAGAGATTTTGATTCTGTGATTGTCAGCCACATCAAAGCAGCTTGCTTTTCATGTGCGAGGAAACCCAGGATTAGTCACCGTTATCATCCCCCTACTTGCTCACGATGATGAGAGAAGCGGACTGATGCTTTGCGAAACTTCAGTTACACTACTTGGTCTTGAAGTGAGAAAAATGAAATAATTGAGAATGAGATTGTCTTCAGGCCTGTAAGTCACTGTACACATAGACAGATTTGTAGATGCAAACACATGCACCTTGAATTCTTGTTTACATGTGTAAATAAGTGGTGTTTTTTCCTTCATTTCCTCCTCAGATGTGCCGTTAGATGCTGTGTTGCAGCACCCAGAGCACTGTGAGAATCTGATGGGTGTACTCAATTCATGAGTGTTGTGACAAAGGTGTTTTAACTATCTTTTTGCAGATCTTTAGTAAAGAATTAACATTACAGGTCTATTTAATATGAATGTTGAGCATCATTTGGAATTTAAAGTGACGATTTTGCCGTGATTTAAAGCACACAACAGTATTTACACATAGTGGATAATGTGCCAGGCCAGTCTTTGAAATATATGTACAGTAATATGTGTTATACATGCCGGCTACTTTCCTGTGACTGACGCACACGCTCTGAGATGTGTGACCCCTTATGCACCCATCCTGTGGTCACATATACTGCGCTTTCCAATTCTCAGAAAGTTTCAAAGCGCACAGGAAGAAAGGTGGAGGTGTGTGTATATGGCTGTATCTGTGTGGGTATGTGTTTGTGTGTGTATAATTGTATACGCGTGGGCGTTTGTTTGTGTAAATGGTTTTGTTTGTGTGGGTAGGTTTATGCGTGTATGTGTGGCCAATTCGGTAATGTAAACTGAGGCTGCAGGAGAGCTGCATGATTCAGGTGAATTAAGTCACGCTTAATGGTTAACATGCAAGGTTTTAAACAGTTTAAAACTAACTATTTTTGCTCAATTGTGTTTCTGTAAACAAAAAAACAAGCATGAACCTGAGTTTCATGCACTCTTATTGAATCTAAAGCTAAAGTTTGAGTTGTTAGTTTGTAGGGTATAAAATAGGGTATAAAAGACTGAAATACTCCAATAAACAGTAAAAATTTTTATATTGTGATGTCTTCACTGGCTGCATGGTAAAACTAGCATACACCTGATTCATAAACAAATTACTCTCATGAACTGTTTTTTTTCAAAGTCTAAATGTAACGGAAGTAGCTACAGATATTTTCTTCTGGATTATGATGTACATCTGAGTGAAACGGATTTTCAAAATTAAAAAAAATGTAGGCGGGGTCTTGGTAAAATCTATTGGTTGTTGATTGGATGGAGGCAGATCTGAATTCAAGCTTGCAGTTGTTTGTAAGAAAGACTGACTAAATGAATGGAGAAGTCACCAGAGAGAAGTCTTGTTGTTTCACTGGACATTTGAGTTGTGATATTTTGATTAAAAATTACAAAAAGGTCAAAACTTGCATGGACGAATCGTTCACAATAAGATCAATAGCATGCGTTTAGAAAATAGGCTAAACTTTCATTTGAGTGCAACTTCAATAATTTGTCAAAAAGACTCACCAGTTATTGATTTTAATTAGGCTTTGTGACAATGTGTAGTTAAAACATGAAAATGGAGATAATGGCCTTAAAGTAATAGTCACCTAAAAATGAAAAATCTGTTATCATTTGCTCATGTCGTTTCAACCCTGTGTGACTTTTTCTTGTGTGGAAGGGAAAGAAAAGAAAAAAAGAATACCTTAAAGGGACAGTTCACCCAAAAATGAAAATTCTGTCATCATTTAGTCACCCTCAGGTTGTTCCAAACCTGTATGAATTTCTTTGTGCTGTTTAACACAAAGGAAGATAATGTGGGAAACTGAATAGTTCTGGGGCACCATTGACTTCCATAGTATTTTTTTTCCTACTATGGAAGTCAGTGGTGCCCCAAAGCGGCCTGGTTATTAACTTTCTTCAAAATATCTTCCTTTGTGTTCAGCAGAACAAAGAAACTCGTACAGGTTTGGAACAACTTGAGGGGGAGTAAATGATGACAGAATTTTTATTTTGGGGTGAACTACCCCTTTAACACAGGTTGGAAGTCATAGAATTGTGGTGACTCAAAGGTGAACTGTATACGTTGTAACGTTATACACTTTCTCTTCTGACTTTACATTTCTGTTAACTGGCCTAACTGTTTCTTTTTTTCGCTTTTCATCATGCAAACTCCGCTTCCCCACCCTCAGACACATGATAGTCGTGACCTTTCAAACAGTGCATACATTCACAGTATAGCTTACTGTAGGAACGCACATGCATACATGTGCGTGTACAGTCTCGGGCATCCTTTCCTGCTGCCACAAGATAGCATGAACTTACTTTCATTTATCTGTATGTTCACACGCACCTTGATGAGTCAACAAGACTTGTGATCCATGAATACGTCTGTAACTTTCTCAATACAAAATGTGCCGTTTGCATCTGTGCAGCACTCAGACAGTCAAAGAAGGTCAAAGATGCCATGTGTCTGACATACTTTTATGGAAAGAAAACCCATCGTTCTCTCAGAAGTGAAATTCTTTGAAAAATTGCAGGTATACTTTCTTAGCATGGCTTAAAGAGGTGGGTTAATGTGAGTCACACTGTTCGTCTCTTCTCAGATGCAGCACTCCGACTAGACGGTGATTATCTTGGTAGTCACAAGGCTTTAGATTTTATCATGTAATGCATGTCAAATGCTTTACAATGCATTATTGTTCTAAAGACTCGTGAATATTTCACTGAAACAATTGTTCAGCTCACACAGGCGACTGGCACACATACACTCAAGCAGAACAGAGATGTTCACAGAGAGCCAGGAAGTCAAGGTTGAAGCCGTTAAGAGTAGCGGCACATAAACAGAGATATTTTTCCTGTTTGTGGCTGCCGCTTACTTGTTGTTTAGGTGTTGCTGTTTTTGACTGTGATGACTCAGTATGTGAGGTGGGGTCTTGTGTTGAACATGGGCGATTAAATCAGAGGGACCCTATTTTGATCCCATGAACTATTGTAGCATATTGTCATATAAAGGAGCCATTGATTGTGGATGATCATTCCTTGAGCGCGCACACCCTCCCCACACCCGTTTCAAATCACTCACACTGAAACTTGTGGTCTCATTTTGGTTCTTGAGTGTAACTGTCTCCTTTTTCGGTTGAATCTCTCGTTAAATGAATGTCATACAGATCGAAGGAGAATGTCTCAAACATGTAGTTGAATAGTTATTGTAATAATTGTCTTTTCTGCATGTTTTGTTTAATTATTGGGGGAAATTATATAAATATACATGTAATTTTATATATTGTTGTTGCATTTTGTATAATATATACACATCGTTAAACTTTAGAACAGGATGAATACATTTTTCTTATTTTGTTTAAAGATCATATTTTTTCATTTAGTACTCCCCTTCAGAAGCTATTGAAGATACTTAGATGTTTCCCAGAAGACAAAATAAGTACAACTTACACTGATCTTTTTGAAGTTTTCACGCCCGGCTCTTAATGCGTCATGCTGCCTTCTGGAGCATCAGTGAATGTTTTCACTTTTTGTAGTAGTTGTCTACAAGTTCCTCAATTGCCCTCAGTGTTAAAGATAGATCTCAAAAACATCCAGTCACTGGAAGTCACTTTTATAAATTCAGCTATTATTTTGTTGTGTGGACTAAATGTAAACAGTTATGTAAAATATCTTATTCAAGACAGTACTAAATAAAAACATGCATTTTTTTATGATCCTTCTTATTTTGTTAAAATACATAAAATTTTGCAGATTCTGCAAGGTGTATGTACATTTTCGACCACAACTCTATACCGTTCAAAAGTTTTGGGTCAGTAAATTTTTTGTATGTTTTTTATGTTTTTTATGTCTTGTGCTCACCAAGGCTGCATTTATTGGATCAAATATATAGTAATATTGTGAAATATTCTTACAGTTTAAAATAACTGTTTTCTATCTTAATTTTAAAATAGGGGTGTAACAGGTCATAGTTGATCCATGATCCGTTCGTACCAGGCCCCGCGGTTTGGCATGCATGTGATTCGTGGATTAGATGCAAAGTTTAACTATCATAGAGTGAAAGTTTATCATTTGCATGTTCTGTGCACACACACTCAAAGTGAAAGAGGACACAGAACGGACACATACACACAAAATTCTCAAAATACCCGTCTCGGCAAGTATTCTTGTTGACACAGTTGTTTATGTCTTAAGTGAACGTAAATAGCTTAGAAAGAAGTTGAATGTGTATCATTATAATGGATCCGTGCATTCATTCTTATTGTGACAGCAGCCTATAAATACCTGCTGCAGTCTGTGTCATTAATCAAACAACAAAACACAGCTTCAACAAAGATTCATTTTTTAACAAATAATCTATATTTAATTTATTATGATGTTTAAAAGTGTTATTAAGGACAATACGCAGTGAAAAAGAAATCAATGCGTTGCACATGCTGACTGACACACAGCGTAAAGCCTTTTTCTTCTACTACTTTGTGAATTGATGCACTCAGGGCACAGTTGGAGGATAAAATAATTACTGCAATAAAAAATTAAATGCGCATGTGCGACCTGCGCGAACAAAGTATGCACAGGTTACAAATCCGGCGGTGCACGTACAGTACACGCCTACTCTTCCAATGATGAAATTGGCGTCACGCGTACTGTACACTGACCGTCGCGTACGCTTGAAAAGTGAAGTATACTTTGGCATTCATATTTGACGTGCTTGCTGTTGCACTCTTCTTTGAAAGGATGGGGCGATTTGGAGTAACTGTCCTCTAAACCATCAGGAAGAAGAAAGGTACGCACATGACAATGTTTGTTTCTATTACACTTCACTAAAGCCATACTACAAAAGAAACAAAGAATCGTGTAAAACCCAGTAAACCTTGAGATTATTAGTTGTGACATTAGAACAAAATATATGGATTTGAGAACAACTAAATTAAACAACAATCTCTTAAATATTTTCTAATGTCATTAAACATTTTTATTTAAATTAATGAACAATTTTATTAAACATGGACCTTTATTTCTACTATTGTAGGCTCATTGTAATTGTAAGCAATTAATTTAGACAAGTTCAAACTGGGTGACGGTTATTACAGAATTGCCTCAAAGTCGCGCATCTTCGGAAGCAGAGTTGCACAAAAAGTTACAAAAAAATGCCGTGCACACCGCCACGTTAAATGGGGTCTCGCGCACGACTGCCCGCACCACATTGACGTAATTTTTGCCGTGCACCTTCACGCTCGTGTGGACGCATTGAGTATAAACCAAGCCTAAAGGGATAGTTCACCCAAAAATGAAAATTCTGTCATCATTTATTCACCCTTATGTTGTTCCACACCTGTAAGATTTTTTTTCTTCTGTTGAACTAAAAAGAACCTTCTGAAGAATGTTGGTAACCAGACAGATGATGGGAGCCATTGACTTCCATAGTAGGAAAAAAAAATACTATAGAAGTCAATGGCTCCCATCATCTGTCCGGACAACATTTGTGCTTTTTTAAATATTTGTTTACATTTTATTTGTTTGCAATATGTGACTGTAATTAAAAAGTGTAATATAAGTGTAATGTAATCTTAGTAAAACATGCATGATCGGATCAAATAATCACTACGGGCCTACTTGGCAGATAAACCCAGCAACCAATCCAAATGCTTTAGCAACCACATAGCATCACTTGTGCTGGTGACTTCGGCATGGGTAAGCACTGAGGATATTGTTTCTGCAAGTGACTTGTTGTGACATGTTTGGTGGCAGTGATGAAGTGTGTGAAAATATCCCAGATTGTTTAGAATATGAAAATATGTTTCACCCATTGTGTGACTGTTTTCTGTACTCAGCTTCTTGTGGTTTAATTTCGAGTTGCTCACACACACTTGTGCTGAGAAGCGAAACGGTTGCGGTCTGGTGTGTGTATCTGATTAGTAGTGAGATTCTAGATGTCTACACCTTAACCAGGCTGCAGTTTCGTTTCTCTTTCTTTTTCCCTCTCTTATTCTCTTGCTTTCTCTCTCTCACACACACACACACACACACACACACACACATACACATATAAAGGATGTATGGCACCTGATTTGGAGACCAGAAGGTTTTACCAGGTAACAGTCACTGCAGTGACTGTAATTGCGGAGTTGTTGTGTTATGTTGCCACGATTATAAAGCCATATCGTACCTGTTCTTGAAAATTTGTTTGATGACACACTGCTCTTGTTTCAATGGTAGTTGTGGTTCATTTACCCGCTTTGATGTATTGAATTAAATGTGGCTGCTCAGCTGACACCTGGTATAATTGCTTTCAATTGTCTTTCATTCCTTTCGCAACCTTTCACATAATTTCTTGCTCTCTTTCAGGTAGTATCTGGCTGCAGGGTGCTGATTCGGAGCAGCTGGTAATGAATGCGAGATCTAAGCTTTGAGTTCAGCGGCGCAGAGACGCCGTCACATCACTCACTGAGAAGAGGCGGCTTTTGTGTCTGAATCAGCAGAGACTGTTGTCTTTCCAAGTGAAATCGAGATGCTGTTGAGAGACTGAAGTTTGGATCTAAAGCCAAGACAGCTTTCATTTGGATCAGGATGAAATATGTGCATATAGTTGCACAGTGAGGCAGACTTCATGTGAGTACTTTGAGGTGAAACATTTTAGGGCTGCACGATTTGGGGGGAAAAAATATAATATAATGTAATGTAATACAATATAATGCAATATACTCGCGCCAGCTCAGAGATCCACTCGGTCAACTTACTGTGGTAAACGCTCCACAATGGTATCGCTTTTTACAACGTCGGGCACATAACGATAATTAATATGATTAGCCTTTTACTTGACTACGTTATCAAACAACCAATAATGTTTTGCTAATGTTACACAAACCATGTTTACATTCGCCATGTCAGAGTCAGACAGCTGCCTTTTAAAAATCAGTATCCTTACAAACGATTTGAACAACTCAGAACGCCGGTGGAGAAAGGCATATACAGGGTATCCGCGGGGCATTAAAAAGCATTAAAAGTCATTAAATGGATTTTGCGAAAATTAAGGCCTTAAATAGCATTAAAAAGCATTACATTTTATTTCTACAGGCATTAAATTTTTTAGATAGTTTTGAAGAAAATACTATCAGTTTATTTTGAATAAAGCCTAAATAATTAATAACTTTGATTTTCTGTCGCAAAATATGTACATTGTGTGATAAGCACACGGAACCAGTTTGGTAATTGCCTCCGGCCGGTGCAAAATTGCCGTAACGCCGGTTTGGACAGCGGCGCACTGGGACCTGTAGATAGAGGGCTGCATCGGTGTTACCAATTTAGCGCCTTTTTTCTAAGAAAGTGCGTTGTGACGAATATCGACTTGTTAACCTGATCTAGCTTTCGAGATCCACTACCGCACGAGTAGTCTTGCTTTCCTGCCGCAGTTGAGAATGTGCGCTCTGTCAGAGAACAAATAAAATAGATACTATTGCTTCTAACCTGAGTGATCATTCTACGTGTACATATAGCCACAATCACAGCAAATGTCTTTATCTTATGTGTATGGTGATTTTGTCAGACAACTCGATTATAAATCAGGATTTTAGTGCTGGTTTAACATGTCAGGGCTCGAACTTTACTTTCACGACCGGAAGGACCTCATTAAAACAATACCAAAAAAAAAAAAAAAAAAACCCAGCAACTTGGGAATCGCCAAAACGCGAGTATGACTGATTTTATTACATTTAGTGTAAGTGGCGATCGATAGTGGATGATAATAGGCTGTATGATGTAGTGATGATAACAAGGTTGCGCTGTTGAGGTTCGCGCATTTCTCGAGGAGAAATGGAAACGGGAGCGAAGCGCACACAAAAAGAAGCTCGGTTAAACATACTGAGGTAAAAATTCAAAATGTGGAGTTTTTATAACTTCATACTGGTAAGCGAAACCACACAACCAAGAATGCTGTTTTCCTAAATATCACGATTAAAAACGTGACACTGATTTCATACAACAGTTAAATTAACAAGTAGTTAATATCAAGCCACTTACATTTTAGAAGGAACATCGACTGCGAAAATAGTTTCAAACAGCAGCACCAAAGCGCAACACTCAGCCTTGTTTTCATTACTGAGTGATTCAGCGTTTTGAACGAATCGGTTGAGTTAAAGATTCAATGACCCATTCATAAACAACTGCCTCATTCTTGAATGAATCAGCCATTGGTATGAATCGTTTGAATGAATGAATCAGTGACTCACTCATTAAGACGGTTACTTGCCGCCACCTACTGGTGGTTTAGTTTCATTTTTAAAAGTATCATTCCCCCCCAACATTTCATATTTGTATTTTCAAAAAATATTTAAAACAATCCCATAACATTATTTAATGCAGTTGTAATCAGTCAAAAATATGCAGATTTACATATGTCAAAGCTGCAATATTCTGAAAGGATATTGCTTCAGAACAAATTTATATTTCCACCACAAAAAAAATTTATTTTTTTTCCGGACAAGCAACTGTTTTACTCGTACAAGTGAATGACCGATTTACGCGTGTCCACATGACAAGGCTTAATGTCGAGCCCTGTATGAAGTCTTAATGGGCCGCGTTTCAGTCACCATTTCATATTGTCTGACAACAAAAACAGAAAAATATATAGATAAAACAATTTTATTGGGAATTTGGCTGTATTAAAACACATTATGTGAGCAAAAGGGTAGCAGCAGAGAAGCAAACAAATCTAAAGGGCTGACACTTGGCAGAATGCAAATGTAACAATGACATGATGAATTTTCGAATTAACGTATGCCGTCATCTATCGACATTTAGCAACGTATATATATATGGCATTAAAAATTGGCATTAAAAAGCATTAAATTAGATTTGATGAAACCTGTAGAAACCCTGATATAGTTCATCATAACATCGTAATATACATCATACAAACACCCTATTGCTAAATCTACACGATTTTTCACATCAACAGAAAAATATACTGGGATAACCTGGCTTCTCTCAAAACTCCCCTGCTAGTTAATGATATGCTAAAGCCCGCCGGCACGTTGACGTGATTGGTCACAAGGTAGTTTGTGACGTCACACACACCAGCGATTTCAAACCACAGGTTTGAGACAGTCTTTTTTCACTGCAGTTTTAAGGAGAAAATACTCAGCAATGGTGTTGACATTAATTTGCACATGGTTTGACTTAAATCATATTAAAAACACCACATAGACATATAAACAACATTAAAAACGATTTTCACCACAGGGTTTCTTTAATATTTCTCGTTATAAGTTTGGGAAGATGGTTGACGCATGTTGTGTGCCCAAATGACCCAAATGAACAGTGGATCAGGAGCTTCTTGCATGTAAAAGAACGCAGTGCTGTGCTTCGCTCTATTGAATAATTAAATTGCAGCCTTTGTGATATCCATATTGCGATTTTGGTTTTAACGCGATTAATCGTGTGGTCCAATAACATTTGTTGAACTGTTAAGTCTTATTCATTTTTTTTTTGTCTTCCAGTCTCACTTTTTTCATATCTCTTTCTTTTTCTTTAATGCCTTAGTGGACGTAATGGAGGCTCGTTTTGGGCTAGGCTAAGGCGTCTCTCTTCGTCTCTCCTCCTCTACACTCTCTTGCCCTCCTCTCATTCACTCGAGAGGAGGGGTGCATTATCTCCTGTATCGCCCTCGACAGGAAACAGCAGTTAACCTCAAACATATAGAGGCAAACACTCTGATTCAAGCAAGCAATCGGCTGCCGATGAAGTCCTGCCACACACTGAAGGAGGAGGTGTCTGGCCCAGAGACCATGTCTCAAGAGGAGGGGCAAATGACTCAACCTTCCCAAACGTACTTCGACAATGCTTCCGCTCCTGATGCCGAGCTGTCGGCGAAACTGTACAAGCGAGAAGCTGCGGCCAAACCATACTCAGTGGTCATTGACAACACGATGACTACGAGGCCAGAGTTGCAGATGCCCTCAGACTTGAATCCCCATCCTGCCCAGACTCAACCGTTTTACCGGGAAGGGTCTGGAGCAGCTGTGACGAAGAGCGGAAATGGAGGGACGTCAGAAGATTCCGAAGCTGAAGAAGGAGCCGGGGCAGAGGACGAATTCAAACGAGGGCAGATTATCGTAGAGGTCAACCTCAATAATCAGACCCTGCACGTATCCAAAGGAGATGATACGGCAAATGCGAACACTGCAGGAGACGACAAGAGCAATAGTGAGGAAGAAGAGGAAGATGAGGAGGAGGAGGAAGAGGAGGAGGAGGAAGAAGAAGATGACAGCATTGAAGAAGACTACAGCGATGAGGAGGATCAAGATGAAGAGGAGGAGGAGGAAAACAACAATCGGCGAACAAGAGCACAACGTACGCACAGGGGTCGAGCAACTGCTTCGCCACGTTGTAAGAGTCGCCGCGTAGCCCCTTCATCGACGGGAAACGTAACCACAACGACCGCCGGTGTGACAACCAGGGGGCGGAGGAAGAATGCAGAAGCCCCACCCCAAAAGCGTAGACCTGCCAAGGAGGCCAAAGGCTCCACCGCCTCTGCCTCCGGAGCCACGGGAGGAGGAGCCAAGGGAGAGGGTGAGGAGAAAGAGACGCTAGCATGTGAAAAATGTCCACGTGTGTTCAACACCCGCTGGTACCTGGAGAAGCACATGAATGTGACTCACAGACGCATGCAAATCTGCGACAAGTGCGGAAAGAAGTTTGTGCTGGAGAGTGAACTGGCTCTTCACCAGCAGACAGACTGTGAGAAGAACATCCAGGTAAGAGGGTCTTCCCGAACTTTTATGGAAATGCCTCATGCTTAGTAAAGATCTTGTGATTAAGATCTTTTGATTAATAATGACATTTCTGTCATTAATTACTTACCCTCATGTCGTTCCACACCCGTAAGACCTTCGTTCATCTTCAGAACACAAATTAAGATATTTTTGTTAAAATCCGTGAGCTATCTGGCCTTTGATAGACTGCAATGTTATTACCACATTCAAGGCCCAGAAAAGTAGTAAAGACATTGTTAAAATAGGCCATGTGACTACAGTGGTTCAACCTTAATTTTATAAAACAACAAGAATACTTTTGTGTGCAAAAAAACAAACAAAAATAATTACTTTATTCAACAATTTCTTCTCTTCCATGTCAGTCTTGTAGAGAAGCTTCCCAACCCCAAACTTTTGAATGGTGGTGTATATTAAACTAAAAATTATATTAAATTAACTTTGACCAAAGCTAAAAAAGCTGAAGTTAAGCTAAAGGTTTAATTTTCTCTTCCATATTAAATGCTTAAGTAAAACTTAAAGTATATTACATTGCGCTGATATTAAATTTCTGGCTGATTGTTTTCAGTAATTGTTTTCATATTATGGCTGATAAATGACCAATATTTAAATTATGTAAAATAAAGTAAACATTTATTTAAATAGCACTATTCTATACAGTTGTCAGATAGTACTTCACAGTATATTAAAACAAGTGCTAGTTACAAAATACTTATTTGTCTTAACTATATTAAAACACAAAAACTAAAATCAATCGTTCAGGTATAACAACCTTATAATGTACAGTATAAAAGATGGATATTAATTTTGAGATTGGCTAAAGATTACATTTAACTTATTAAATTATTACTGTTTTCAATGACAAATATATTGGTGACGGCAAAGGTAATCTAAATGTAAAAATAGAAGAAAAATAACATGCCCAATTAAAAGTCCAGTATCAGCCAATACAGATTGCCAAATAAATTGATAACTGATGTATTAATTTCAGATCTGTATGCCAGTAGATTTGAAATATGAAATGTATTAGAGGTTAGAAATGTGTTAATATCAGTCCTGACCAGCAGAGGGAGACTTCATTCATGTTTAGAGCGTCATTGAGACTCAAATGGGTAGACAGATTTACAGAGAAGATCAGAGAAGATATACTACTAAATATGTTATTCTTGCACTGTATAACAATGTATCTTTTTGTGTCCCAGTGTGTGTCATGTAATAAGTCCTTTAAGAAGCTGTGGTCCCTCCACGAGCATATTAAGATTGTCCATGGATTTGCCGAGAAGAAATTTGCCTGTGAGATTTGTGAGAAGAAATTCTACACCATGGCCCATGTCCGTAAGCACATGGTCGGTACGTATAGTAAACATGTACACAGACACAATTCAACACTTCCTTAGTGTCAAACATCATCAAGATATTTTTTAAAAGTCTATATAGCCACAAAATACACTGGTGAAGCATGCTTGTGCCTAATACAACAGGTCTTCTGTCTGTCTGTAGCTCACACAAAGGACATGCCGTTTACCTGTGAAACCTGTGGAAAGTCTTTTAAACGCAGCATGTCTCTGAAAGTACATTCACTGCAGCATTCAGGAGAGAAGCCCTTCCGTTGTGAGGTATGAACACATTATATGACACACTCCATAACTGTTATTGTGACTGTGAGAAGGAAAAACAGTGGGAAATGCAAATGATAAAATGCAACGAATCATGTAATCATGCACTTAGGATGTGTTAATGTCAAAAGACATACATATCATGGAATGATTGAGTGACATCTTTGAAAACCATAAATTACAAAATTATAAATTCCTAAATTATGCAAGGTAGAAGAAGATATAATTCTGGTTATGAGTGTTGAGTCATTGTTTAATTTGCGATGTAAGGTCTGGGTACTGAACCAGCTGAAAACCATTTCTCTGCATAAACAATTCTTCTGCTCCTTAGGAGCACAACTAAACTGTTTTTATATTTACATCCCTCTCTGTTGGCACCATGGTTTCTCCATCTTGAACCCCCTTTTATTTGTGTTTGACTGTTTCTTGCAGTTTTAAACACCAGTGACACCTTTATTAATGTGCCATTTGAAAAAAAAAAAAAACACTTTACTAAATTTGTCATTTGAAAACTCTAAAATACATTCCTGAAGTGTAATAACGTATTAAACAAACCGTATTAAAATAATCATATTTCCAGTTTCCAGTTTGTCCATATTTACAGCTTAAATTTGTTTTTGGTAACGCTGTAAAACACCTCGTCCACAGCAGAATGTTGACATGGACAAACAGCAGTCTGTATTTCTGTATATTTGAATAAGAGAGTGAATAAAGATTAGCTTATTACTGTTCATTGCATTTTGTTTGTTGCATTTGTTTACTGACGTCTTTTGGCCAATTTATGTAACCAGTGTTTCCATTAGACTGGAGCTTTTCTGAAAGTGACGTTTGTCAGCCTGTGACGAGCTCTGTGTGTGTTTGTGTGTAAATATGCAACAGAAAATACATTTGGACTTTTTAGGAAATATCCGTTGTTGTTTTTTTCATATTATATTTTTAGCATTGGTTTCTTTCTGTCTTTTTTAGCAAGTGTCCCAACCAAGGAGGTTAGAAAACTATCCGTTAACATTTACATTTATTTTAATGGCAGTTTGGCTGATTGCTTGCAAAAAAAAAAAAAAACCTGACTAAAATTTGATGCTATAGTCAGAGCAATATATATATTGACTACATTTAAAGGATATTTTTCTCAGAATGCAAAAACTATGATTTTTATAATTGTTTGCACTTTATTTTTAAAATGTTTGCTCTCTAGCGGCTATTAAAATAAGCAATGCTGCGGTTTGGTTTATATTTATTGCGTCCCCTTGTGGACTGTTGATTTAAAAATGTGGTGTTTGTTGATCTTTTCCACCTAACTGAAATTGTTTTTTTGATTTCAAATGTAATTTAAATTTTGCAAATATTTAAAGGGGTGGTTCGCTAAAAAATGAGAATTCTGTCATCATTACGTAGAGTCTCATCACCCTTAAGTTGTTCCAAACCTGTATAAGTTTCTTTGTTTTGCTAAACACGAATGAAGATATTTTGAAGAATTTCGGTAACCAAACAGTTGACGGGCACCATTGACTTCCATAGTATTTTTTTTTTTTTTTTTTTTTTTTTTCCATACTATCAAAGTCAATGGGGCCCATCAACTTTTTGTTTACCCATATTCTTCAAAATATCTTCTTCTGTGTTCAGCAAAACAAAGAAATTTATACAGGTTTGGAACAACTTGAGGGTGAGTAAATGATGGCAGAAATTTCATTTTTGGGTGAACTAACCCTTTAAGTGAGAAATTCTAACTTAGTTTCTCTGCCCTGTTGACAGCCCTAGTATGGACAGACAAATTGCTTGTCAGTGGAAACGTGTCTCATCACTGTTCGGATCACTGTTCGGATCACTGTTTGGATCAGTTTGAGGATCAGTTTGCTCTGTACAGATTCATTTTGAATATATATTTTATGTGTTCTTTTTTTCTTTTTTCTTTTTTTCTTTCAGCTGTTCTTTGGGATATCTTTTCCATACAAGCACATTATGGGGTGTGTACATCTCGTGAGGGTGGTCAGGGTGGGGCTCATTGGTTTCACTTAAGGATGTCGTATGAGAGAGTCTGAATGAGTGGGATTGGCCTGATTCCTATAAATAGTATGTTAATGACAGGCTTATGAACAGTAATGACAGGTTATTATGATCATATTACAAAGTTGGGATTGCTTCAGTCTGGCCCCGATTTAAAGTGAGGCTGAACCAGCATCCACCCACATGCTGTCTATTTCTGTCTGTGCTTGTGTGCAGAACTGCGACGAGAGGTTCCAGTACAAATACCAGCTGCGGTCTCATATGAGCATTCACATAGGACACAAGCAGTTTATGTGCCAGTGGTGTGGCAAAGACTTCAACATGAAACAGTATTTCGATGAGCACATGAAGACACACACAGGTGAGGTGCACAAACACACAGTCACACTTATGGAGGGTGAATAGAGATAGACTCTCTTTTGTTCTCTTTCAAACATAATTTGTGGTTAATTTTACTATAATAATGATTATTCTACAGGTCCCCCCTCACACACAAAAAATGTGGGCACACTTAAAAATGAATGCCATTGCATTATATAACTAAATAACAAACCAAATGGAATTTGCAGCACACTTTTCTAGATAAAACATTTCACCCAAACATTAAAACTTGGACACTTTCTAAATGTAAAACTAAGTGGAGCATGTCTATTGCACTCCAGAAAACTCATGTTTGTTCTATTTCAATTATAAGTTAATTAAAATAAAGAACTAATGCAACACAGTTCTTGAATATTTGGAAGTTACTTTTATTAATTTTATTGTAAAATAGAACTTAAAGACTTAGTTCACCCAAAAATTTCTGTCAGAAAATTCTGTCATTAATTACTCACCCTCATACATCTTTAGTACCTTTCTGGGCATTGAAAAAGGAAATTATCTTGCTAGCAATGGAGGCCTCACTGAGCTGTCGGATTTTATCAAAAATATCTTAATTTGTGTTCTGAAGATGAACGAAGGTCTTACGGGTGTGGGACGACATGAGGGTGAGTAATTAATGACATAATTTTCATTTTTGGGTGAACTAACCCTTTAATCCATTTGCTATCGGATTGGATTAGTTCTTGTATGCCAAAAAAAACTATCAATTAAAAGCAGCTAAAAAAAATGAAACAGTTTAAAATGTATGATTATGTATATTTTATTATACTAATAAGTTATTGTAAGTTCATAAAACAAGACTAGAGCAATTCCATTCAAAAAGATCCATTTATTTAGTGTTGTTGGAAAGATCTAATTAAATCATCTAAATGAAAACGTTTATATTAGGTTTATTGAAGATTTTTATTCTCTGAGTGCCTTACTGGTTGCTCTACATGTGTAATTTTAGAGTTTTTGTGAATCCTCTGGTCGGTCCTTCAAGTCTAACCTTGTAGTGGACACATTTAAACTCTTGTGGTTAAACACTCCAAGATGTTCTCCACACATAAAACTCATGTTGCCTGTGTGGCTTTATTGCCATTCTTCTGTTTCTCTTCAGGTGAGAAGCCATTCATCTGTGAGATCTGTGGGAAGAGTTTCACCAGTCGGCCCAATATGAAGCGGCACCGGCGCACGCACACTGGGGAAAAGCCGTACCCTTGCGAAATCTGCGGCCAGCGATTCCGCTTTTCCAACATGCTTAAGGCACACCGAGAGAAGTGCTTCCGGGTCACCAGCCCGGTGACCCTTCAGCCTGCCAGTATGGCACTTCCCATTCACCTTACTGGCCACACCCCTTCTTCAAGCCACACCCCTACCCCAACCCAGCCCGCCCAGTCGACGCCCGTGGGCTCCGTGATGATCAGTTCCGCCACGGTGGGGCCTCTGCCACAACGATCAGTCACCGCGCACGGCTTCGCTCATTTGCACATGCAGACCGTGCCCGCACAACATCACCCCGCCCACACTCACACTCCTGTCCATCACACAGGACACGCCCCTATGACGAGCCATACCCCTCAGCCAATCACAGTGCAGCCTTCTGTCCTGCCTCCTCCCCCTGCCCTATTTAAGAGCGAGCCAATAAACCACTGCGCCCACGAGGACGCGTACCTGCGACAGGGCGCCGCTCCGCAACACCACTGAAACGCTCTCTTGTACACAAACTCACTAATGTGAAATCAGGGCGGACAGACGGACTTCATACATCAGCATAATTCTCACAGGAATTGGAAAGCTGGAACTGCAACATGTATGTATGTGTGTGAGATTTAAAAAAAAACCTCATACTACAAACCTACTTGCCACTAACACTCGTGACCAAACAGAATTGTTAGACAGCTGAACTCTGAACTGATCTCAAGAAATTCATAAAGCATTACTCGGATTCACTTCACATCACTTCAAACTCACACTCACAATGATCAAAATGCCATTGGGGTTTCAATGGCACAACACACTTCTTTGTCTTTTTCTCTGACTCTTTATCGACTCAGCTGCTGTTGCAAAGGTTCTACGGGTTCAAACGTCCATAAGTTAAAGGTCTACATTTCACAAATGCAGTGTAACTTCTTTAGAAATGCAGGTCTTCCCGACAACGGAAAATATCCATATTCTAGTACGCAAGTCGTCACACAAACATAGTATACAGCACTTAAGCAGTAAACTCAGTGTAGTCTATATGACTGAAACTTTTCTGTTGCCTGATTGTGATTGTCAGTGATTTTATTAAAATATTGGAGTTTTCTTTTCCTTTTTTTTTTTTTCTTTTTTTTTAATACAATAAAAATATAATTACTGGGTAATGCCTGTAGCTCTCCGGCATGTTCGGTCGGAGGTTGAGACTGTTAAGGAAGACCAATGCTGTGATGTGTCATAAGTAGGCTGCAACTAAAGGCGAAAAATATCATTAATTAGTTTTACTGTATGTTCCATACAATCTAACTCACTTAACCAATATTTTTATTTGTATAATGTAGATAAACATGCTCTGTGAGACTTTTTAAAAAGGATTTGTATGTTGAAATGAGATGCCTGCTTGTGAGAGTTTGTGTAATGGAAGATGCGGAAAGGGTTTGTTTCCAATCATGTATTCAACTGAATGTACGAGAGGAGTGCGTGTGTGTCTCTCTTTGTGGCTGATCATATGCCTGTGGTGCTGGTATCAAAAGCTGCTTTTTAGTTGCTCTCTGTCTTTTCCTGGTACATGGTTCTTTATCATGCAGATGATTAGTGTGTTTGTGCGAGTGAGTGAGTGAGTCAGTGTTAAAATGGTGACGTTAGGAGCAGCACAGATAAAGTGATGGGAAATCTTGAGTCAATCAGACTTGATTGATTGATTGTGAATTTTTTGTTCTCTCTCATTAGACCATCTGTCCTCTGCACTTTACTGACAAGTAAGAGGTTTGCGCAACTGACAAAGAATTGTTTATCACATGTCCGACATGTGAAAGATGGCTGGCTGTTGGAAAATGGGGAGAATCATGTGGGGATTTGGTTGGGATCCCGTGTTATACATCAAAGAACTTTAGTTAGTCCTATAAGAAGTTGTGTTTTGCCTTCATGCCCCACCCCTCTTTACCTGAGACGTACTCTCATTGGTTCAGATGGCCGTCAATCATGTCCTTTTTTTTTTTAACTCTGTGTGTTTTGGGCTACTTTGTTGTCTGATTCTCTCCATTCTCCATCAGTTGATGGAATGCACTTTCTAATAAAACCTTGCTAGATAAGAAAAATAAGCAGACCATAATAATGTTTATTCTTGTGAGGTGTTTTTAATCAAAATTCTTCTCAGCTAGACTCTTTCAACCTCTCAACTTCAGAAGTGTTTTATTTTTAGCCTTGTGTCTGGTACAGAAATGTCTGACTTTCATTGAGCTCTGTTTTATGTTTTCCTGTTTTTGAGACACCATGTTTGACCTGCATTAATGTTGGGCCTTTTTTATATTGTGCATTTAACACTTTCTGCTAACTTTAAAGAAGTAAAAAAAAAAATGAATTAGCCACAAGCACAACTCACTTGTCTACATTTGTATGTGTACACTGTAAAAAAAAACATGAGAGAGAAAGAAAGCAGTAAATATGGGAAGTGGGGCATTTTAATGAACAGGACTGTTTCTTGAGTATGACCTCAATCTCTTTATACCTTTGACCTTGTTTAGCCCAGTGAAATATGTGATTAGATAAAGTTATATGCTAGCTGCTTTGGGTTTAGTGTCACATTGATATTTTACAATAGTGTTTTGAAAAATAAGCACTTTTAAATGTTAAACTATTAAACATTTTATGCAAAAATTGGGTTAGCTTTACATAAAACAATAGAATTTTGTGTGTGTGTGTCTGTCTGTCTGTCGAAAGCAGAAGTAACAGACGTCAAATAAGCACGTGAATAGAGAGTCCTGACTGATTAAATGACCTCGTTGAACTGGTGATGAAAATGAAACAAAGGACATTTGCATTCAATGTTGTTCTTCACAATGTCATGCATTTGATATGGTTATCTGTGTAGTTACGGGTTCGATTGCATTGGCAGATGCCCTTATGTTCTCAGAATAAATCGATAGTCTTTCTCTCTTTGTATCCTCTGCCCCACTTGGACTTGTTGAAGAGTTCATTTGGATGTAGAATAGACAGTCTGTTATGGACTAACATACTGTAAATAGTCATCAAGTATCAAGACTTTCCTGTTTAGGAATGTTGATAATGACATCCAAGTAACTTTTCCACTCCTCCCAAAAATAGCCTCTTTCTCTCTTTTTTTCTTTTCTTTTTTTTTAACAAGCTGTCATTAGCGTTTCTACAGAAATAAAACTGTGAAGTGCAGGATGTTATTACACTACTAAACCTGCTATTGACTGTGTCCTAACTGCGCTCACCTAAGATTAAATTACACCCACATTACATTTTTACCCATTACAAATTCCCAAATTTAGTTATAAGTCATAAATAATGACAGAATATGTCTTGTGTTTTGTTGATGAACCTTGCGAGACTGATCATTATACTCACTGTCGCTATGGTTACCTCGCGCGAACGCAATTTTTTTTCGCAAGCGTAAATTTAATGTTCTCTGAAGAAAAAAAAATGCTGTTACAACCTAAATATAGTTATGCAAAAAAAATGTGCATAAGTATTAATGTCAGTTGATTAAAAAAAAATACTAATTACATATTTCTCTGTAGTTAATAGCACCTTACATTAAAGTTTTTAATATGATTAAAGGGTTAGTTCACCCAAAAATGAAAATTCTGTCATTTATTACTCACCCTCATGTCGTTCCACACCCGTAAGACCTTCGTTAATCTTCAGAACGCAAATTAAGATATTTTTGTTGAAATCCGATGGCTCAGTGAGGCCTCCATAGCCAGCAATGACTTCAAAACACTGCTTCAGGAAGCTTCGGAGCATGTCGAATCAGCGTGTTGAATCATGATTCGGATCGCGTGTCAAACTGCTAAACTGCTGAAATCACGTGACTTTGGCGCTCCGAACCGCTGATTCATAACGCTCCGAAGCTTCCTGAAGCAGCGTTTTGAAGTCGGCCATCACTATGTAAGTCGTTATTTTGTTTTTTTGGCGCACCAAAAATATTCTTGTCACTTTATAATATTAATATTGAACCACTGTACTTACATGAACTGATTTAAATATGTTTTTAGTACATTAATGGATCTTGAGAGAGGAAATGTCATTGCTGGCTATGCAGGCCTCACTGAGCCATCGGATTTCAACAAAAATATCTTAATTTGCGTTCCGAAGATGAACGAAGGTCTTACGGGTGTGGAATGGCATGAGGGTGAGTAATAATGACATTATTTTCATTTTTGGGTGAACTAACCCTTTAAATTGTAATACTTCCACATTTAATCTCCAGAATAACGTAGGAACAACATAAAGACAGTATATAAATATGTTTAATGGCATCTTTTTACCAAGCACTATAAAGGCCAGTGTCACGCCTGTGCTACTGATGTCTCTATTAAATGGATATTTTTTTCTCAATTTTGGCCATTAATTAAAGCAATTCAACATTACAGTATAATTGAAAGCTATCAATTTTGATGTTTATTAAGCTTTAAAAATATAACCACTTTTAATTTAAGTGAATTTAAAACAATCTTCACAAAAACCCATTGTAATGAATGTCATCCTTTAATATATCAGGGCTCAACGCTAAGGTTATTTTCTATTGGTTCAGATTTTTACCTGCCCTGCTAAAATGCACACACAAAAAAGTTAGCCTATTGTTTTCGTTGTTTTTGGCCCATGTAACCTTGTAAAACAGTGCTTTAAGATTTTCAGGTATAGGTCTAACTGGTAGGTTTACAGAAACTGAATAATCAAACACTGTACCAACTTCACTGCATAAATGATAAATGGTGCTACAGTAGAAAGTCAGTGGTGTTTGGATACAGTGATGGATGAGAGGCGTGGCCCATCCGATGCGCGTCACTGTGGTTCCATAAAGCAGGGACGGACCATACATCTCCAGCACTTTTGAGCAGCCGGCCAGACGCACTAAGCAGCGATCGGTAGCGATGAACATCTGAACAGCTCAAGGTAAGTTGCTGATTTACTAGGCAATTCCAGTGTGCCCTGTCCTGTTGTGTATATTTAATTCCTGTGGATTATTACATTACATAACATACCTTTTTAAGCATATATGAAGATAATTTGCAACTTAATGATTTGCTGGACTTTAAAGCAATAGATTGAGCCAAGAAAGAAACACACCAAAATCATCTGTTGCATCATCTGTACTGTAATGCATGTAAAGTGAAAGCAAGGTCATAGAAACTTGCAGCGTAAGTGCTTTTTATTAGAATATGAAATATATAATCGCGCTGTCATCAACTTGTGTTACATCGTGTTCATTTGTGAACGAACTCTATGCACGAGACTGTTCTCGCTTACTGAAAACATTTCTAAGTGATTTTGGTCAATGTAAAGTCATATTGTCCTGTATTTGTCTGTTACAGCTGAAGGTGAAAACAGGTGAGTTGCATCATCATACTGAAGTCTGAAAGAAAAACTCCAGTGAATCGACTCACTGACACTGGTTGACATGACAAAACATGTCCCATGATATTAGATTTTATTACTTTATCTAAAAACCATGTCCTCAGATAATAAATCAAGGCTTTACATGAATGAAAATGTTAAATTGAAGAAAAACAGAATAGGTATATTTTAAAGAAAATTGTCCTGTAGAAGGAGGAGGTTAATATGTGACTATATATATATATACATATATATAATGCTGGGTTAAAATGGACAAATTCAGCGATTAGGTTAAATGTTTGACCCAACCTGCTGGGTAGTTTTATTTAACTCAACTATTGTTTAAAAAAATTACTATATTGCTTGCTTAAAATGGAAATTAACATTTATTAATAAGTTTAGTCAATAATAATTAAATAATAAACATTTATCAAATTGCTTATTAATAAATGTTCACCTTTTCATTATAACTGTTGGCTCTAGTAGTTTAATTTCCAACCTATTTTGGGATCATTTTAAGCCAGCCATATAGTATTTTTTAAACAATAGATGACTTAAATAAAACTTCCCAGCAGGTTGGGTCAAACATTTAACCCAACCACTGGGTTTGTCCATTTTAACCCAACTTGGGTTGTTTTTACCCAGCATTTGAGTGTATATTTATTTATATATTTATATAGATAGATAGATAGATATTACTATAAGCTATGTTAACCATAATATTTTCTAACTGCCTTGACAATTCAAAAGATAACTGCATTATTAGAAAATCAAGCTGAAACCATAATGTAGTTTCAGTTCATTAATTCAATATTTGTCTATATTTAAAAAAAATATTTGACATTTGTATCTGACAGTGTAGAACCATATTGACCCAAGTTTGTAAGAAAATGGAAGCAGGAGACTCTGCAATAAATTGATTTTAAAAGACTGTATAAGTCTTAAAACCTTATTAACATCAACAACTGGAAATATATTTGAATACATCTAAATTAAAAAAATTTTTTTTTTAAAATAATATTAGGGTTAAACTTCTATCTAGGCTACTTAACAGCTGACATTAAGTGTTTTCCCTTCCTGCTTTTACTAGCTGCTTCTTTTTCATTTCTTTTGTCTGCTTGAAGATGTGGCATAAATGCATTGCTCTTTTCTTCTGCAGAGGAGGAGCAAAAAGAGCAGAAGACGGAGAAGAAAAAGACATCTGTGCTGTTCTCCCCTCCTGTCCATGATGCGGGACTCTGTCTTCAACTGCTGTGTTTCCCCATCCCATCCCCCTGGAGGAGTGGAGGAGCACCACCAACAGAGAAGCAGAGCTCAGGCTCCGCCCCCTAACGATAGGCGTTTCCTTATATTCTTTGACTTTGACGAGACCTTGGTGGATGAGTGCAGTGACGACTCTATGGTTACTGTGGCGCCTGGTGGAGCCCTGCCCAGCTGGTTGAAGGACACCTACCGTCCCGGCCGCTATAATGAGTACATGCAGCGTGTGCTGGCCTACCTCGCTGAACAGGGCATCACCCCAGAAGCTATTCGAGGCACAGTGGAAAAGCTCCCTCCTTGCCCAGGCATCCCCACTTTGATGCATTTTCTGCTCTCCCAGCCATCAAGGGACTTTGAAGTCATTTGCGTGTCTGATGCCAATAGCGTCTTCATCGAGACGTGGCTGCAGCACCTAGGCTTCCGCCCACTGTTTCTGCACATTTTCACCAACCCGGCTCACTTTGATGATAATGGGCAGCTGCAGCTTCAGCCCTTCCACTCCCATGAGTGCCTGCGGTGCCCAGCAAACATGTGCAAGGCGGTGGTGGTAAGGCAGTATGTGGCCCAGCGCATGCGTGAGAGAGGCGGACGACCCTACCAGAAGATTCTGTACGTGGGCGATGGGGCCAATGACTTTTGCCCATCACTCACACTGTCACCAGGCGATATAGCATTCCCACGCCGGGATTTCCCAATGCATAAACTGATTCAGGAGATGGAGGAAGCCAAACCTGGAGAGTTCAAGGCAAGTGTGGTGCCCTGGAACAGTGGAGAGGATGTCATCAACACCTTGAGGAAGATATTGGAGAGGCCCTAAATATATAATACACCTAAATAAGGCCCTAAATATGTTCACAGATTTCTTGTTACATTCCAGACTCTTGGTTTTGACAAATATGTATCACCTCCGTTCTGTTGACTGAAATTGCCAAACCATTAAGGATCTTTGAATAAGATCCACAGTTGATGACTGTGTGCGGTTCAAATAACACTACTACAAACTGTACTTTTAAAATGTCAAGCCGCCTAAAAGCTTTGTGCACACCTACAGTATATTCAAAATTACAGATATGTACAAGAATATATGTGTATGTGTGTGTATGATTGAGCCTTTTAGACTTTTCTTTCTTCTGATTGCATTAACATGAACACTGGCCAGTAGAGTTTCTCCCTAAATGCATTATTACTATTTTTTTATCATACTTGTGACTAGTTTCTGTCTTGTGGTGTCATTCACGCATAAATCCAAGTATCTTATAGGCTATTGTTTTTGTTTTTTTGTAGTTTTTAAATATGCTAATCTGAAAGGTGCCATAAGTGATTTTTTTATGTGAAGAATACTAAAACGATCATCTTATTAATGAGAAATAACTTCAATTTGTTAGTATTCGCCACTGAAATATTGTATGTACTGTAATGCTATGGTTTTTATTAGTAAACTTGAACCCATCCTCTGTTTGCAGGATGTGCTGTAGTTGTTTTAACCTGTGTTTGGTTGTGTGTTTGTTCCTGTTTCTTATGCAAAGTCTGTGAACTTTGGATGTGAGACTATCTGAGATAAATGAACCTCACCAGCATGGATATAAAGCCATTTACTCAACTCTGTGTCTCAGTATGTTTTGACCCCTCACCCCAACATCTGTCATGTGTCTTACAGGATATCTATAGACACAATGAAATCAAATTTCAGAATCAACTCAAGTCTTGTTGACTTGTGTAACACTTTTCATAATACCTGTTGTTTTTTATATTCAGAATCTGACTAAATAGCACAAAAAAGTTTTGGCAAAATAAAGGTTTAAGTACTATAAGAAAATGTACAAGTAAACAAATCAGATAAAAACATGAACATTTATTCCAGAATTCAGCCAATGTTTACATTCATTCAGTTGTGATAAAGAGATAATCACCCTTGTGGTTTCATCAGTTTCTTTGCAAATTAAAATAATAATAACACTGTCTTAAACAGACCATGTCCAATTATACAAGCTATTAAAGCAACACCATGGAACATTTGCTCACGGTTCCCCCATGTGGTTGATAAGCGCAATTGTCTGTTACCAAAGTCGTAAATACTGTTGCTGTATAAGCTTCCCTGTGGGCAGCGCAGTTCATGTGAATTTGTTGACTAAGCTGACGGAACCGCCGAATGCAGAAACCTTGTTTGGAAATCATGTCCAGGTAAAGTAGCCATGGCGTTGGTTTTGAGACTTGGATATTAGATCGTTTCGTCTCATAGTTAGCTGTTGGCTAACTCCACCCAGGCTACAGTTGCGTCTCAAATGACGCACTATACACTATGTACTTATACACTATGTACTTATGCACTATATACTTATCCATGTAGTGCGTGAATTGTATAAGGTTATTTTGTCATTTAACATCAGAGTCTGACAGCCCCTTCCCCTCCGCTACGTAAGTAAAGCTGCGACAGTTGAGTGTATGAAGTGTCCAACATTCCACACTTAGATTTTTCCGTCAATTTAGTGCATCATCCGGGTATTTAAAGTGTACTTTTTCTTTTTGGAATTTTCAGTGTGAACGCACTACTCGCACTATTTGTACTTAAAAACGTCATAGAATAGTGCATAAGTACGCGAATTGGGACGCACCTTACGAGTAAAATATGTGACGTATGCCGTAAAGCAGGTCGCACTCTTCCTTGGCAGCGGATGTGCGGGGCTGTGTGTACCGACCCGAACACAAAACTTGCAGAGTGTGGTTGTAGCCGCTAGGTGGCTGCTCAGGTAGCAGCGGCAGTAGAATTCGTCCGGTTAAGAGTTGTTCTACCACTGAAATAATTTTAGAGACATTATTTTAAAGTCGAAAAATTACATAGTGTTGCTTTAAATCTTCCCAAATTCTCTCCACCTGCACTTGCTCACAATAATAATAATAGTTATTATTATTTATACTGTTGACAGTGCCGCAATTAAGTATTTTGTGTTTACATAAATCTTGTATATTTATTAAACTAATCGATCATATTAAAATCACATTTAAAATAAAAGTTTCAAAACACTTAGGCACTCTTATGTTAGGCCTATTTAAGGCTAAAGTACCGTTAAAATGAACTAACTAAATACATCACAAATTAATAATAATGTGAGGCAGTACACAACAAACAAAAATAGGCTTCTATTTTTCTCTAAATACCTTTGCAATACATTCTAACAGTTTATTAAACAAATTCCCATGCCATTGCAAATTAGCAAAAAATAAGTAAAATCGGACAGCGAACCACCTCCACCTGCTGGCCGCATAGCGAGATCTTTTTAGAGACCGCGCGTATTAAAACTACACGTCCTTCCTCATTGGTCAGCTGCGAGCACGTGACTTCACAGCTGATTTCCGTGGATGGCGTGTTTTTGCAGGATCAGATGTTCGTCCTTACCTCGGCGAGGCATGAATGCGCCTCTCATGATCGCAGTCGAAACAGCCGTGGCACAGTGACACACAGCTCCCCCCTGACAGCAGACTCACATTCGTTATGGCCCAGGCTGCACAGATAAACGTCCTCGATATCAACACTCCGCTCAGAGTGGAGCACGACAAGAAAAGACGACAATTCAGCATCCGACTGAACGGTCAGTAATGCGTCAGATAACGAGATGGGGGAGGAGGACAAACCACCGTGCTCTCGCCTGCAAAAAATGTGCCTTTTGTTTATTATATTTCGCTTCTCAACACGATAAACATATTAGATACTAATATAATCCGTCCTAATTATGTAGTAATAACAATTACCTTGTTGTTTATGTAAATGTCGTTGCATGCTTTGATCTTAGTAGTTAATTGAATATGACATGAACTAGTTGTTTTGCTGGAGCGATTTTTTTTTCAACACACCACCAGCTTGTTCTTTATGTTTCCGATGAATGCTGCGGTTTTGATTGTTTTGTTTTGTTTTGACGTACGGAGCCGCAGTAAATCTCGCCTGTCACTAGCCACAGTTTGTGCCTTTGCTCAAATGCAAGCTTTGTTTTCTTCTTCTCTTGCTGAATCAATAACTAAGTTGCTAGCCTACCCCGCTAGCCATCCCATCCAGACTTTGTTTTTAGGCTACTTCCTGTTCCATCATCGCCACTGATTTTTATCTGTACAAAACAAACCCAGGTCGTTTCGTTTCTGTCATTGTGTAGAAGACCAGGAACAGCAGAGGTTTACAAGAACAGCCTTGCGTTGTTTCTTGCGGGGTTTCTCTTGAAAATAAAGGCTTTGTATTCACAGAAATGACGCTTTCATAGAGACATAAACCCAGCCCACGACTATTTCCCCGGAAAGCGACATGCATCCTGTTTGACTGAGCCGAATAACATTGTTCACTGTATGGTGACTAATATACTTGCATCTATTCTGTTGCATATTAAAGGTTCCCATGATAGGGCTGTTCTGCTGTATGAATATGTGGGGAAGAAGACGGTGGATCTGCAGCATACTGAGGTTCCTGAAGCTTACAGAGGACGAGAGATTGCCAAACACCTGGCCAAGGTTGTAGAAGATTACTAAAGATCAGTGTGAAACGGTTTTTGCACAATGATATTGCATTGTTCATTGGTGTGCAATAAAATTTGCTTTGCTTTTTGCTAGGCTGCAATGGACTTCGTGGTAGAGGAGGACCTGAAGGCCCATTTAACCTGCTGGTACATCCAGAAGTACGTCAAAGAAAACCCTCACCCCCATTACTTGGAGCGCATCCTCCATTGAGAGCATCGAGGATCTCTTGATTCTAATAGGAGGATTTGGGATTGGGTGGGATGGGTATCTGTTGGGCGTCCCTAATCTGTCTGACTGGTCTTGAAACTCCACAAAAGATTTATTTTTTTTGTTTGCGAGTGAGCGAGCGTGAATGCGATTTGAAGGAGGGGAGAGATCTGAAACTACAAAGCCGTGAAAACGTTTCTTTGGAAAGATAAGAGTGTGGACTTTGAGGTGGACTAGTTTCCCAGTAATTTAAGCAGACTTTCAAGCCAATCTAGAGAAGTGAGAGACTATGACACGCATTATGAACTGTTTGATATGGTCATAAGAGCGATGTTAGACTCCATATGCCTCTCTGGCCTTACGCCTTCAGATTTAGTGGTGCTCACGAGAGAGATACACGCGTACTTGTGTTCCCACATGCACAGGAGGGACATCCCAATGTAACTGTCCCGTCAGAAACAGCTATTTTATTCTGTGCATGTTCTAGGCTGATTTTGTGCTTTTGCATGTGTGTATCGGTGTATACTATGGCCAGTGAAGAGCTCAGACTCTGGAGACAATCGCCTGCCCATATATTCGCAGGGCTGAACCTCTCAGGATGCACACTTTATAAACCCAATAAAGCACCTCTGCATAGAGGATTCTGTTACATGCGGTTGAATGTGTATGTATGAATAACTGAGTATGAGTGTAAGAATATCAGTGTATGTTAGTTACTCTCATATATCCCAGGGGTCTCATTAAAAGTCAGTTGATGATCTGCCTTGAGCGAGATCGGTTGTTTGCATGGCATATTCTGTGCTGACAAACATCCGTGACACCATTGATGACCGTGATATTCCTGGCGATGATAATGAAGGTCATCTTTTTCAAGTAAAACTGGGCTCTGTTACGTCAGTTTATGATGTAATACAGACTAAAGATGCCTGAAACTCATCTGTTTTTACACACTTATGTACTCTTAATATTACTATTCATGGTTTTGAATAAAAAATTTGAGATAAAACTTGGTTTATGAGTGTTTATGCTCATAAGTATGATGCATTTTAATTGTGTGTACTTTTGAATAAAGTTTATTGTTATTATTATTGAAATATTTTGCATTCATCAGTGTTGTATTTACTTACTCTCACGTCGTTCTGACATTGTTTTCTGTGGAGCACAAATTAAGATATTTTGAAGAATGTTGGAGTCCACAAAAAATTGGACCCCATTGAATTTCATTGCATAGAAAAAAATGATCAGCATGTTGTAATTTTTTTACAAAATAAATAAATTCATACAGATGTGAAAGACATGAGGGTTAAGTAAATGATGATATATCTTTAAAAAGCTAAATTGTGAGTTCTTGTCATGCTCCATTTGGGGTTTACTAGTACATTTTCAGTGATTTGGTAATTAAATGCAATTTTTAATGTTGCATGAGTTTTTTTTTCTGTAAAATCTTACCATTTTTTTTTATTCACAACATTGTTCCACTCCAGCGGTCCACTGACACAATACTTCTGAACACTTTTAGAGGTTTAGGACGAATAAAACGATTGCGTGAAAAGCTTTGCTTTTAGTTCCCTTTCTTTGCAATATTTTAATGCATTTCTCTCGAATTTATTAATGCACAGATATCCAATGAATTAATGCTTTTATGTTATGCAATCCATCACTACTGGGGGAGACAGAGAGCGCAAACCCTGCACGTGTTACCGAGCACCTTGTAGTTGTTATAACACGGTTCCCCCTCTCCTATGCACCAGCGCCGTACGAGGACGGGACTCACTACATAAACGAGAACCGACCACATTATGGGTGAGTGCCTTCTCTGCAATACCATCGCATCCACGTTCATTACATGACCGAAAGTTTTGGATACAGTACAAAACAGTTAAATCATTTTGTCAGACAACATTCTTTGTACAACGCTTGCATACGCTGTGGGAATGGTTTGTCCTACTAAAAGCCCCATAGTGTTGTCCTTGCTTTCGATTGGTCACCTCCGCTATTCAAAAACATAAATTATATAGCCTCGAGAATCAAACCATAATCAAAACCAATTACTCGTTTGTTGTATGAAAGAATGTGTCCCATTTATAAAATATAAACAACTGTCTTTAACAAAATAAAGCAAACATTAATATCGTTACAGATTCTGTTCAGGTGGTAGGATCCTCAACTAAATTCAGATTCACGGGATTTGTAGTCTCTTGAAAATGCTCGAAAGCTTTAAAGATTATTAATAGAGCAGAAGCAGTGAACTACATTGCCCATAGTGCACCGCGACAAGTTTTGCGTCAAGTCTAGTCCGTTGCTTTTTCAAGATGGCGTCGCTGGGAAGGAGGCGCGGTGTCCCAGTCAACAGGGAGAGGTCAGTTAGACTAAAACCTGTCATTATTTCTTAATACGTGACGTGAAATGTTTAGGCTTTATGCACGTTTTAAGTTAGTTTCCTATCGTTAAAACACCAGGTCTTTTGGCGTTTTGTGCAGCCACAAACACTAAAAAACTGTCTGAATAGAGCTCATGTGTTGTTTTGATTAGCTTACTGACTCTGGGGTCCCTCAATTGATTAGCAGTGCAGAGAGCAGCAAAAAAATTAATTTTATGGCAGTTACATCTGAAATCTTGATATTGATTTTGCAGTATGTGTTGACAAAAGAGGAACAAGTTAAAATAGCGCTTCACACCCATGACAGCGGCTTTCAAGGAGATATGTACAGTTAGCAGGCATTTATAGTTGTTATACTAAGTTAAGTTATACTTCAAATGTCTTGAAAACATGAAGAAATTGTCATTTTTTGCGCCCCCAAAAATATGGCCTTTTAATGCACAGCCTGTTAAACTGACAGTATGCGTTAAATTCATTTAAACGTTGCGAAAGGCGGACCGCTCTCGCCTGACTTTATCGAGTTAGTTATCAGCTCAGTGTTTCCTAAAATAATAGCTAGTTTGAAATAAGGTTTTATTAATATACCCGATCAAGCTGTCTTTTATTGTACATTTGAAAATTTACCCTAAGCGTTCCCCCCTTCAATTAACACCGCGCAAAAGTTTCCTGTTTCACTGTGTGAACCCAGGCCGCAGATGGTCTGTCTAATGTAGAAAACGCGAGACAGATAGTGTCGAATCAAGACCGGAATATACAGTCAGTTTTAACTGAGGATTTTTTTAAGCAGCTTTACCATTTTAAATCCATTTAGAAAAATGTGGCAAACAAATCAGCACAGGAAATGCTGTCCCATGTGAAGCAATGTTGGCTGGTCTGTGAACACTTCTTGCTGTGCTGTCCAATCAGTTTTACTTTTTGCTCAATCTCAATAGTTACATAGACATACAACCAAAAAAATCAGACTGATGGCTCAATCGGGCTGAAAAGCCTTCATGTAAATGCTTATTCGATCCGAAATTTTGATTGTATTGGAAAGGTTTGATGTAGACCTGAAATAATCAGAATTTTAAAAATGCACAGTGCCAGTATGTGCATGTTTATTTACATCTTACAAACTGGTCAGTGAAGGAGACTAAATATTTATTAAATATTTGCAAAAAAAAAGCTCTTCTGAAATATGTCAGATGTCATCAAGGCAAAAACAGCAATTATGTCACTGCAGCGTTGCAGGGTTCATATAAACAGAACTTTCAGAATTAGAAATCTGAATTCATTTGGATTGGAGAACTCACTTTTTTTCTCTTTCTCTTTTCTCTCTCTTAAGGGGAGTGATGGCGGCGACGGAGTGTTACATCGTCCACGAGATCTACAACGGCGAGAATGCACAGGAGCAGTTCGAGTATGAGCTGGAACAGGCTCTGGAGGCGCAGTACCGTTACATCGTCATCGAACCCACGCGCATCGGAGACGAAACAGCCCGCTGGGTAGCCGTGGGAAACTGCCTGCACAAAACCGCCGTTCTGGCTGGGGCCGCATGCCTCCTGACGCCACTCGCCCTTCCTGTCGACTACTCCCGTTATGTGGCGCTGCCGGCTGGCGCTCTTAGCCTGGCCTGTGCCGCGCTCTACGGCATCTCTTGGCAGTTCGACCCCTGCTGCAAGTACCAGGTAGAGTACGACAGTCAGAAGCTCTCGCGGTTGCCCCTGCACACGCTCACCTCCTCTACGCCGGTGGTTCTGGTTCGACGGGACGACGTGCACAGAAAGAGACTGCACAACACGATAGCGTTGGCGGCCCTGGCGTACTGTGCCAAGAGGATCTACGAACTGTACGCTGTATGAGCGCTATGGCACATCCACACACACGCATACAGATACTGACATACGCGTACACACACACAAACACGCGGCAGGGAGGTGAGAAGCACTACTAAACACCCGACACTGGCAGATACACACACGTACACACCAAACAATAACATACGGACGGACCGACAGTGAGAGTGTTCGAAAACAAAAGGAGACAAGGCTCTTTCTCTGTCACGATTTTTCATCGTTTTGATTTCAACCAGTTAAAGATTGGACAGACTGATGGACGGACGGACGGATGGATGGATGTATGAGAGGAAGGGTTGGGGGGGAGCTTATAGTTCTGAATGAATCTTCCCCTTTTCGCTGTACTTTAAAAGTGATATCACCAGTGCACTTGAGCCCCCCTTCCCACTCCTTCCCTGCGCCTGTCCAGCCCCTTCTTCGTCCCGCAGCTCTCCCCCAACGGTCACCTGCCACCCACACGGAGCTTCCGCACCCGGGCAGTGACCTGTCGGACTGAACGTGTGGTGGACAGACAGACGTGTTTTAAGAATGACCTTTGAATCCTCTCTTTTCTCCCTCTGTGTAGTTTTACTGTACCCTGCCTTTGGTGCGTCACCTTTTCATTAAACAGTAGGAGATTTAACCTCACTGGTATCTCTGACGACCTTTATTTTGACCCTCAAGGGCTTGGATTCCTTCTTATTGCACATCTGAGTTGTAGCCTTCATGCAGTCAGCTCGCAGTCAGATTTATTTTACAAGCCACGGTTTGTAATGGATCAGTATAAATCCGAATCTTCTGATGAAGTTATGAAAAATAAATATAAAAGATAAGTAAATGTGAACTCATCTGAAAGGGATAGTTCATCCCAAAATTGAAGTTTTGTCATTAACTCATGCTGTTCCAGAACTATATATTGCTGTTACTTAATTTTTCATTTTTGGGATATTACTATTCCTTGAATTTGCAGACAAATCAGTCTAATTGAATGAAATGTACTTCAATATTCACAGCCTGTTTGCAGAGAAATTGTGAGAGATATAGTTTGCAAATGGTATTTTGTATTATTGGCACCATGTTACATAATGTTTACACTGTTTATGATGTTTTTACAATTGCATCTGCCCTGTGGAGTCATCTAATATGTTTTATTTCCATATTGTAGAGTATAATATCTAAAACAGGAAATTCAAAGAGAAAAGGGTAGGATTTAAATTGGGTCAGTATTTATTTTGCGTGTTTTTGTGTCATTTCTGCTCAGAAGAATTGGAAAATAAGAAAAAAAAAAAGTTAAACAGGTTTCTCCAACAGTTCTCCTGTCTGCAGTTGGTCAACACTTCATCTTTAGGAGTAAGTGCTTATCATTCTTAAAGCCACATTAGAAAAGCCTAACTCATCTTGTGCATTTCAGATGGATGGTCAGTGTCAGTGATTCTTAAAAATTGTTCAGTTTTACCAGAATTGCACAAAGATATTCACTGATACACAGCCAAAACATTACGACCAGTTGTAGGTGAAGCAAATATAATTGATCTTCTCCTAACAAGGCCACATATTATGGTCAGGGTAGATTAGATTGTAAGAAAACAATCAGTTCTCATAATCAACATGTTGGATGCAGGAGAAATGGGCAGGAATAAAGATCTGAGCAACTTTGACAAGGGCCAAATTGTTATGTTAAGGTGACTTGGGTTAGAGTATCTCTGAAAGGTTTGTGTGTTGCTCCCGGTCAGCAGTGGTGAGAATTTGCCAACAGTGGCCCGAGGAGGGGCAAACAACAAACTGGCGACAGGGTGTTGGGCACACAAGGCTCACTGATGCATGAGGCCAACAAAGGCAGTCTGGTCCGAGCCAACAGAAGGTCTACTGTGGCACAAGTCACAAAATTTTAATGATCTTTTGGAGCAGTGGAAGAAGGTCAACTGGTCTGCTGAATTCTGTTTTCTTTCACATCTTGGATGGCTGTGTACGATTGCGCTGTTTACCTGGGGAAGTGATGCACGGTAGGATGACGACAAGTCTGTCGAGGGAGTGTGATGCTCTGGGCAATATTCTGCTGGGAAACCATGGGTCTGGCAATTCATGTGGAAATAAATTTGACACATGCCACCTACCTAAATATGGCAGACCATGTGCACCCGGCGCCAAGGCTGATTATCTCAAGCCCCCAGGTGTTGCCCTGGCCTCCAAATTCCCTAGATTTCAATCCAGTCAAGCATCTGTGGGATGTGCTGGACCAAAAAGTCCGATCTACGGTGACTCCATCTCACAACCTACAGGACTTGCTGAACTCTTGGTGGTAGATACCACAGGACACCCTCTGGTGTCTTAAATAGTCCATGGCAGCACACGGAGGATCAACAGCATATTAGAAAGGTGGTCATAATGTTTTGGCTCATCAGTGTATAATACTATATATAATACTACTATAATTCATGACGGTAATGTTCTAAGGTCAGAAGGTGAATCCATATGTTGTTTAAAAAATCCATTTTAAAAAAGGCTTTTACAGAAAGAGAGAACATGAAACTAAAACTGTTACAGATCTCATTTAGGTAGTGCAGGATTTTAAGGGGACTGGAATAGGGCTTTTCATAAATAAAAAAAAAAAAGTTTTTCTAAATGGTGTTCATATGTGATGTTCAAATGGTGTACTGGGTTTCAAAGGAAACTAGGCCTGAAACTGAGAATGCATAACTAATCTTAAGGTATCTGAAAGATAAACTTGTGGAAAAAGAATTGGGTAAAATACCACATATTTTTAAATCTGTGAGATGTGAAATGGGTGGAAATGAAAGACTGAATGTGGCAGTAAATTTTCCTCTGTTTAGACTGACCATTTGAACACCATTTAAATAACGTTGCCTTGACAGAACTGTCTGCCGAGTTTCCTCCATCAACCTTTTTTGGAGACTAAAATTACCTGGGCTGTTATTGCAAACTCCTTCTTTTTTGAATGTTCAATAGTAAAAAAAAAAAAAAAAAAGTGCAAGGAAGCAAGTTGCAAATGGATAGTTTTCATGGACCAACATCATGGTCTCTTGAAGAAAAATATCCCTTTATATGTCAGTTAATGCAAAATTTAGAATTTGTTCTTCCTCCAAAGCACCAGCGCTCAATCATGCACATCCATTTCCCAGGATCTTATTGAGAGCTGCAAATGTGTGGTGCATCGCTACCAAACGAAAATGAGTCATTAGTATCTGTCATAACCAGATTATCATGATGCGCTTATTGCAGACTGAAGGGATGCTTCACATCTGTTTTTATTTTTTGTTTTTTTGTTGCTATGGAGACCTATTTAGGACAGAAGGCAGGTGAAAACTGCATTAAAACATAAATCATTAAATGTTCAAATTATTTCAACTTCATGTTAGCATAAGGGGCACCAGAACATCATGATAATGAGTGATAGCCAAAAGGAAACTACAAAGAGAAATGTGATGATTTATAACTGTAGGCAATTAAAGGTGATATGCAACAGGGTGCATAGAGTGGAAAATTAATTTCATAATAAATTAGGGTTAACAAGTAGACAATAAATTAACAAACCATTTAATCCAGGACAAAATAAACAGACAATCTAGTTCTTGTATGACAAATGTTTGTTCTCCTTATCTAAGGACTGGTCATTTTGCAGTTTTGTTTTTCACAGATCAGATTAAAAATTCATTTTTAAATATCTATTAAATACAGTATAGAGTATTCAATTTTAGACATACAAATTATACTTTTTGGCTAAGATGCAAAGATTTTTCAATACTGTTTTCTCTTATTCTTCTTTCACTCTCTGTTCTTTCACGGCCCGTGAAGCCATCAGTCTGAAGTAGAGAGTAGGCCAGAGTGTACGCAGATAGACGGCTGCAGTAGGAAGCGGCCCGGCCAATACGACGTCTTTCTGTTTGTGACAGACTGCCTTCAGAACAGCACGTGCCACATCCACTGGATTCCACCCCTTTGCTGTGGTTTTGTCCATTACTTCAGATCCAAAATAACAAAACAAAAAGAAACACTTCTTAATATTAAAATATGCATATTTTGGATACACATGTAAATATTCCAAAATATATTTCAAAACTCACACTCAAGAACGGCATTCTCTCACCTCCATATTGAGAGCCGTCCCCTGTGACTGCATTGATGGACAGGTTTGTTCTGATGTAACCCGGGCTGATGACAGACACCTGCAGGCCGAACCTGTCGACCTCTGCCCTCAAACAGTCAAAGTAGGCTTGCGTCGCATGCTTAGATGCAGCATCTGACAGAAAACATTACAGATATGCAGGCAAACCTGATCACTTGTAATGTTTTTATTCATGAAGAAAATTCGGAATGAACTCAGAACATCCTAATTTCAATCTTTTTATCCGGTGACAGTTCACCACCCCTAATGTAAATGAAGTTGCTCCTGTTTTAACAGCTGTGGTCTGTTGAAATTGAGATGGTTCCCATTCTACAATTCATGACCATTTGTTCAGGATGTAATCGACCCAAGTGGTGCAGAAACAATGAAACAGTTGACTCTGTTCATCTCTATGATAATTAAGCCATTTTGGGGGAACGAGCTTGTTCGAGCACCTATCTTGGAGTGGAATCTGGGTCGAGGCAGACATCGTCATTTCTTTCATCTGAATACCTGTTTTGTTGTGTATGTATACTCACATGCAGATCTGTACGGTATTGAAATCTTTCCCTGCACACTGCTGATGACAACGATATGTCCACTGCGTCTATCGACCATTGAAGGCAGAATGGCTGGACAGGACAAAAAAATAACGTGTAATAACAATGTGATATTATGATATAATGTGACGTATTATATGATATATAATAAATTATATATAATATATATTAATAAAATATAATTTTAAATGTATTTCACATTTAATATAATTTTTACACATTTTAAATGTCTAAACAAACTAAAATAGGAGCTATGATTAAATATGAGTCACATATTTCAGGTCTAAACAACTACATTTTCACCTAAAAAAACTCTTAAAACTACAGTTCGTGGTACAACAAGTGTAGTATTTGTAAAAATTACGGTGGATTTGCTCGGCTGCCATAACAGTCGCTTCAAGCGGAGTGATAAAAGTGGTGAAAAGGTTGTTGTTATCACTAAAATATCGCATGGCTATCAGCAAATCAAATTTAAGAACCAGAAAGAACTGTTGTGTGTGTGTATATATATACACACACACACATGCTACCATTCAAAAGTTGGGGACAGTAAAGGGTTTTTTGAACGATATGAAATTGATCGAACGTGACAATAAAAACATTAATGTTACAAAAGATTTCTTTCAATTCATCAAAAATCTTGAAAAAAATGTATCACTGTGCCACAAAAATATTAAGCAGCACAACTGTTTTCAACATTGATAATAATAATAAATGTTTCTTGAGAATCAAATCATCATATTAGAATGATTTCTGAAGGATCATGTGACACTGAAGACTGGAGTAATGATGCTGAAAATTCAAATTTGCATCACAGGAATAAATTACATTTACATTTAGTAATAAAATTTCACAATATTACAGTTTTTACTGCATTTTTGATCAAATAAATGCAGCCTCGGTGAACATAAGGTACTTTTTTTCCAATTTAATTATTATTTTTTTAATCTTTCCAACCCCAACCTTTAAGCTATATAATAGTTTCCCTGATCTCTTTCTTTGACTCGTATTCACTCACCTTGTGTAAGAGCAACAGGACCGAAGTAGTTGGTCTCCATGACATCTCGCTGAACTGAGACTTGGGTGTCCAGGATGTTGCCACGGTAACTAATGCCGGCATTGTTGATGAGGACATCAACATGACCATGGCACTTCAAAATCTCCTTGGCGGCGTTGGAAACCAGAGATGTGCTGGAGAGGTCAAAGGTGACAGTGCAGGGAGTGTAAGTCTGAAAAAGAAAGTAATGAATAAACCTAGTAAAGAGACTGGACATAAGATTGGATACGTTCGCACTTACATTTTTGTTTAGTGTAAATAAATTACACCTTATTTTTCCCATGAATTCACTGTATAACCACAATCACATTTTTAAACAGGCATAAAAGATAACATAACTTTGACTGAACAGCCAAAAGGGAGAGTGAGAGATTTGATTGAAGGTTTGCACCTGTATTTTTCCATTGTTTTTATTTCTCAGCTCCTCAACGACCTCCTGCAGTCTCTTCTGGTCCCGTCCACAAAGGATCAGTCGGGCCCCGGCCGCGTGGAAGACCCGGGCACACTCTGAGGGTGAAAAGACAGATTAAGACATTAAACAAACACTGATGTAATATCTGCAGTCAAATGGCATTGATAAGACATGATTAGCATTTTAAGAGAGTTTATGTAACCTTTGCCCAGGCCTGAGCTGGCTCCAGTGATCACCACCACTTTATCCTGTAGATTCTGCTTGTGTCTCAGTCTCTGGATCACTTTCAGCAAAATCAGCAGCCCGACAGTCCCAGCAGCCAGTGGCCCAACACCTAAACCTAACACACGCTCCATGTGTCTGTAAACATATGCGCACATATGCATACATTCATTTGCACTGATAAAAACTCATTCTCAACCCAGCATCTTTATCTAGAAGTAACATGGCAGCATTCTGTGAAAACGCCACTGACCTTGATGTCTTTTACATACTATTTACATGTGAGACAGAACTGTAAATTGTTAACAATATTTTAAAGAAAAACAGAATTGTTTTATTGTAAATTTATTTAATAGACTCTTTTAACTTACATATTTTGACCTCACATTAAGAGACTACATGGAATATTTGTATTTGAAAAAACAAACTAGTGAGGATAAAAGATTAAAGTCAGCATGAAACAGAGGTTGCAATAGTCTTTTCTTCCCTATTGTGACATATATCAGGGTCATAACCACCATAGACACTGAGGAGGACAAGTCACTCCCAATAATTAGAAATGGCCAAACTGGCTGTTCACAGAAGCAGAGCGTGAATTTAATGTTGAAAGAGAGTGAGGTAAGATGTACATAGAGAAACATTTAATACATGTCAACTGTTTTGCAGTAGAAATGTTAAACGACCGACAGTAACATCCAGATCCCCACCAATGTTCAAGACATGGTTACGGCCTTGAGGTATATCTGAGTGAAACAGTATCTGGAAAGAGAAAAAAAACTGAGGGTGGGACTTGATTTCGGCCTCTGGAATAGTTACTGTTGGTAACTATATGGATGCAGATCTGAATGGCGGTTTGCAGTCAGTTGTGGAGGATATTTTATCCCCACCCTCTGCTGAGACATACTTCATGAAGAAAACAGTTGCCATTTCGAGGGGGAGGGGAGGTTGACTTTTCTGATTAAAGATTACGAGGGCATGTGAATTTTTAAGACAAATAGTAGGGAACTGTCAAGGTATTTTATTGTTAACTATAATTTTTTTGTTAACTGAAATAAACCTGAAATAAAAAATACATAAATATTAGATGAAAAAATTAAGCTTAAAAACAAATGTAAATTTGTCATGCTGCATTGGCAACTAAAATTAAAGGGGTTATGACATGGGAAATAACATTTTCCTTGATCTTTTTTAACATATAATAGGTCTTTGTACCATTAAAACATCCAGCAATTTTCATAGCTTAAAACGTCCTCCTCTTAATAAACGGAGCATTTATTTAAACAAGCTGCAAAAATGGTTTGTTTGGATATTGTGGGATCTGTGACTTTTGCCACAAATATATTTGCAAATGACTGCCACCAGAACAAGACATCGACGAATAGTTACATAATTGCACCATACGTCCCGCCCACAGGCAAAAGATTCAGTTACAATTTCTGACATACTCCATGTGCTTGAGTCTGTGGACAACAGGACAAATAGAAGAGTGAAAGAACATTCGCTTTGATACATCTGGTTTAAACAGCTTGTTTCATTTCTGCACAGACATCAGAAGGACACCTGTGTGTCAGGAACAAGTGGATGATTTATTTTTAATGGCGGAGGATTATGTTTATTCTGAGCATTTGACTGCTTATTGTTTTATAAACGAGGTACAGAGTAATGGACTTTGTGAAAGATGAAGCAGCCAACTGTATTGGATCCTATGGCAGCTACATGCAAACCGCAAGCTAACAATTTCATAATACTTTGTATGGATATTGTTTTCAAAACACTTGCGCGCAATAGCGAGTGGGCGTTCCCATGCAATGACGCTAGCCAATCATGACAGAGGTTCAGAACGAGGAAAAATATCGTTCTTCAGAATATATACATTTGTGCAAAAACTCTTTAACATTATATGTGAACCTCAAGGAACATTATTAAATATTATTATTCATATTAACATTATTAATATAAATAAAATTATTAATATTAAAATAAAAGATCCATGCCACGACCCCTTTAAAATTACTAAAACTGAAATAAAAATAAAGCTAAATAGAAATATAAAAAATGACAAAAGCACATGAAATTGCAAAAGCTTTAAAATTAAAATTAAAAAAATAATAGCTAATTTAAAATATTAATACATTGTAATAGTATGTAAATAATACTAATATAACACTTCTGTCATAGTCATTAGTGGTAAAGTGTTGAGACATTTTAGTGATTGATTTATCGTAGTAATAATACAAAAAACTTAGCCTCTTCGAAAATACAGAGCCACGTTTTGACTGATGTGATGTGCAGTAGTACAGTTAGTAACTAATACACTGCAACTATCCTGACTAGTAAGTCACGTATAAAGGTTTCAGTGCGCTGTGCAACCGAACTTATTTTCACAAAACATACCAATCCATTTCTAACTTCCCAGTATCTCTAATAATCATCTCTAAAGGCTGTTGTATCTACATGTACTGTTTTGTAAATATATAAAATGAATAGGCAGGGATATTGACACATGACCTACCTAAAGCTGAGACCCATTTGATTGAATGGAGAATCCGGAACTCAACAACATCACGTGATTTCGGCTGTGCCCAAAGGGGCGGGGCCATAACGCCCTCTACAGAACCCAGCAAGTAAACGCATCAAAACAATGGATATGATAACGTGTAAACAAGGTACATACACCAGGGTTTTTATAGTTTACTCAAAAACTATATATAAAATGTGTATATAATTTATTTCAACAAGTTGCCAAGGCAACATTTCTCATTTTTTTCATTTACGTTTATGTACTAAAATAACATATCTAAAACAGGGAAAAACCTATATTAATAAAAACTATATAGACAAACAAATGAAAATGTCAAAAAAAGAAAGAAAAAGAAAAAACTTTAAAAACAAAATGGAAAACATAAAAATAATAAAAATCTCAAATAACACTGACAGACACACATAGGTTTGTTGTAGCTCTATTTATACACAGTGGGTTTAAAACCCCCTTTTAACAACACAGAACTCTTTAAAACAGGGGAGAGGAGCCCCTAAATGCCTGCATGTGGCATGTTAAACAACAACAACAAAAAACACTGTCTCAGTGAGTTATCAATAAATAATCCAAATGACAATAATTTACAATATGTTACAAAAGCAGTAAATACTGGGGTCTGTTATTGTCTATTTACATCTGTGCAAACACTCATATATGTGTACACACACACACACACACACACACACACACACACACACACACACACACACGTCGCATATAAGAAAAAGTTTCAGAATCTACCACTTATTGGCTTCATATTCATTCGACAAGAAATATAAATCCTAGTGTTGTGGGGGGAAAAAAACATAATAAATTGAAAGCAATATGTTCAATATCACTTTTGATGCAACTACACTGCATTTGTGTTATCAGTCATTTTGTTTAGTGTGTGTTAGATATTCAGTCTTTGTAATAATCTCACAAAAAGAAGCCCTTGTCCCTTTTAGTAGTGTGGCATTCACCAACTAAAGACATTCAGATGAAAATAAACCAATCAGAATCTGAGGTCTCATAGACGGAGAGTGTGTGCAGACGCACTCTTATGGCTTTAGAGAGTTTTGCACAAATGTGTTGTGTACAATAGAAAGAAGTAACAAAGACAAAAACACATACACGGCTACACCTACAGATGCATGCACATGTACGCACACAAGTGTGAAACAAAGACATCACAGACAGATAGACAGATGAGACGACTATATTTGTTCAGATATGGCAGGTCTTAATTTTCTCTGTACATGAGGTTGCGCTGTAAACTGTTTTTTTGTTTTGTTTAAGTGTCCTGGGTGTGGCTCAAAAGACAACAGCCACAGAATAATCAACACACACAAACGGCACACTCACTCTCTTTCACACACACACAAACCCTCACACACACACATTAGAGCCCAAAGGCTGTTGTGGACCCTGCCAGTCTATTGCACTTCCTACAACTGAACCACACTCTGGTTAACATTCTTATGTCCAATATGAAAGGGGCATGGCAGCGACAGGCTCCGCCCCTCGTATCAGTCCCCTGGAGGAGGTGGGAGGGTCGGTTCTGTGACAGAGAGCTCCTGTGCGAGGTCATTGAAGCGGGCGATGTAGTCGACGCTGCTCTCGCTCATCATACAGGCTAGTTGGGTATCCACCTGTAGCAAGAACACAGCCTATCAGCAAATGTCCAAATGCTTTTTGGGTCCACAGCTAGGGCTGCGCGATTAATCGAATAAAACCATAATCGTGATATGGCTTAGTGTGACTGTCGAATTGCAGAGGTAACAATTTAATTAATAATTACAGATAACTATTAATATAAAAACTTTCAAAGCTGAGGATGGATGCCACATTTAATTTGCATATGAATTAATTTCAAACACCCTCACTTCCTGTTTATTTCCAATTTAAGCCAAGATGTGAAAAAACATCAACAGGAACACCTGGTGATTAATGTGCCATATCAAATAACATTAAGCTACCAGACAGCTGTTGGGGACTTTCTGTGTTTCCTCTCACCTCGGCTACATCCGGCAGGCCGCGGGACTGAAAACAATCGTGGGAGTTGCTGTCCAGTAAACTGGGTCCAAGTAAGGATGTGTTACTCGAAGGGGGCAGGGCTGTCCTTCTTGTCTTATCAGGAGATGCCAGACTTGCTGCAAATCAGGAAAACAAGGATGCGCTTGTCAATAGCGCTGAGACTGATGAGGGTTTGCAGTAAGAACACAGATAGGGGACTCATTTTGGATTCAGTATGATACCAGCCTCTTGAAATCTCAGTATCAATGCTAAATAGATACCTTAGGCAACATATAAAATTATGAAATTAAACTAGGGTTGCCATTGATTAATTCAATGGCAATAATTAATGATTAATAGATTTTTATAATCAGTTCTGGACAGCAATAGATTTCTGTAACTTAAATTTCTGTAAGGATCTATAAATATGCTAATTAGCCCTGCCTCCACCAACTTGCATGAGCTCAGAGATCCACTTGGTCAACTGAGGTAAACGCTGCACAGTGGTTCACTTTTTACAACATCTGAGACATAATGGTAATTAATATGATTAGCCTTTTGCTTGACTATGTTATCAAACAGCTGCTAATAATGTGTTGCTAATGTTACTCAAACATGTTCAGAGTCAGACAGCTTCTAACAATCAGTATGATTAGAAACACTTTGAACAACTCAGAACGTCGGTGGAGATATAGGCATAAACATCGTAATCAGGGCTTGACATTAACACTCGCCAACCCGCCAAATGCGGGTAGATTTCAGCTGTGGCGGGTAAGACAGCCACTCCCACTAGCCACTTTGGCGGGTTGAATTTAATTTCAGCCTACAGCCAAATGATTGTTGAAGATTGTCGCTTAGCACAAAATTACAATTCAATTACAATTCTTTATCGATTAACTTGCTGTTAGTGAAGGCGGGATCGTGCTGAATTTGACGTGATTGGTTACAAGGTAGTTTGTGATGTTATAAATGCCAGCGATTTCAAACAAAATGTTTTTGAAACTGTCTTTAGATCACTGCAGTTTTAAAGAGAAAATACTCAGTAATGGTGTTGACCATTTTTATTGATCAAAAATACAGTAAAACAGTAATATTGTCAAATCTTATTACAATTTAACTGTTTTTAACTGTTTTTCTATTTTAATATATTTTAAAATGCCATTTATTTTTGTGAAGGCAAAGCAGAATTTTCAGCATCATTACATGATCCTTCAGAAATCATTATAATATGCTGAGTTGGAAGAAAAAAATCTTATTATTAAATGTTGAAAACTGTGCTTAATATTTTTGTGGAAACCAGGAAATGTTTTTTTTTTCTGGATTCTCTGAGAAATCTGAGAAGTTCAAAAGAATAGCATTTATTTGAAATAAAAATCTTTTGTAACATTATCACTTTTGATCAATTAACATTATTAATTAATCAAAATGTGTCTTTGCTGAATAAAAGTATTAAATTCTTAAAAAACCTTACTGACAGAAAACTTTTGAATGGTGTGTATATATTAGGGCTGCCCTCAACTAAAGATTTTTCTAGTCGACTAGTAGTCATTCATTTAAGCGATTAGTTGACTAATCGCACATGTATATTAATAAGCCATTTAAATAATAATGAGCCTTTAATTGCCTATATAATACATTGCCTAATCAGCGCTCAAGTGCACGCATAAAGCTTGCCACAGCACACCAACAAATGTGAAGATTATGAATGTGTTGTGAAAAAAAAAGAAAAAAAAAAAAACCCAGCAAGGAGATTGTCTAAACATTTTAATAATTTATTGATAATGTTTTCTGTGTTTTCGGCTGCAGAGATTAAATTGACAATGTTGACTTGTCATCTCTGCAGTAGTGCATGTTTCATACAGATTTTAAAAAATCTTATCTAAAAATATTTGTTTTCCACTTGAATTTGTTGACAATCGCTTGACATTTCAAGCTTTCAACAGGTATATTTCTCATGTCTGTGAGGCAAGTATACACTGAGTTTTGGTTTATTTTTTTTGACACGCTCAAGTTCAGAGACCGATATGGCAGAAAGCATTTTATTTTATATTTTACAAGGCGCAATGTTTTCATGTTATTGTGAGATTACACAAAGTTTCAAATGATTTATTTGATCTCTTATCTGTATGACCAAAAATGACAGAGTATTTTAAATTGTTTCTGCTGTTATCAGAAAAAAAAAAAAAAATGCAAGAGATCGTGCCGGTGCCTCCATGTCTTGCGGTAAACGCGCGCTATACTTCAGCTTCTGCTATTACTTACACTAATATATATAGGGCACACAAAACAAAACTCTAGGGCAGATGCTAATGGATAGTATGGCAGAGCCACTTAATACGAGGCTGCACATTTTCAGGACTCACAAACGTATTTAGGCTCAGTATCAAAAATAGCGACGTCCATAACATCGGGACGTTTTATCACAATTGACAGCGTGTTGTTAAATAAACGAGTCCAAACGAGGCCTGATTTCATCCATCAGATATTGTAAACAACCAACAACCAACGCTTAGCAAACGAGTACGTTTGAGCCAAACGCCTCGCAGCTCGAACCCTCTGCAGCTCTGGTGAATCTGAGGATGAACGCAAATCATTTCTCAGTCTGTCTGAGTAAACTAAACCCATCATGATTATACAGTTCACTGTGGCTCTCACATTATATGACATGTCAGACAACTAGTTGTCCAGTGCGGTTCCATTCAACGGGTTTGTCGAGAATGTGGTTGTGAGTCCTTAAAAAGTGCAGGTGTCAGGTTGGTTATAGAATGGGGTTGTCATGCTTGTAAAAAAACAAAACGCTGTATGAACGCAACCATATTAAGTGGCACAGCCATACTAGCCATTAGCATCTGCTCTAGAGTTTTGTTTTGTGTGAAACATGACAGGGGATTAGGGATGAACATAAACAGTCCGTACGTTGATGCGTCGTTCCAACCCTAGTTTCCTACTGTTACTGGTCAAATAAAGTCTACAATAAAAAGCCATTGATAACAGGGTATTGAGACGAGACATGTTTGATACTTACAGAGTAGGCAGCCGAGACTTGAATCAGTAGAGTCACTGGGGTACCACTGAGGGTCGTGTGTGGGGGACGGCATCCAGCTGACACACGAAGAGGGAAGTAGCTTAGATCTATCACTCCCATTCAGCTTAGGAGGTGAGAGCAATGATCCATCACCTGGGAAAGACACAGAGAGGCCAAAAGTGAGTGAGTAGCCACTGAGACAGGCATTCCTCTAATACCCAGGTTCAATCCCACGGGTCATACCATAGTGCGAGTTGATGGCAAGCTCAATAATAGAGTCGCTGATTTGAGTTTGCGACTCTCCAGATGGAAGAGACTCCTCTGGGGGGCCCGGTAGAGAGATATCCAATAAGGAAGCAACACTGGGAGGGGCCAAAAGGGAGTCCCCACCCCCTGGAGATGGTGGAGAGACGCCATTCTGCAGGGATTCCTGCAGACAAAGAGAACAAACAGACCAAGATATGATCAGCTGTGCATCCAAAAGTGAAAGAGGATCTAGGGAGAGGATTATTTCTTACCTCAGAAGGCTCCTGATCAAGTAGATCAGGCTCTAGCTCAGGTGCATCAGGTGCCGAGTCCATGGCCTCCTCAGACTCCACAATGGCCTTATCTATACTAGGGGCCTCCACTTCCCGACAAGGGCTGCCAGGGATAATACCTGCAGATTTTGCAGCCAGGTCAATTGCACCTGAAACAAATTCAAGGAAATTCAAAAGTGTGTAGATGTGGGATTCAAATGTTCAGTGCATAAATGCATCTTTTATCATTTAGTTTCTAATTTGATTCTTACTGGACAGCTGAGTAGCGGGCGCAGGACTAGCTGTAGTGGACAAAGCTTTTGAGGAAAGTTGGCGGTTGGATGGGGCAAGACGAGCTTGTATTGGACGAAAAGAACCAGTGCCTGACAAAAAGATACACAAAAGATTTAAAAAAAATGGTGGAATTAAGATCAGATCACTCAAAAATACAAACATTTCACTGCTTGACTTCGAGTCACTTTTATCATTTAAATCTAACAAACTTATTTTTTATGAAACGTTTTGGTTGAAAGTTTTTGTATCTTTTTTTTTTTTTTTTTTTTTTTAATAAAATGTGACTTGGTGTGATATTTTGTTGTGATGACATTAACGTGTGGCATAAGTGTCCAAATACTTCATATGCGAATAAAGGTGCATTTAAAAGGTGTGCACGAGTGTTACGCATTTGTGTGGGTTTATCACCTGTAGCAGATGAATTGGAGAGAATGGAGAAGGAGCACACATGAGGCGAAGTGTCTCCGGTGGTTCGTGGCAGCAGCGTTCGCTGTGAAAAAAATGTATGTACAAACTATTATTATTTGTAAGTAACAAAAACAACTGAGGAACAGCTCCAAGCCCCACTTCCTATTGGTTTTTCCTTCCATCCGCACTCACCTGAACCACGAGAGGTTTCCTTAGTGGACGGCCTCTCCCTATTTTCCGCTGCTTTGAAAATATATCTGACTGAAGACAAAATAAAGCATAATTAGTGGAAAAAGGCAGTTGATGGAAACAAATATGTTGTCGATTAAGAAATTATATTTCCCCCCAGAAAATAAACAATCTAAATCATCCATGAAATATGTATAGTATGTACACTATGGTTCAAAAGTTTGGGGTCAGTACATTTAAAAAAAAAAAAAAAAAAAAAATTAAATTAATTTAAATTAATAATTTATTCACCAATGGGGCCTAAAATTGATCAAAAATGACATTTTTACATTGTTACAAAATATAATATTTCAAATAAATGCAGTTCTGTTTAATCTATTCAACAATCCTGAAAGAAATGTATCACAGTTTCCACAAAATTGTAACAAATATTATGTTTGCAAAATTGATAATAAGAACTGTTTCTCGATCACCAAATCATCATCATATTAGAATGATTTCTGAAGGATCATGTGACATTGAAGACTGGAGTAATGATGCTAAAAATGCTGCAAAAATGCTGCATTTAAAAATATATCTAAATAGAAAAGTTACTTTAAATTGTAATAATATTTCACAATATTACTTGTGTACATGATTTGGCCAACTGAAAACTTTTTTGAAATGCATTTCGTTATTATATTTAAATATAAAAAATCTTGTCCAACATGTCCTATCCCTTTCTAGAAACACTGACACTACTCACACTGATGGAGTCAAGTTGCTGGCGAAAGGCTAGCTCCGCCTCTTTATTAGGAGAGAACATCCGCAACTGGCGGGAACTGTTAGGAGGCAGGGTCGTCGGGACAGCGAACCCTTCACTGTCACCTCCAGAGGCCAGCAGAGAACGTGGCAGGTTCCTTCCACCTGCAGAGAACATATCTATTTAAATTCCAGCTGGTCAAATTGACACAGAGCAGGAGTACTGCAATGCCCATTGATTCAATATGATTTTTTTTTTCTTTTCCCAAGAAGAAATGATATGAAACTTCAGGTTTTTCCTGGATGTTACCTGTTGCTGGTCTATTGATGTGGGAACTATAAACTCACTTAATATACTCACTTTAAATGTAAAATGTTTCAGTATTTAAATTCTTTCTTCTCTACAAGTTTAATGTGCAACTTTAAGTAAACCATTTGTAGAATGATTTCTCTAAAACTTTAATATGAGAGCAAGGTGAACACCTGTTCAACCAGTGCTATGGGTTTGGGGCAAAACTATTTGCCAAACAAAGGCAAATAGGGGCAAATGTTTTGGAAAACATAATTATTTCTACAATTCCAGATTGCAGAAATGACACACCTCAACTTAAAAAAGACACAATTTTATCTACGTGTACCTGTGATGACTGCATTATTCAGAAAGATTTTGGAGCGTGCCGCATGTTGCTGTCGCCCCCAGCTAGGACTGCGGGTCGCCCCAGCTGCAGTTCTGCCTGGAGGAGTCACAGATGATTCCTCTTGACCTGATTTCAATGGTGAAGTGCCAACTGAACACACCTCTGGAGTCTAGGAGAGCGAACATAATAAATAAAAATTATTATAATTAAATGAAAACACTTTTTGTAAATTAATCTAAAACATACTGCAGTTTTTTAAATAAATATTTTTTTAAATATAAATAATATAAATATATACATAAACAGAATCACAGAAGAACAACTTCTAAGGAAGAATTAGTGCTAACTGGTCTTATATTTATTTATATAAACAGTATTCATTTGCAATTTCTAACAAAAGCTTGTTTTGCGGCTTTTTATAGTGGGTTTGTGTGAGTGTTGAGGTGAAAAGGTCAAGTCTAAGGGTAGGGACACACCAAACCGACGCCAAAGAACTGGCACTGATAAAAGCCGACTGTGTTGTCACCTCGCGTCACCTGCGTCAGGGCAAAAAAACTGCACGTGAACACCAAGAGAACTACAGCCGACTGTCAGCCAGCACGTGCATTCTGCTCCTGCGTGTAAGGAGATTGCGGTCTATTTTTTCATATATATTCATATATATTCATCTATATTCGTAATTGAGAAAGGGAGACCAGGGGCCGGTTGCATAAACCACTTAGACTAGTCTTAAAAGTTAAGACACTAATGTTTTTCTTGAAGAGCGGTCCTAATTTTTTAAAGTCCGTTACATAAAAAGGTAGATTGGTGTAATTTGAATTGGAAAAATATCACTGATTACCCCTTGGTTAACTGCAAGTTGGTCAAACCAGTTCTTAAGACACAGTCTTAATATAGTGATTAAGTTTATGCAACTGGCCCCTGCACTGCAGGCTGCAGATACACAAACCGTAAACTAAGCAGCACGTGCTTACCATTTTGAATATCATTCATGCTGATCACTTTCTATATTCCATTCGGCTCATGTTAATATTAAACATCCGCCCAGAAACACTCAGGTACATGACAGAAAATTAGAACAGCCTTCTGTCTGTACAGCCTTGACTGTTTGCCCACCGCTTTGCTGTTATTCTCGTGCTTCGACTTGTTCACTAAACTGAACAACCAATCAGAGTTCTCTCTCTCGCCCGACGCCGATTCTACATACTGGGAAAACTTAGTCAGTCGATGCTTAAAAACGGTCCAAAGTTGCCCGACAGCCTATCGTCGGCTTGGTGTGTCCCAGGCTTAAGGTTTAAGAGAGAAAAAACAGACTCACTGGTTTGGGATTGACCTCTGATGACACGAGTCTCAGGAGACACCGAAGCACGCTTTGAGTGCTGGGTAGGGCTGAGGGGTGGGGCTTAGGTTGCCATTCATACTCCAGCTGTAGTTTCCCAGGCTTACCCAGCATGAGGTAGAGTTCTGCGAGTGTCACATTCTCAGAGCCCTGTGAGCTCCAACCTTCGTCTCGGATTTGTTGAGGAGATCGTTCCGTACCGACCACTTCCTCGCCACGCCCTTGAGGCTCTGACTGTGGCGGTGCTTTTTCTGATGCAACTCCACCAACTGTTCCAGGTTCCTCAATCCGGCCCTCTATAAGGGTGGGGTCTCCCTGAGTGACAGTCTCTTTTTCCCGCCCACTAGCATCAGTCTGAGTCTGGCTCACTGCCTCTTGCTCCACAGTCCCCGCCACATTTCCCTCCTGTCCAATGGGGAGTGGTGGATTGATGGTTGGACTGACCGGAGAGGTAGTGTTCAGGGTGGGGTTTACAATGGTCTCCAATGCTGGAGCTGAAGTGCCACTATCAGAGGCGTCAACAGGATGCCCGTCGCTTCTTTTTGGGTCTCCTCCCACCAGGCCAGACTTGCCTGATTTTCCTCTAGCAGGTTGAATTCCTAGAATGTGAGCTGCAGGCAAGTCCCTAATACCTGTCCGGCCACGCCCACTCTCCTGCCAGTGTACCGTGCAGGAAGCCTTGGAGTGTACAACACGAGCCACACCTGGCAAAGTAGTAACTGTGCTGTTCTCTGCCGGAAATAGGAACAGGTCCTCTGACTCGCTAGACTGGGCCAGACCATCTAGAGCTTCTCGTTCCGCTAAGCTCTTACGCTACGCGTGACAAGTTAAGGAGAATTACTGTTATAAAATACATAGGGATGGATACTGACTGTAGCATGGAGATCTCTGACAAATTTCCCAAACAAAGCAAGCAAATCTATCACAAATGTATTTCATAAAACAAAGGAAGGAAGAAGGAAGGAAACTAAACCCTTGACTGTGCATGCTGAGACATCTGACCGAGATCTGAAATGAAGGATACAATTCGTTGATCCTGGACAGCCCACTTTTGCTTCAGGAATTCAATGAGAGTGGAGACCTTCCGGTGCAACTCGACGACCATCCTACAAACAAAACACAGGCATGGGAAAACATTACAAAATGTGTTGTAACTTTAATGTCACAATGAAACTGAAGTATCGTATTGACAAGTTTTTTCCGTATGGTGGCGTGCATCGGAGTGTAACGGATTATCGGAAAAAGTGGTTCTTGGTTATCGGTTGATGACTGTATATGCTGAATGGAAGCAAATGAATGCAAGCTTGCAGGGGTGGGTTTAAGTGGACAAAATGATTGGAGAAGTCTAGCAGAAGTCACCAGAAAGAAATCTGATGTTTCGCCAGCAGAACAAATTATGATATTTTTATTAAAAATTGTGAGGTAAAAAAAAAAAAATGAAACATGCATGTATGAATTGCTCACAATAAGACCAATAACATGCATTTAAAAAATGGAAGTCAATATGAAATCAAAATGCATTTTTTTTTTTTTTACTCCAAAACTAAAAATGAAGCAAAAATGAATTAATTTAACAAGAAATGACAATGATATAACATGTTACAACATTTCACTTGAAATTGCCAATACTAATAGAACTTTAGAATAAACAAAACAAAAATAAAATCAAATATGAAAACAAATAATATCAATGACAGCATGAAAACTATGCTAAATCAAAAATTTATTTTTTTACAAATCTATTATTATAAATTATTCACACATACTTTAACAATCCAATCAATTCCCAGATTACAGAAGTAAAAGCATTTCATGTTGTTTTTAAGATTTCAAAATAATAAAACTTTTGCAATAAGCAATGAAATAAGCCAAGTGAAGGTAAGATCTAAAACAGGTGGATCAGTGGAGCATGCGCGAGAGGTCATGAGTGTGCATTGGTGAAGCTAACCTGAGCCGAGGATTGTGGGCTAGACTCTGAACCCGAGCCCAGGAGTGGTTGCTCCGGGGTTGAAGTTCGACGGCCACCTTCAAGGGTAAACGCACAGGCTTCTGATCCTCCTCATCACTCACACCTGAAATGGAGAATGAAAAGAAGAAAAACTATGAAGCCTACAACACCTTCTCCATGATTCTGATGGTGGCCTAAATATGCATTAACCACCCATTTCCAATCAGTCCCACAGCCTGAAACCATGGAAACAATGAAAAATCACTCCTCCTACACCCTGGAGAGCAGCCATGGCACACTCATCCGTCGTCCCGGTCCATCTAAATACCCATAGTGCTCCATTTTTTCAGCTTTCTTTTGTTACCCCCTATTCAATCTGTTTAACTCATTAACTAAATCAATCTTTTAAGAGTGTTTCTTTTTCTCTCTCTCACACACACACCATCTGGATCGCAGAGTTTCTTCAGCGCGCGGCACATGGGAGCTTTGATCCTCAGGTTTCTGCCTTTGGAACGCACTGTGGTGGCCCTGAAACAATACACACACACACACAGAAAATTATAGATGTACTCCAATATGATCACAACCTATAAAGATGTACAGTAGATGCTCCAATTAGACATGACCTAAATCATCACTACTGTGTATTATTGAACACACACACACACACACACACACACACACACACACACACACACACACACACACACTTACCCCTGTTGGATAAGCTCATTTAGTTTGGCCACATTTTTGTCATCCATCACTAGAAGGAACAGGAAGACAACAAGGAATGTTACATTCAATATGTCCCCATGTGCAACCACTTAAAATGTCCCCCCTTGATCCAGAAAACCAACTGACTGATATACTTACAGCCTCCGACCTTCTTCCTGAGTTCAGCATAACAGATGAGGCCATAGAGCTCCTGAGAGGACTTTTTCAGGACACGTGAATACACTGAGAAAGATGGATAAAAGGAAGCAATAGAATAGGAGAAAGAAGAACATGAAAATGACCAAGTCAGATCAAAAATAAAACCTTCCTCTTAGGACAACTTAGTTCTTAGGACAATTTTGATGAACCTTTTTGATCCACTTCAAATGCTGACTACTCTATATATATTATATATCTATAAAATGTGGAATATAGAAATAGAGTTTAATGTCATTTATTATACATTTATAAATGCTTAACATATATGCTTCAAATCACAATAAGGATACAACATATAATCATTAACATGCAAGCAAATGTGGATACTGTGGGCACACTCATTATTTGATAATGCCTTAAATGACAAAAACCAGGCGATAAGGCAGCAGAGGAGATTAAACTTCAAAGATGAAGGTGACAGAATGAATTTAAATTGAATGCCAGGTACATCTTTGTTGCGCCAAGTTGACTGACGGACAAACAAATTACATGTGACCCGAGGGGAAACAAAACCCAGTGTGAGCCATGTGTTCTGAAAATTGGTGGAAAATAATACAGCTAACTTGAAGAGGCATTTGCAGGTGCACTATCCTGGAATTCATGCAAAGAAAATGAAGGCTCAGTTGGCATGGTAGTCAACAGATGATCTGAAAAAACGGCTAAGCTACTGCTGAGTTTTAAAAAAAGGCAGACCATTTAAATTTATACTTTTTTGTACCTGGCATTTATTAACTATGCAAGCATTACCTCGACATTCAAGCAGTAAAGTAGGCTAATACTGTCACAATTATCATGGCACTAAATAGCAACATACAATTTTTATAAGTAAATTTGTTGCTTACACACTGTAAGTTTCAGGAGTGACAACCGCACATAAATTACCGTTACATGTATGTATAGGACACGACTCGCTCTCGAAACGCCGATGATTGACAGCTTGGAAACCATAGCAACGTTGTGGCATTTTGTGTCTTGGGCTCTGTTATTGTCACCAAATTAATATTACAGCAACAAAATACTCCTTATTTTCAGCAATTTTAACCAAAGCAGAGTGAACGGATTGTGGTGTTGCCATGTTCACTTATTTCAAGAGTTTTTGAGCTTGTTGTTTAAGCTCGGCTCGTAAAGCGAACGATACGAATATAGTTATTAAAGTGAGCAGACACGGGTTGCAATATTTTGGTCTTATTTTCAGCATAAAGCATTTGGATTTATTCCAGTTTATCATGGGCTTGTTCTTTGCTGTTTTTCTAGAAAGATCTGGCAACACTCAGTGCTCATGCTGCTTTCCTGTGATTTCTTCACTGCTCATACAGAAGAGAGAAACATCTCTGATGCACATTAAAAAAACGTCATTAACAACTACTTGTTCAGTTCGGTTTCGTACAGACCGCGTAGATATTTCTGTAAATGCGGTTGTCACTATCTGTATTTTTCGGGAGTTAATACAGTTGTCATTCCCATAAATTGCTGAACTACGTGTGTACAGAACAGGATTAAGCACTAAAAGTTTAATTGTAGTGTGTACGTGGCCAATAATCCCAAGCGTTTGAATGGTAGGAACTGGTTAGTTCTATATTCAGGAACTAATCTTGACAACTAACCATCTGGTGAGAAGCTGGACAGGGGACGCTTCTCCACAAAACAATATCCTCCTATCAAACAAATGACTCCACTGTGGTCTGTAAATGTCATACAATGTATAAACTGTGCGTCTGTCAGTCTCACCGTTGGTGAAATCGATGTGTTTAGAGATCTTGTGCCAGGTCCTGTAGTAGAAATGGCGCACCTGCTCCTTGTTCTTCACCATACTTGCCGGTTTACCCTTCTTCTTATATTTAAGAGCAATATTGTTCTGAATAGCTTCAAAATCCTTCCCATGCTATAAGAGGACAAGAGAAAAAATGACAAACAGTTATCCATAGCTGGAGATTTAAATAAAATACAAAGATATGAATCTTCCAGGTACATGACAAATTAGAATATAGTAAGAAATAAATATGACATATCACAGACCTCAACTCTACCTTTAGAGATGACATGTAAATAAATTAAACCTATTAGGACAGTAAAAATTTCAGTCTGTCCCTTGCAAGTAAAGGAGGGAAGGAAACTTTGATAATGGAACTGATCCAGGAATTCCGAAAATTCTATTGTCCCATAAGATGAACTAATTGAGTTTTTTTTCAAAACACCATTGAAAAAAACCTAGTTTACTAAACCTCCAGAGGGCCAGGAAGAGCTTTCACTGAGTTTTATTATCATTAAAGCTGACAAATCACCTCATAAAGTCCTTCAAAGAAGCTGTTCTTGTCCTCAGTGCTCCAAGACTCCCACTGTCTGCGCACTCGTTTCTGACTCCCCCCTTCCTCCTTCTCTGCAGGGCCTTGGCCCTTTGGGGTCGATCTGGATGCTCCACCTGCCCCAGAGCTGGCTGAACCTGCAGCGGCTGGCAGACACACAGAGGGACCTGCTTCTGCACCTGAGAAAGAGATGGGAAAAGAAAGAAGGTTAGTATGTCAGTTCTAACACATGCTGTAATTCTTGCAGAGAAAAGCTCTGCAACAAGTCCAAGATCAAAAAGTACTTGTATGTATGTATAAATATAACCCAACACTAAACAAACTGTTACTTATACACAAAATATATCAATAAAGAGTGCTAAAATGAGCTAGCTTAATTTGGACGGCTGTGCAACCGATTAAAATGTACTCAATACTTTGGGCAGTTAAATTTATTTTTGGCTTAACACAACAGATTTACAAAACCAAAGAAATATTTTCTCTCTTTTAAAAATCAAAGAATCACCTGAAACCAATAAAAAATAATATTCAAATAATTGCATAATGTCAGACCTAATGGAAAAATATTATTTTTATGTTCGTAGTTTGGAAGGCCCACAGATTATTAATCTATTTCAAGCTTTGTATGCACCGTGTTAATGTAGGTGTATGTCAGCAGGAGTGTATGTGCATGCAAGGAAGTATGTGTGGAGTCCCGACTCCGTCGGAGGGCGTCTAGACCTGCTACTCAGTGCACTGATCCAAAAACAACACGTGGGGAACTGGAGATGCCAATAACTCTCTCCACTTACACACACAAGAGCATGCAATGACAGCACCCCAGAATACATTACAGTCTGCAAGGCAATTGTCTACATTTAATATAAACACTGATTACCTTATAACCCCTGTGTACATTGAGATCAGATCATTCAGATTCGTAACTTGTGATTCAGATTCAATGTAGACACAAGAGTGATCTTCTCCTGATCAGATGCACAGCTGGCTGCTGCATCAGAATTAAACTCCTAACAGTGATTTGTCACCTGCTGAATGACAGCTCATTGACAGGAAAATAAATAAATAAATATTGAGTCTGCCAATTTGAAATAGTGCACTGACGCTTATTAAGTCATTTAATACGGTTACAAACAACCAAAACATCCCAGTGCAGAGATTTAAGAGGCTTCAGTTTGAGTAGTTTGTCAAGTCACTCTCACTCCAGAAAGCGAGAGAGCTTCCCCGCGTTACGTCAAATAAAAAGCAGTCCACAAACTCACAAATCATTATAAAAATGCCTTAAAACACGACTAAAAGTGAGATAAAAGTACAGAGAATAGGTTCACTGACAGGTGAGCACTGGACACACGTCGAGATGGACACTCACCTTTCGTTTTCGCACCGCCGTGACCGTTCAGCGCCGGGGACGAGGCATCTTTCCGTATCCGTTTGCTCGGAGGTCGCACGCTGGAGCGAAGAAAATGATGCTGGTCCTGGTTGTTCGGGGCGGCCAGAACCGGGGAAAGGGCTGTCGGGTTCACCTGGACTCCGGGTGGACTTGATGTTTGGGTGGAAAGAGTCGGAGCCAAACCGGGGCTGGCCGTGCTTGATGGATTAAGTGTTTCCTCTCCGACTCTCTTTGTACTCGTCTCCTCGCTCGCCTGATCTGCGCTCTCTCCATCCTCGCCTCCTTCGGGCTTTCGGTCCGGTTTGTTCGGCCCCTCGACTCCCGAACCGCCCCCTTGGCCCACTGTCATCCTGCGCAAACACAAACGAAGCACATTCGTAAACATTTTCCGCGACTCAAAACAACGATCAACTTGGAAAGACGACATTCTGCTCAACTCAACATGGCCGCCGCTGTTTGTTTCAAATCCCCTCTCACCGTCCCGACAAATCGCATCGAAAAATAGCCATTCGCTTATTCACGAATGTGACCAAAAACACAGATTCTGCTTTCACCCCAGCCTCCCTTTTGTGTAGTTTCGCGTGACTCGAGTTGCAAGCTGCCCTTTATTTATCTTGAAATTCAAGCGCGAGCGCCTACACTTTAGCGCCCTGCAGAAACGACAGACGACAACGCAAATCTTTCGCGCATTCGACCTCTATCTAAAGTGCTTGTTTCTCAAGCACTCTTACCCATTCTCGAGCTCTTCGGAAGCAGACGGCGTCTTCTTTCTCTTCACCATGAGTTCGAAGATTTTCGAGACCAAAACTTGACGAATTTGAACATATTCAAAGCGCAAACGAGGTCAGGCAAAGTCGTCCTCTCCTGGCTGCTGCTCCTACTGGGGTTCAACTCCGCGCAGCGCAACTGGGAGCTCTCGTAGCCACAGCAACTCTGACTCATAAACTCACTAGTTTTATCACAACAACAAACACCTGTCATTTAGCATATGTTTATGATAAAACAACACAACACACGATGACGCTAACTTTAAATTTGACTGTTCACCGGATCTGCTTTTGAGGCATTTCGGTCAATACAAACCAATGCACGCGCACACAGCTACTATTCTCTCTCTGGACTTTGCTTACACTATCTACGTCATCATAACTAACAGAGCAAAAGCTGATTTATTATTAACATTTTAATTTTGCTCAGTGACACCCACAGTCCCAATTTATCCCAATATAAAATGGCTACAGTGCTCGTTGATTTCATCATCTCAACAACAAGCAGGACAGACTTGATAGAGCACATATAGATCACGTTCACGAGAGGGGGTGTGGTATGGTGCTTTGCATACACAGCAATAAATTAAACATTAAACATCCGCAATCGCAGATATAACAGTAACTTCTTCTTGAATCTTTCATCTATACTGTTTTTTGTTTTGTTTTTTTTTAAATAAAAAGTTTTCACTTGTAACTTGACAATGTTTTGCTTGATTAGGGTGTGTCTTTAGTTCATAAGAGCTTAAAACCTTTTGACATAACAGACTTTGTCAAACAGTACAAATATTAAAACACCTTTTCCTTGATAATTGTGGGAAGCATGCATGTTTAGATGTTAGAGGTCCGTTTCTTCCCATTATATTTGAAACATTATTGCTGCCAAGACTGAGAACTCTATATCGTGGGTGCAAACAACGTTTAGCTTGATTTATCCCATGAATTACATTGTCATAATGTCTTTATGAAATAAGATACAGCTAGGCTAAGCAATGTCGACCTCAGCTGCTCAACCACTGCTACCAACAGCTGCAGCTGTCAATGCCCCAGTGTCCAGTCCAGTTTGAATGAAGTTAGATGAAGCAAAATGCTTTTATTTCCCCCTTTGAGCATTCAGTTAAATTTGCTAAGACATGTAGATGTTTTAACAAGTATAAAACTAAACTAGTTTGCCTGGGAAGAACCCCATATGACTGAGAACCAAGAGTGACAGGTACATATAAACAATCTGAAATACATTGTCAACTTTTGCACAATTGTAAATACTTTTTGACAATAAATCCAGGTGATTTAGCTATCAAAAATATGTATTTTGGGGGCTTATAATAAGAGGCTGTTAGTCCGATTACACCATTAACGAATTGCTACAACTGACACCTAACCAGCGTTGCCAACAGCACATTCATTGACAAAGTTGCTCCGCTAACTTGCTAGCTAAACAGTTACCGTTTCGTTTGCGGTAAAGTCATGTAATTAGCTCAGACATGTAATCAATAATGGCGTATTGATAAAAATCTACTTTACAAGTCCTATACCTGTTTAGGAGATGTCTTGTTGGCCTTGAGAAACTCCACAGTATCCAGAAAGACCAAACAGAGGGGTAGCAGGAGAACCACTGAGAAGTGCATCCCTTCCTGTTTTCCTCTGCTGTCAGGCACGCCTACCACAACTCAAAAACAAATCCTCTGATTGGTCAATGTGATGCGCATCGACGCGTTCGTAAAATGATTGACGGAGGAGTTGATCCAATCAATCATGGAAAAACAGAGGGGGCGTTTTTTCAAAGCAGCCAATAAAAACGTACGTTCAAGCTGCGTCATTTCATTCATCTCGCAAATGTTTTAAAATAACGGTCCCACCCAAAATGAACAAAGACCGATAGAGACACTCAAGAAAAACATGCGGGAATCAGTTATTATTATTAGTGAAAGTCAATGTAATTTAAACCGTTAATGTTCTTTATATGTATACATACATTTTAATATTCTATATTTAATTTCATTTTTTTAATATTCGATATTTTTTAAATAAATATTGTACATATTTAGTTTAATTATGTTCTATATTTTAAATGCTCATAACAATATAGCTCAACATAATATAACACATCAAGGGTTTCTTTAAAAAAAATATGCAAAGCACAATAAGGTCTTCTCATTTCACAGAAATCTTAAAAGCATTGAAAAAAAAAAAAAAAAAAAATATATATATATATATATATATATATTGTTTTTACTGATTATGATAGAATTACCAGAAATCATACAGAAAAAACGTATTGTTCGGTAAATTTATGCCTACGAATATAAAATGTACTATAATAATAATTTAAAAAAAAATCGCATATGCCTTATTTCAATACCCTTGTCATAATTTGTCGTAACACACATGAATATAATTTATATATTTTTCTCTATGAATTTATGTATTTTATTTTACGACAGACAGTGAAGTAAGACGTACCTTTAGCTAACCAATCAACATCCGAACTTACTCACTCTGTTGGCCATATTTAACCTTACAGCCAATAGAATTCTACTTCAGTCAGATTGATTTGTAACAGAGCCATTCCCATAATCATATTTGTAGCTCTGCCCCAAACACATATGAGCGGTCCAAGCCTTTCTGGGCGTGGTCAGTCAGACTTCACTTTTTTTTCTTCGAGTTAAGCGGTTGTGGCAGCACTTTCTGCAGGAGGGCTGTTGTTGAAGTTTTTGGGTCACGTCGCAGCAGACCGAGACAAGCAATCATGACTTCAACAAACATGTTTCAGGGGCTTGATAGTAATGGCAAACCAAGTTCAAGGTATGGACTGTGTGCTGACAGTTTATCTGAAACAAAAACAGTGTTTGTTGCGGGTTCATTGTTGACACTTTCATCTGTTTATCTGAACCAGCAATCATGATTCTTTACGGGGTGGAAGAGGAACTTTAGCATGGCCAAGCGCTACATGCTAACTCACATTAGCTAAGCAACAATTCTTGTATTATAATGCACCGTGTGAGGTCACATTTCTGGATATAACTATTTAAATAAACAGTCGTGGAGTGTGTGTGGTGGTATAATACGATATTACAATTTGCAAAAGTATATTGGTTTTATTTTAGTCAATATTGTTTGTTAGCCGTTAGCGGCAAATGTCCCGAGGCTCAAAGATAAGTTTTATCAGCCACACAGACGCATTTTACTTTTAATCAAATACGAATTTGTAAATGAAAAGGAAGGCTACGTTTAAAAAAAAGTTGTTGAGTTTATGCACAATTCAGACTTTGAAGTGGGCACATTTCCTGAAAGTGTTGCTGTTCGAAAACGAAATCATGCAGCAGGCTTTCGCTTTGTTTGTTGTGCAGGGCTTTCATTTTCGTACATAAATAAATGAATTATTATTCAAATTCAGCGTATGACGTTAAGGTAAAACTTGGTGGCCCATAAAATCCTGACCGCCTAAACTCACAACTGCAATTGCAACCAGCACATATATGGTGGCGTTGTTCTGCAATGTTATGTGTTGCTTTAGGACATTTCATTAATCTGCAGTTTTCGGTATTGATGTATAATATATAACACTCGTGTGAATCCGTGTACAAATTTGCATGTCTGTATTTAGGGTACTAAGACCTCCAGGTGGAGGGTCCAGCAATCTCTTCGGTGGTTATGAAGAAGACACTTCTGCCTCCAGACGGCCAAACAAAATGTCGTCCTCTATTTTTGCTCCTGCAGAAGAGTCTCAGGGGAGTCCCAAACGCTCCAATCCCCCAGGTGAGCTTTCAGCAGACGCTGTATTTTCTGGCTGGGGCCTCTTGCACTCTCTGAGTCAAATTCATCACTACACTGTTACTCAGTTTTATGTGTTTAAGTCTTCCTCTCAGCTGCTATGCAAACGAGCACTTTTGCATTTGTTATCTTGTCACTAATAGCAACATCAAAGCCTCAGTCTGATAAATTAACCAGTCAGTTAACTCTGTGAGATCATACACAGCCTGAACTGATGAAATTTCACATCTAGATAAGGTTAAAGGTCATATTGCTACTAGCAGTTCTGTCACAGGATAAGAATTGATCTGAAGTTCAAAGTGCCTATATAGTTTTTAGACTAAAGGGTTAGTTCACCCCAAAATGAAAATTCTGTCATTTATTACTCACCCTCATGTCGTTCCACAGCCGTAAGACCTTCATTCATCTTCAGAACACAAATTAAGATATTTTTGATAAAATCCGATGGCTCAGTGAGGCCTGCATTGACAGCAAGATAATTAACCCTTTCAGATGCCCAGAAAGCTACTAAAGATGTATTTAAAACAGTTCATGTGACTACAGTGGTTCAACCTTAATGTTATTGACGAGAATACTTTTTGTGTGCCAAAAAAACAAAATAACACCTTTATTCAACAATATCTAGTGATGGGCGATTTCAAAAAACTGCTTCATGAAGCTTTACGAATCTTTTGTTTCGAATCAGTGGTTCGGAGCGTGTATCAAACTGCCAAAGTCACATGAACCATTGAAATTTCAAAACGTTTCGAAACACTTATGACGTAACGAAGCCTCGTTTACTGAAATCACGTGACTTTGGCAGTTTGATATACGCTCTGAACCACTGATTCGAAACAAAAGATTCGTAAAGCTTCGAAGCTTCATGAAGCAGTGTTTTGAAATCGTTCATCAACTAAAAACTATATAGACGTTTTAAAAAAAAACTAATGAAAATGACAAACACATAATTACTAAAACATTAAAGGAACAATATGTAAGATTTTCGGATTAAAATATCCAAAAACCACTAGAACAATGTTATATATTTTGTTGACTTGCGTACTTACGTTTTCCCAAATGTTTCAAGAATGTTTAAATCCAGAGAAATAAGTAATTTTAAACAGGAATAAGGAGTTTTAACCATCAATGACATCTTACCCGTGTTACCCTTGATTTTTGAGGTTTTATTTTGTAGAAACCATGGAAACACCAAAGACGCTTTAATATTATGTTTTATTAGACAGGTGAGCAACTGTTTGGATGCATTTTATCAACAGAAAACTAATCATGTTATATAGCTCAACATTATTTAAATCTCATTTTCTTGATTTACTACAAGTACCATGTTTTACCATGCCTAATATCGATCTAGCTTACTGCAGTGTGCAACAAGTGTCTCATAGTAGCCACCGAGCGAACGCAGAGTAGCATTATAACAACACACAAATGTATCTAATATGGTAAAACAGCGCTCCGTTTCCCCACATATGCTTGAGCGGATAAAAGCGGAAGTGCTCGCCTGCGGCATAATAAAAGCTCCACTGCTCTCGAGCCGCGTGTCGTGCTTCTCTCATTAGCAACTCCAGCGGCCTCGTTCCTCTCCAATGGCTTTCAGCCACACCCGGCTTCATACTACAGTAATGTTAATAAATCTTTAACACATTTACCATACATGAATGTGATTTCTGCCCGAGCCCGTTGGATTCTTTTCCGCTGGCTGTAGATGTGAAGACAACACCTCCCATGATTCCGCGAAATCAAAGAGTCATCAAGCTATGCCATATCAAGCGACCTCTACTGGCAAAAAAAACGACACATTGTGCCTTTAACTAAAATGAAAATGGAAAATAGAAAAACAAATTCAAAATATTAACAAAACTTTAATAGTATCTCAGTGATACTAAAATAACATTGCTGCAAAGCTGACATTCACTTGTGTAAATGAATATTGTTTCATTGAGAATATAATTGTACATCATTGTTTGAATATATTTATATCAAGTATATATGATGTTCCAGTAATTGCCATAACTAGCATTAGTGTATCTTAACAAGCTCTGATTTATGTGTCTCTTTTTGTCTCAGGTGGAAAGAGCAGTGGGATATTTGGGGAGCCAGAGGCTCCTACGACTCGGAGCAGGCCAACTCACCATGGTGGAGCATCCAGTAACATCTTTGGGGCTGCAGAGTCGACCCAACCTTCTGTGAAAAGTCATCCCAACAAACCAAAGGTAGACAACCTCTAGCCAACACCTTGTACACTTTTTTTTTTTTTTTTTTTTTTTTTTTTGTAATATATAAAAATAGAAAACAGTTATTTTATATTGCAGTATTTCATAATATTACGCAGGGCTCAACAGTAAGGACTGCCCGATGACCTGAGGCCAACATGATTGACTCTCGGGACAGTTGAAGGAACTGTCACTTGCAAACCGTCAAGTTTATAATTTGCGTGTTTTTAAGCCATGCCCATTTAAATATTCAAGTGCAAGAAGATGCGAAAGATAACTCAATTCGGTACTAGCTCAGAAAGCGCACAAGTGTAGAATTGAGTTCTCTTTCACGTCTTCTTGCACTTGAACGGACATATTCACACAATATTATGTAAAAATGCTAGTATTGGCAAGTATCCTCATAAATATAGTCTATTATGTCTTAAGTGAACGTAAACAGTTGAGAAATAAAACGCATTTGTAACCGTATATATTGGATCCGTGCATTGTTTTAAAGTGACAGCAGACTAATATACCTGCTGCTGTCTAAGTTTTTAATGTTAATCACTCACTGCTCTTGACTGAATAGCTTTTGTAACTTTAATACTAATGATAATGATCTATCTTTAACTTATACACTGAAGACTATGCAGTGTCATTTTAAATTTGATTATTCAAATTCTCTACCTGAAAAACCTGAAAAGCACTGTTTATTTCATTTGTATGTTTGTTCTATTGTATTTATTTGTGCTATTCCTCAATTTGATTTGTTCTTATTTTATTACTATTTACTTGTCTTTAACAATTTTTGAAATTTAAATAAGATAAGCCAGTAGTTTTTGGTGTAATAACCTTATTTAAGGTTACATGGGTCAAAAACAACAACAACAAAAAAAACAATAACTAGGCCTAATTTATTTTATTTATAATATTTTTATGGTAGGCCAATGAAAATTTTGGCAGGGTAAGTGAAAATTTTAACCACTGGCCCAATCGGGCCAGTAGAAAAAATCCTTAATGTGGAGCTCGGTTACTGATTTACTGTTTTTTTTTTTTTTTTTTTGTTGTTGTTGTTTTTTTTTAATCCAATGAATGCATTCTTGTTGAGTACAAGACTCTTCTTTTAAAAATATTCATACCTTTCCAAGCCCAAACATTTGAACAGTAGTTTATGTAACTCAACACAAACCATAATTGAACTCAAAATCTGTATTTCCACCCATTTTAATTCTAATGCCCTTTTGTTCTCTGTAGGACAACTTAAGTGTAGGTGTACCTGCTACTCCAGATCCACCAGGTAAAGAAACGCTGTGATTTACAAAATATTAATCATCATCTGTTCTTCACACCCTAGTTTATTTATCCTCAGTCTGAGTTGTTGGCATGCAGTTCCTTTTCCCAACGGTTTTGATCTCTCTTGCAGCCCCAGTGCCTAAGAAGGCGACTGTAGTTGAGGAAGTGAAGGTGGAGCCAGTGTCTCCTCAACCCACTCCTGAAAAAGAGGCAGCAGCCCCTCCCCCTGCACCTGCACCTGCCCCTGCCCCTGCCCCCACCCCCACTCCTGCACCAGCAGCCAATCAGAATTCTGAGCCAGCCACACAGAAACCAACAGAAAAAGACCATGAGCCACGCCTCGGACCACGACCTCGCTCTCACAACAAAGTGCTCAACCCACCAGGTGGAAAGTCCAGTGTGGTTTTCTATTAGCCACAAGTGCTGCTTTCTATCATTGTCACTTCCCATCTTCCATCCTCTTTTAACTTGTACTAAAACTTATCCTCTCTTATTTACTTTTTCTTTTGGTTATTTCTTTACCCTGAAGTCTGCCACTCTTCATTCCTTTATTGCTTTTGCACTTTCTCATTCATTCCTCACTTTCCCTTTCTCCTTTTCATCTAATAAGAATCACTGTTAACGGTCACTCCAACAACTGAATGGTTGTTTCCTTTCAAATGGTTTGCCTATACTGTTGTTTCTCTGTATTGATTATGTTCTTTCAATTTGCTAATGTATTAAATGCAAGTTTGCCTCATGAAACTCAGTACAGTCTATGCAGTGTTCAACTGGAACCACTGTTGGTCGCCAAAGCAAGCTCTTCAGTATCAGCCTGTTCAGATCGTCCTTTGAAACTCAGTGAATGTGTTCTGATGGCAATGGCAAATTTACTTTTGTGCAATACGGTGACATCATTTCTCCTTTTTTTTTTTCCTCTTGCATTTTTTTAGTAAGACACAAAGCCAAATGTAAAACTAATAGCTCTGATGAAAAACCAAACAGAGTGCACAGTTGTTGTAATCGATAATCGCCGAAGCACACATGTATGGCAGTGGACAGAATGTGTACAATCAGATATCACTAACACATCACACTATTGCAATGTCCATACATGCATTTGAATGTAACCAGAGACCCTTAAAAATGTCCTCTGATATGCTTGATTCTGTACTTGAAAAGAGTTGATCCGCCATTAATGTTTAATACTTCTGTTTAATTTGGCCTTTGTTCCCAATAGCCATCTGCTTTATTCTTTACATGGCAGTTGGAAGGTCAAATATGACACATCTGTGAGCATGTGTGGGCATTTCCCACATTACTGGTGCCATCCCTGCCCAAAATACTTCAGTGGTTGCTTGGCAATGTCACTGGCTGTGATGATGTCACAGAGGCCTGTTTCATACAATACACTTCTGTATTGTTCATTTGTGTGCTGTATTGTATTGCTTTTTTTCCCCATGACAATAAAAGGATGTTTTACCATGTTGCTCAAAATAAACAGAAATCTTCATTTAAAGAGTTACTTGTGTGCATGTGCTTGCTGGATTTTAGCTTCCTGATTCTTCTTGAGTACAAAACGGACTACAGAATTACAACTAAATTGGTCTATGTAACTGAATTGTTTTTTAGTTTGTTTTGGTGCAAGGCCCTGCTTTCATTTTTCAAAATATGTGTCATCACTGTCAGATACAAAAATATTTTTGTACTTGACATGTAAAGTGTTTATAAGTATATAAGCAAATATTTAGTCCTACTTGAACTCATAGCAGGTTAAATATGGAAAGAGGATCTTCGGGGTGGAGGCTGAATTTGATATTGCCTTATTTTTATTAATGTTTCATAAGTAGCAACACACATGTGAAACCTTATAAAAGGTATATTTTTAACTCTGGTATTCCTCACTTAGGGTCACTTTTTTGATCCTTGGCAGGCAAAAGAGACTGATGGCAATAAGCAGAAATTTTTTACTGCTTATAAAAGTATTTTCTGTTATCATATTTTGTATTTGTTTCATTTGGATATATTTAGACATTACCAAAGTATTTCATTGTTGCTGATTTATTTACCCCCAAAAAATTGCTCTGTATTTTTTGTATTTGCCATTCGTGTGTGTTCACAAAAGTCACCAAGTTTCCTACCATTCCCGATGAAGTACAATTTTTAAAAATTCAAAATGTAAATTTTTTCAGTCCACCAGAAGGATAAATAAATGCAATTTACATTTCCTTCTGTTAGAACACTAATGATGTTTCTTTTTAAAATACTTGTATTTTTCTTGATATTTTTAAAGGGATAGTTCACCCAAAAAATAAATTTGTCATCACTTACTGACCCTCAAGTTGTTCCAAACCTGTATGAGTTTCTTTCTACTGAATACAAAAGTAGGAGTATAAAATACTATGAAAGTCAATAGCTACTGTCAACTGTTTGATTACCAACATTATTTAAAATATCTTCTTTTGTGTTCAGCAGACGAAATAAGTCAGGTTTGGAACAACATGGGTAAATAATGACACAGTTTTCATTTTTAAATGAACTATGCCTTTAAATTGGAAGTATTCTACATGAGGTTTTCAGTTATGATCTGATTTTATGATCTAGTTTCATGACCTTTGTTCAGAAATCAGGGGTGAAAACAATGTTACAGCAATGACAAACGTTTTCCATCAATTTAACTAAAATGTACTTTTTTAATGAATCTGCAGACTATGCCACATTAAAGCGTTAGTTCACCCAAAAATGAAAATTCTGTCATTAATTACTCACCCTCATGTCGTTCCACACCCGTAAGACCTTCTTTCATCTTCGGATCACAAATTAAGATTATTTTTGATGAAATAATATGACTCCTCCATAAACAGCAATTTAACCACCACTTTCAAGGTCCACAAAAGTACTAAAGACATTGATAAAAACATTGACGTGACCGCAGTGGTTCAACCTTAATGTTATGAAGCGACGAGAATACTTTTTGTGAGCGAAAACAAAACAAAACAACAACTTTATTCAACAATCTCTTCTCTTCTGTGTCATTCTCGTATGCTGTTTACGTTCAGCGCCTCCAGGTTCTACGTCAGATGCGTCACACGCATGCGTCGTGCTGCTCACGTGAACAGTGTCAGCCAATACTGAGCCGCCGTTCTGACGTAGAACCTGGAAGCGCTGAGCGTAAACAGCGTACGAGAATGACACAGAAGAGAAGATACTGTTGAATAGTTATTTTTGTTTTGTTTTTGCACACAATAAGTTTTCTTGTCGCTTCATAGCATTAAGGTTAAACCACTGTAGTCACATGAACTGTTTTAACAATGTCTTTAGTAGCTTTCTGGACCTTGACAGTGTTGATTATATTGCTGTCTATGGACAGGTCATATACCTCTCAGATTTCATCAAAAATATATTAATTTGTGTTCCGAAGATGAACGAAAGTCATATGGATGTGGAACGACATGAGGGTGAGTAATTAATGACAGAATTTTTCATTTTTGGGTGAACTAACCCTATAACAGAAAGGCTGCTCACTGCAGAGCCAATGGGTGGATCTTGACGTCCAGCACCGTAATGGGTGGAGCTAGACGGTCCAACCACACCCTAACCCTATCGCTAAACATAACTCCAGGTCCAGAGAGGGGGAACTGGACGTCATTTGGCTTTGCAGCGAGCACCTCTTGCTTTGACAATGGACTTAATCGCAATGCCATTTAAAGACGCGTGGGGGCTAGCGAGCAACATGATGCAATCTGTGATGGGTTTGGCTAGAACTTTTGCGGTCGGCTCTAAAAAATTGCTTCTGTGATGCCTTAAACCGATTATCTTCAACTAGGAAAGTGACCTTATATGTATGATTACCTGGGCCCCTGATTTATTTATTAATTTTGACAACTCGTTAAAAAATCCATAAAAAAAAAGAAAAAAAAGAACAGATATATTTACTAAATAACGCGTTAATGTTTTATTAATTTAATAGCCTACCTATTTACGGGATATAATATATTAAATATAACAATAACATAATTGTGGCTCTAAATAATGTCGTTAATGATGTTCCTATCAGTCCGTTGTAGGAGTACAGCAGCAATGAGACATCACTATTCAGGCCTGCTCCATGCAGGCGCTGTGACGTCAGCTGGCCCCTCCATCAACAGCCTGCGAGAGTCACCAACGGAAACGGCATCACGAACCCCCGCCGCCCTGTCAACCACCGGATTGATTTCTAATGCCAAAAATGATCAGTCTGACATAACGCTAGAAGACAGTATCCGATTTTCAATGACAGCGAGAACCTATAGGCACATCGCACGGTAGCCGTTTATTCCCGTATTTATTTATGAATTAATTAATTAATTTATTTATTTTCCTCCATTGATTTTTCCAGTAATGGCTGGGCTCGCGAGCTGCGGCTGCTGAGAGGCAGGTGCGTCGTCAGACAGACGCTCGTTGGGCGTGATGTGATGCGATGGATTTCGCTCCAGTGCAGCGATGAGACAGACGCAACCGGGGAATAATCGGGCGGTAGCGAGGCGCGTGTGATCGTGCTGCCGACACTGGCGCAGGAGCACGGGCGGGGAAGAGGGCTCGTCCCCTCGCGAACGCTCCGTCTGATCAACAAATATTGAATATTAAACGTTCGTACGTCCCGAAATCCGGCTGTTGCTGGTGAAATCGGGCCGTGGAGCGCAGTGGCATCATGTGCACCTGATGACATTGTCATGAATTCATAGAAAACATTTCGCCATTTCGTGTCGTGTCGCCGGTGATTTATTTATTCTTTCTCTAATAACGAGCTTCGATCAAACGCCGCCAAGATGATGGAGCTGGACGAGGTGGTGTACCAGGACGATTATGGGGCCGTGTCTGTCATGTCAGAGCGGGTGTCGGGCCTGGCCAGCAGCATTTATCGGGAGTTCGAGCGCCTCATCAAGAGCTACGATGAGGAGGTGGTGAAGGAGCTGATGCCGCTGGTGGTGAATGTTCTGGAGAACCTCGACTCGGTTCTGACGGAGAACCAGGAGCATGAGGTGGAGCTGGAACTTCTCAAGGAGGACAACGAGCAACTCATCACGCAGTATGAACGGGAGAAATCGCTGCGCAAACAGGCGGAGGAGGTAGGCTAAATAATAATATCATCTCATTACACACCCCTTCATTCAGTATCGTATTCAAGCTGGGGAGTTTTATTATTTGACCATAATTGAGTCTGTAGACATTTACAGGAGCATTGTAAACACTGACACGGGGTTTTTAACCCTGTAAAGCCTGACATAATAGTCGGACAAATCTATCTTTTATCCATACATCAGGCTTTTGGCTGATACTAATATGATATAGTGAGAATATGGAGGTCACTCTTGAGGAGGAAAAAACACCTCAGTTTTATTCAGAGGCCCAAACCAAGAAAAAAGTTAAGAGTATAGCAGACTACTACATAAAATGTATATAAATATCAGTTGTCACTCTATATCTCCCAATAATATGTCCTAAAATGACATTTAAATGCTTAGTTTTATGGTCAAAGCTCTTTAGTTTTAATTGTATGGGACAAAACATATAAAGTATGCAATACAATGTTGATAGAGAGATATTCCTCAAAAAGCCTTATGTATCATATTTGATACTCACATTTTAACATGATTTTCAAAAAAAAAGTTGTATGGACAATCAAGTAAACCTAAGTTGCTTCCATCCATTTTAAAAATATAATATAAAAGTAATTATTACATTTATTTTATAAAAATAATTAAAGATGTAAAATGCAAATGATAGCAAAAAGGCATGTGTACCACAGCCTGAAGGTGTACATTTTTGGAATTATTCTAAAAGGCATTTTACTTACTAAAAAAGTATGAATTATCAATCAGATGGCAGAAGGCAAGTAGTATATTGTTTGCAACAGGTTTTTTAGCACAGTTTTGTTGGCTTTATAGGGTTAAAACCTCTATGCACATTCACTTTAAGTACTACCTTCTTGTTTTATTTACACACAGTAACTGATGTTGTAAACAATTATTGCTGCTCTTTGAGAAGTAATTATGCTGTAATATCTGTTTGACCTGGTCAATTCATTGCCCTTGACCCTGGGACATCCACTTGAGAAACCTGAGCCACCAAATATAGTCCTGTCATGTGCACTATAGTTCCTTCAGAAATCCCTCTGTTTTATCCCATAATGAATTGTATGTGTTGCTCTGCCTATGCATGCTGAAAATAAAGCTCTAAATCTTATACAAAAGATTATCTCATACACACGTTTGTACATAAATCATATGCAGACAATCTTTTTTGTGCATCAGCACAGGCACTACCACTATGACCAGACAGCTACTGGGAACAGATGCCCTTTATGACCCATCATCACCACATGCTAACATTGCAAAAACATTTTCCAAATGTAACTATATTATCGACTGCACAGCTAGAGCATTATCGGCGTTCTTGTTGTGTTAAGCTTTATATCAGAGTATAAACAGTGCAAGTAGGCTATAATGAGTGAGTGTGTTTCCTCTTTAAGCGGAAGCCATTGTTGTAATTGTAAAGATTTAGTGTGTGAAAATAAAATGGAGAGTGATGATAGAGCCTAAAATGATTGTACCAGAAGACAGAAAGAAAGTAGGCTACACATAAGAGAAAATTGAGGCTGTTTTTTAGTATCATAGATGATTCAAAGAAGTAACATGTGCTAATGTGATGGAGTGTTGCTTCTCACCCATTACTTGGTTATTTCAGTTTCTACAGTGTGAACGCTGGGATTTGCTACGTCGATCCATGCACATGTGTAATAGTCTATTTTTTCTTATGCCTAGATCTTTTTGTTTATATTGTTCTTTTTTTTATTCCAAAGAAGCAGCATTTTTAAATGTGTGTTTTGTTTTTTTCTTATGTTTTATTTCTATACTGTATTATACATGCTCTCATAAAATATGTTTAAGATAGTACTATAAACTATATAATAAACTATACTATATAATCATTTCACAATTGTTTCGTTCCTGTCCAAAAAATAATAGATTTTTAGGGTATTGGGAATTTTGTGTGTAGCAGCCTTGTTAATACTGCAGAAAGAAACAGTCTGTGGTTTAAAACAATATGATTCATTGAATAAAAATAGTTAAGTGTTAGGAATAGCTATTTTCTGTTTTCATGTTTTAATGCAGCAACACAAAGATCTATTTGTTTGGGGTCTAAACTGGGAGGATGATAGGCGGGGGGGGGGGGGGGGGGGGGTGATTATAGGTAATCAATTGTCTCATAGAAGGAGCTTGGCTGTAACCCGATTCTCATGTTATGAGACAGACAGAAAGCACAGAGTGAGAGAGATAGTGAGGGATGGAGAGAGAGAGAGAGGGAGGGAGGGAGGGAGTAAACAGCATTCTCCAATTTCGCATCCTGTGGGATTATTGCAGTAGAATATAATGGCCACAGTGAGAACATCCACCTCACTAGCCTGTATTAACACACATTCTCACACTTAGAAGAAAAGGTTCTATATAGAACCTTAAAGGATTCTGTCAGGTGCTTCATAGAACCTTTTAGGCCAGGGGTTTCCATCAAGGGATCATTTTATGGATTACGTTTAATTAATACATTTTGTTTTAAAGGGTACATAACACACACAGTTTCTGCCAATCTCATGTTAATCTTGAGTACCTATAGAGTAGTACTGCATCCTTCATATCTCCGAAAAGTCTTTAGTTTTATCATATTTATAAAAGATAGATACGCTGTACCGAAAAGCTGAGCTCCCGGAGGCATGCCGTGGGCAGAGCTAACGAGTCACGAGCACGTGCAGCTTTTGCATAGAGATCGTCTGCAAGCTGCGACATAATTATAAATAAATTCAGCCTGTTATGACGTGATACAGGGCCATACTCGAAAAAAACTTATCCGAATCCGGAAGGAGTGTATTTGGCACAAAAATACTCTGTCATACGTCCAAGTTGTGTTTTGAAGCTTTGGCCATGTTTAGCATAAGAATGCAACTCTTTAACAGTGTAAATAAGTCAGAATCCATGAAATAGCATTAGACCCCCCTACTTTAATGAAAATTTTATTTTGGTTAAATATATGAATTAAACAGCTTGTAAACATACTATCACGCGAAAAAAAAAAAAAAATGAAATAACCCGTTAAACATGAAAGTGTTATGCAAGCATTTAAGACATTTCTCCTTATATAGAACCTTTTTTGGCATAAAGTGTTATTTAAAATTGAGTCAAGAACCCTAGGGTTCTATATACAGTGGGTACGGAAAGTATTCAGACCCCCTTAAATTTTTCACTCTTTGTTATATTGCAGCCATTTGCTAAAATCATTAAAGTTCTTTTTTTTTCTCATTAATGTACACACAGCACCCCATATTGACAGAAGAACACAGAATTGCTGACATTTTTGCAGATTTATTAAAAAAGAAAAACTGAAATATCACATGGTCCTAAGTATTCAGACCCTTTGCTCAGTATTTAGTAGAAGCACCCTTTTGATCTAATACAGCCATGAGTGTTTTTGGGAAAGATGCAACAAGTTTTTCACACCTGGAGTTAGGGATCCTCTGCCATTCCTCCTTGCAGATCCTCTCCAGTTCTGTCAGGTTGGATGGTAAACGTTGGTGGACAGCCATTTTTAGGTCTCTCCAGAGATGCTCAATTGGGTTTAAGTCAGGGCTCTGGCTGGGCCATTCAAGAACAGTCACAGAGTTGTTGTGAAGCCACTCCTTCATTATTTTAGCTGTGTGCTTAGGGTCATTGTCTTGTTGGAAGGTAAACCTTCGGCCCAGTCTGAGGTCCTGAGCACTCTGGAGAAGGTTTTCGTCCAGGATATCCCTGTACTTGGCCGCATTCATCTTTCCCTCGATTGCAACCAGTCGTCCTGTCCCTGCAGCTGAAAAACACCCCCACAGCATGATGCTGCCACCACCATGCTTCACTGTTGGGACTGTATTGGACAGGTGATGAGCAGTGCCTGGTTTTCTCCACACATACCGCTTAGAATTAAGGCCAAAAAGTTCTATCTTGGTCTCATCAGACCAGAGAATCTTATTTCTCACCATCTTGGAGTCCTCCATGCAGGCTTTCATCTGTCTTGCACTGAGGACAGGCTTCCGTCGGGCCACTCTGCCATAAAGCCCCGACTGGTGGAGGGCTGCAGTGATGGTTGACTTTCTACAACTTTCTCCCATCTCCCAACTGCATCTCTGGAGCTCAGCCACAGTGATCTTTGGGTTCTTCTTTACCTCTCTCACCAAGGCTCTTCTCCCCCGATAGCTCAGTTTGGCCGGACGGCCAGCTCTAGGAAGGGTTCTGGTCGTCCCAAACGTCTTCCATGTAAGGATTATGGAGGCCACTATGCTCTTAGGAACCTTAAGTGCAGCAGAAATTTTTTTGTAACCTCATGATTCTCATTTGCTCTGACATGCACTGTGAGCTGTAAGGTCTTATATAGACAGGTGTGTGGCTTTCCTAATCAAGTCCAATCAGTATAACCAAACACAGCTGGACTCAAATGAAGGTGCAGAACCATCTCAAGGATGATCAGAAGAAATGGACAGCACCTGAGTTAAATATATGAGTGTCACAGCAAAGGGTCTGAATACTTAGGACCATTTGATATTTCAGTTTTTCTTTTTTAATAAATCTGCAAAAATGTCAACAATTCTGTGTTTTTCTGTCAATATGGGGTGCTGTGTGTACATTAATGAGGAAAAAAAATGAACAAATGATTTTAGCAAATGGCTGCAATATAACAAAGAGTGAAAAATTTAAGGTTTGGAAGATATTTCCCCAAAAAAGTGCAAAACCTTTAACTTTGAACGTTATTGAGTTTGTTTGGGCATCTAGACCAGCCTGGCATGGCAACATCAGCTCAACCAATGACAGATGGGGTGACATGCATTATTTTTGTGCATTCTGTTTGCTGAAACTAGTGACACCGAAAATAAACACTTCACCTTTAATGGCTATTTATGTTAAACTGCAGTATTAGTATTGAATGAGAGATCTTGTTATGTCAAGGTATAGCCAGAACTCTAATCAGCATTCTGGGATTACATTATAAAAATCTTTCCATAACATCCTAACATCTATATAATCCCAAATGTAGACGTGCTGCTGATATGCGGTATATATAGTACTGCAGAAATGACTTTATCAGTCAAAAACTCATTAGAATGACATGATCGGCCTTCTGTGATGTTTTTATTGAAGGGGGATTTGAAGTTTATAGTGTTAGATGGAGTGTGTTTGGTTTTTCCCTCTCTTTGCAGTGCTGGGATTACTGAATTCCAGGAGGCTGTCTGTGGCTGGGCTGCACTGCAGAAAGAGCCTATTGTGTTCCACTTAAATCCTTGCAGCTCAAAGTCACCACACACTGCACTTGGAGTGTGTGTGTATGTGTGTGTTATGTACCCGGTAACTGGTCGTGTGTGTAAATGTGACTGTATTGTATTCAAAGAACAATCCCTTCTCCAAATGCATCTTTGACCTTGTGCTGTTCTGCTTCATAATGTGTCTAATCTATCTATCTATCTATCTATCTATCTATTTATCTATCTATCCATCTATCCATCCATCCATCTATCCATCTATCCATCCATCCATCCATCCATCCATCCATCACCTGATTCAGGCTGTAAGTTAAAGGATCTGACCTTGTGTGAATGTGTGTGTTTATGTTAACAGAAGTTTATTGAATTTGAAGATGCCTTGGAGGCAGACAAGAAGGAGTTGCAGTCCATGGTGGAGACTTTGGAGCTACAAACAAAACAACTGGAGCTTAAGACCAAGAACTATTCTGACCAGAGTGAGCCTGTGCACTACATTGAACTGCATTCATTCCTATGCACACATTGACACAAACAGAGATTTGAGAATCTTTCTCTATGCTTCTGTGTTTCCCTCTCTTGTAGTCTCTCGTCTGGAAGAACGAGAATCAGACATGAAGAAAGAGTATAACGCCCTTCACCAGCGTCATACAGAGGTCAGAAGAACCCCCTTTTCTGCTTTCTTCTATTTTTTTATCTGCTAAAAATTGCTCTTTGTGATTATGATCTTTGTGAATTTTTTTTTTTTTTGGTATGGAAAATGCACAGAAATTCACCTTTAGACCAATGAATTTCCATAAAGTTTCCATTCATTTCATTATTAGCAATAACTCAAAAGTTACAAATACAAAGCTCCACTTCCTGAAAATGTCAGCATGAGACTGATTTTATTTTCTCCAGATGATACAGACATATGTGGAACACATAGAGCGCTCAAAGATGTCAGGCAGCAACCAGTCCGAATCCACAGGCTGCGGACGGACGTGAGTAACTTGTATAAATGGCGTGATACAGCCATTCCAAGCCTTTGTTTAAATGAAGAGTTTGGAATGTGCATTTGGAATTCATTTGTGTTTTGCATGTTTCTTTTGTGCTCTTAAGTAACATGTTTTGTGGGTAACCAGTTTATTTTATATTTTGGAATTTCAAACTGCAAACTAGTATTCTCTTATTTTGGAACATCAGCTATGGCTCTGTATTGCAGTTTGGATGTATATATCGGAATAGTTTAGATTTTGATGATACAAAATGGCCCATTATTGGAACAGTTGTCTTGGAGACAACTGTTGCTAGGCACTGGGTGATGATGCTCAGTGACAGATTGTCATGTCTTGCTTAGTCAGATCTAGTGTTGTGGCTGGCTTATAGTCATACTCGATTATACACACATCTACTCAAGTTTCACACATTTCTATTTTCATTTAAACAGAGTCAGGTGATTTCAACTAACTAAACATTTTCACAGACATACTTACAGGCCCAAATTTTGGTACAGAGTTGTGAGAGAGTCAGAACTGATGTCTTTTGCCTAAGAATAACCACGATTTCAAATGCTGTAAACATAATTAAAAAAATATATACAGTCAAACCAAGATTTATTCAGACACCTCGAACATTTCATTCATTAATACAGTTGGTCAGGTCAAAGTGTCCGAATAATTTTTGGTTCCAAATTTTTATCAGTTTTACTGGTAGTCCACTGTATGAAGAATGTTTGGGTGTAATACATCACAGTGTACTTTATTTTGCTATCCTCACTTACATAAATGAACTATAGTGTCCTGCACCCACTAGTAAAAATATATAAAAAATTAAAAAAATGTCTGAATAATTTTTGGTTTGACTGTATCATTAAATTATTAATTTATCAAATACAAAGCTTTTAATTAGCTTTAGGGGTTTAACCTTGACATGTCAGCTGAATTAGTAATCTGTACTGCTGATTACTTATTTATATATTAGGGGTGTAACGGTACACAAAAATGATGGTTCGGTACATAACTCGGTTTTGAAGTCACGGTTCAGTAAGGGTTTGGTACAGCAGGGTAAGAAAAATAAACATAATAATGCCACATGACATTGTTTACAAGCTATTTTATTGACGTCTTTCTGCTGTTGAAACACTGATTGAGCGATTACACAAGAAATTATATGTTTCAGTAAGTTGTACTGTATCTTTCAACATACCTCCAGATGTTCATTCACGTTTATTGTGTAACTAATATTAACAAGGAAGAGATCGTGTTCATTTGCCCTTTGCTCTACCACTTGATCTGAGGCGCCTCTCATGCCACATCAAAGAACGTCAAAACAGCATTTATTGTTTGAATTTCGTTATAAAATGGACAGAATTTGAAAGATGACACTTTGTTTCTTATCGAAAGTAACAAAACACAGAGCTTATTGTGATTATTGTTAATGCTGGTTAAAAGTAGTTAAGTTACAGTGGATTACCGCACGCGCCCCCTTCTGGATTGGAGTGTGGATCGTCTGTGACTGACTGTATTCGTCGTCTGACTGTATGCACCGAACCTTGACGTCCGTACCATGACGTTTCGGGACGAATACATGTATATTTAATAATGTTATTTATAATAAGGTATCCTATGACAGTTCCGCTCTGAGATAATCAAGGTGTTGTTTGCAATTTCTTCATGTTTTCAACATGAATCAGTTCCATCCTATTCTTTTACACACTGTATACTGTATGTAACGTGACTTTATGTCCAGTGTTAGTATAGTCACTGTGTTTGTGAGTGTGTGTGTTCACATTTTTTTTTCTTTCTTTCTTTCTTTCCTTCTTTCTTTTTGTGTGTGTGCCGCTGTGTGTGTCTCTGCAGTCAACGACACAACCTGAGGAAAAGGTAAAATTGCCCGCAATCTCTGACAGTTTCCCAAACCCCTGTCTCTCTGCAGCCCTTATATCTCCCATTTTACTCCTTTAAAATAAAAAAAATGAATGAACCCTCTATCCGTTCACCCAAACACCCTGCCCAGTTTAGCAGTCTTAGTGTCAGAGACTGAGAAACCTGTACCTCTTTCTCCTATGTGGTTTTGTGTCTTTATAAGTTTTCACCCTGTCCACTGAGTTTTTTGCTCATTTTTATGTGCCAATGTTGGTTTAGTGGGAAATATTTTATATTTTACCTTCTACATCTCTCTCTTTCTTTTTTCTGCAGTAAAACAGAGCGCCCCCCATCATTGAGTTTGTTTCCTGGCGGAGATGGCATGGTACGTGGGGGTCCTGGGGGGGCTAGAATGGTATCATCAGACGTCTGGCATTCGAGCGATCTCAGCAGACCTGCCTACGCCCCTGGCTACCAGGTGTGACAGATATGACTCCACCCCGAAGCGCCAGGGGAGGAGTCATGATAATCATCCTTCTGTCAGACACACCCCCTTAAGCCTGCTTGTGTCGAGATCAGGTTCATGGGTGGTTGTTCGATGGACACCAGCAGGCCTCCAAGGGTCCATGATTTTGGTTTGACCGTCCATCCTCTGCCTTGCTCTGTGACGTTTTTATCTTATTTTAGCCATCTGAAATTAACAGATGTGTTTTAAACAAGCTGATTTAATAAACTGAATCTCACCTATATAAGCACCTGTCAGCTGTGCACACATAACTTAACATCTGTTCTTTGAAGGAAGAGAAAACGTGTCATTCTTCACTTCCTGTTTTCCAAGTGACTCAAGTCACATCATGAGTGTAAAGCAGTTTGAGTTTTGGTGCTTTGTTTGACAAAGCTTTTTATCTGTGGACCTTTCATGTTGCCATTTTAGCTTCTAGAATTTTTGTCCTCTAAGATAAATATTTTTTATATTCGAAGGGTATAGTAGTACTGCACAGACATTTTATCAATTATAAACGTTGTTTGAATTTGTATGACAATATATTTTTGCCTTGCTAGTAAGTCTGAATATTTGTTTATCAAACAACAAGTCAAAGTAATATATTTAATAGTGTAGATGGTTAAGTTTAAAGGTTTAGCAGAATATGTTAATTATTAAAATGCGTGTGTGTGTAATATGTTGTTCCCTTTCATTTAAGGAGGATGGCTCAGATTCAGACTCCGTCGCAGCCACACCCAGCAGCACAGGCAGCAAATCAAACACTCCCACCTCGTCTGTTCCCTCGGCAACAGTTACCCCTCTGAACGATGGGCTGGTATCGGTGGAAGAGTTGAACATGCAACGGGGGTGCCGCAAAAATACAAAAAAGCGTCTTAGTAGAAACATGGAGGTGCAGGTCTCTCAGGAAACCAGGAACGTCAGCATTGGTGAGAGAGAGGGAGAAGAATTGAGGCAAAGAATAAACACTGAATAAAAAAAAAAAAAAAAAAAAAAAAAAAAAAAATCCTTCAGAAATCTAATATGCTGATTTGGTGCTCATGAAACATTTCTTATTATCAATGTTGAAAACAGTTGTGGCTATAACTGATATATTTTTTCAGAATTTTTTGATGAACAGAAAGTTCAAAAGAACAAAATAATATTTCTAACAGTGTAAATGTCTTTACAGTCATTTTTGATCAATTTAATAGACCCTTTTCACAGACTTGATGACGTGTTTTAACGGTCATCAATATCGTAAAAAATTGTATATACATTTGTAACACTATGGGCCCTATTTTAATGATCTAAGCGCATGGTCTAAAGCACACAGCGCAAGTGCACTTAGGGCGTGTCCGAATCCACTTTTGCTAGTTTAAGGATGGGAAAAATTAGTGCGCCGGGCGCATTGTCTAAAAGGGTTGTCCCTATTCTCTTAATGAGTAATGGGTGTGTTTTGGGCGTAACGTGAACCAATCAGAGTCTCATCTCCCATTCCCTTTAAAAGCCAGTTGCGCTCGCGCCATGGCGGATTCGCTATTTACAAGGCGGAATTGCAAGCGGAATAACTGAATGCTTTTCTAGTGAGGAAACGGATCTGCTCGTGCGCGAGCAGACCATCTACAGGAAAAGCCGGATTCCACCAAAGCATTTTTATCTTTATGCACACAATAATAATCTTTTACATTGCAATCCTTTTATTTTTAATATTTGGCATGTTTGTGTGCTGCTGCGCATCCCTGTGTGTAGAATGTACGCGCGTTGTGCACTCGCCTATAGGCACATATTACTAACGCGCTCTTTAAATAACAAAACAAATATTGACTTTAGACCAGGTTTTTGTTGGTCAATGGCGCAGTCTATTTTAGTTGCCTCAAAATAGTAACGCGCCAACAATGCGCCTGAACACACCTTGTTTTCAGACCAGCACGCCCATGGGCGCACAAATGGGCGCAAATGCATTTGCTATTTAAACAACGTGGTGCAGGATGTGAAAATGATAATTGCGTCGGGCTGAAACTAGCAAAAAACACTTAATAGGGCCCTATACTTAAAATTATATTACATTTGCATCAAATTACAAAAAAAAAAAATATGTTTTTATATAAACATAAAACAGATCAAAGTCTCACAAAATGTATACAAAAATATACAAAAAAGAATAAAACAAAAGAGACCCCCCCACCCATCCCCTGCGAACAGGCACCAGATACAATGGAAAAATATACACCTTAAACAAAGACATATGTAATCAAACATAAACAAAACATTAAAGATGGAGTGAAGGAATAAAACGGTGAAGCTATCCATATTACATAAGTGCTCAAGCAAATTTCAACTCGAGGGCTTGAAGGTGGCAACCATCTCCGCCAACCATTTATGAAAACTTGGCGGTAAAGTGGACTTCCAATCCATCAAAATCACCCTTTTAGCTACCACCATACTGAACATAAGAGACAATTACTGAGAATGTGTTAATGCTAATGTAGGGTCAGAACATCCAAGCAAAGCTAATTCAAGATCTGGACTGATATCTTCTCCAAAAACATTTGAATACCACCGAAAAATATTCTTTCAAAACTCAAAAATGTCAGGGCAAAACCAAAAAGTATGAGCATGCATGCTATCTGAGCTCTTACATCTATCACATAAAGGGAAAACTAGTTAACGCCTCTGTGAGGGTGTTTCTAATGCAGCGGCTATGGAAGTGACGGTAAAAACGACATCTTTCTCTCTTCTGACTGCCGTTATCAATCGCTCTTTTTGAAAGTTATGAAAACGCTATTGTGGAGTTTTTCTTTTAAAAAATATTTAATGTATTCTTTCATTCACCGCTATAAAAGTTTACCCAAATATGATGACTTCTTCTGAGAAACCTGGAAATGTGAAAAGGGTCTATTGACTGGAATGGAATACTGAATAGAAGTAATTCAAAAAAAGACACAATTCTGTGTAGACTACATCTACAGATTTACAAACAATGCAAAATTCAAATGTTCCCTTACAGGACAATGATTGTGTGTTCTTCTTTTCAATCGTGTGTGTGTAGGTATGGGCAGTAGTGATGAATGGTCAGAATTTCAGGAAATTATAGACTCAACACCAGAGCTAGAAATGCGCTTGGACTCTCGAATCTTTGGAGGAGGAAATAGGTAGACAGATACACATCATTCACACCATTAAATAGTGAATAAACAGTACAAAATACTCAAGTACTAAAGGACCATCAAAATCAGTTTCAAATCATTAAGAATACTGTTTAGAAAGTTGCTTTGTGTAATTGTGAAGAATTCAGCAGAAATCACACAAGCTTTGAAGTGAAATAATGGACTGAAATTATGACGAGAACTCTTGTTCCTTTGAAGTCCTTCTCAGGGCATTGTGAATGAGGCATTCGGCATCAACACAGACTCTCTGTACCACGAGATCAAAGACGCCAAGTCTGACATCATTGGTGATGTGGACGCAGGAGCAGAACTTCTCGGTAAGTTTCATAGTTCTGATTATGACCTTTATTGAACATTTTGCCTCATCAGTTGATTGACACTTTATCATAAATGCAGATTACCTTGATTTATATGTAACCTGCATTTAAGATCAATGTTTTTTCTTTTTTTTTTTAAATATATGTTATGTACCATTGCTAAGCGTATGGTGGCTAAGGGCCTTTCTTCCTTGCACTTTGAACTGCATGCCCTTTGTCAGGAAGCCCACACTGCTGGATGTATCCTCAAAGCAAGGTCTCTTGGGATATCATGCTTGCTTCGTGGCTGTATCTCCTGCCCCTAAGCACATTTTGGTGTGATGAAGTTGTTTGAGTACTTTCTGTTATTTACGTTGGCAGTTTTCTGATTTGTTTTGTTTCATTATCAAGGTAGAGCTGTTGATTTGTTTATCTCAGTGTGAAGGTGGATCTTTCTTTTGATTGGCCGTCTCACTCACTGACCCTTGACCCCTCTCTGTGCTTCCTTCCCGTGTGTGCTTCTCTCGGCCACGCCCCTAGGGGAATTCTCAGGTGTGTATCTGATCACTAATTGGTTGGTATTTTTATTTCTCATTCTTTTTTGCTCTTTATGATCTTTGCATGGATTTAACATAACAATACACATTAGAAAACACTATTAGTCATATTACATTAAAGACCACATTGAACTATACTTGAGAAACACATAACATTAAAAGGTTACACTTTATTTTAAGGTGTCCTTGTTACTGTGTAATTATACATTTAAATACTGAATAATTTTAATTAACTACCCCACGGTTTCACAGAAAAGTCTTAAAGGGTTAGTTCACCCAAAAATGAAAATTCTGTCATCATTTACTCATCCTCAAGTTGTTCCAACCCTGTATGAGTTTCTTTGTTCTTCTGAACACAAAGGAAGATATTTGGAAGAATGTCAGTAACCAAACAGATCTCGTCCCACATTTACTACCGTAGTATTTATTTTTTCTACTATGGTAGTAAATGTGGGGCAAGATCTGTTTGGTTACTGACATTCTTCCAAATATCTTCCTTAGTGTTCAGCAGAACAAAGACATTCATACAGGTTTGGAACAACTTGAGGGGGAGTAAATGATGACAGAATTTTCATTTTTGGGTGAACTATCCCTTTAAGCCTAGTCCCAGACTAATGGCTTGTTTCCACCGAGCGGTACGGTGCGGTACGCAATTATTTTCGTTTCGATTGTCAGAAATTGTGATTTGTACCAAAATACTGAACTATACCGTACCACTTTTTGGGTACCTTTCTGTTGGAGTACCTAGCACAGTAGTCCGTTACCTAAAGGGTGGAGCTAGACTCACTGCAGAATGTTGATTGGTTGACAGAGAATCGTCACTTGCATGTGCTACAAGAGGAATAACAACACAAGAGGTGCCATTTTTTAAATATACAGTTGAAAACAAAACCGTTGCAATACAATGTCGGTGTGCAGCAAACAAACATCCACATGCCGAGAAGCAAAAACAAGATCTGCTGTATGTTCTCTATTGTTGTTTACTGTGTCGCTTTCTTCTTCGCGTGAGAATGACGTTGGTCACTACTTAGTTTCTGGCATACACCACACCTATCAAGTAAGGGTACTTATTGGCGGTGGAAACGCAAGCTGGATCAGGGTTTACCGTCCCGAATTGTACTGTACTGTACTGCTTGGTGGAAACGAGACATAAAATGCATGTTTGAGCTGTTTTAACTAAAAGCAACTTGCACTGAGATATTTTAAATATGTCAGTTTCGTTGTTTTGTGTCAAGATGCACACCAGTGATGTTTTTTTTCTAAGGCACGTTTATAAAAGCTACTTAAATGCCCTAATTGAACTAAGGTCTAATCTTGGCTTAATCTAAGCCCTGTCTGTGAAATCGGGCCTACGTGTACTTAAAATAGGGTTAGAATTTGGTTTGGTTCAGTGTTAGTTACATGTAATTATGCATATTTTATAGTTATTGCTATAGTAACTAGATGTAACATTAGTAACAATAACACTAAAATAAAGTGTTATCCATTAAAAAAAAGATATTTAAAACACTTAAAAGTACACTACATTCAAAAGTTTGGGGTCAGTTAGATTATTTTTTTTTTTTTTAAGAAATTAATACTTTTATTCATCAAGGACAAGGACTTCATCAAAAGTGTCTATTAACTTTCTATTTCAAATTAATTCAGTTCTTTAAAACTTCAAAGAATCCTGGAAAAAATGATCACTTTTCACAAAAATTTTAAGCAGCACAACTGTTTTCAACATTGACAATAATAAGAAATCTTTCTTAAGCAGCAAATCATCATATTATTATGATTTCTGAAGGATCATGTGACACTGAAGACTGGAGTAATGATGCAAAAACGCAGCTTTGCCGTCACAGGAATAAATTACACTTTAAAATATACTCAAATTTAAAACAGTTTTAAAAATAACAACTGTATTTTATATTTTTTTTCATACTGTATTTTTGATTAAATAAATGCAGCCTTGGTGACCATAAAACTTCCTTCAAAAACATTAAAATCTTACCAACCCCAAACTTTTGTGTGGTCTTTAACAAATAGCTCCTGTGTAATTGTTATATTGTTGGCAATTATTGGCAATTATTTAAAGATAAAGGTCTGATATATTAAAAAATACTTTATAGTGTTATAGTGGCAGCTGATGATTTTATTAAATTTTCTTTAAAAAGGATCAGGTGTCTGTGTGTGTGTGTGTGTGTGTGTGTGTGTGTGTGTGTGTGTGATGATAAATATCTAACATGTGCCTGTCCATTTTTCTCTCTTGCTCTCTTCATCTTTTTTATTTCCTTCTCTTTTCACTTCCATCATTATCTTCCTATTTTAATATCCTTTTCTGTCTTCAAATTCATACCTGTTCCCCTCCTGTCTTTTGGCTGCCCCCACTTTCCTTGCCACTTCCCTTCTGTTTCCTCCTCGGCTCTCTATTTCAGTCCGGGATGATTTCTTTGGTAAGGCTCATAGCCTCCTTTTCCCCCTCATGTTGTTTTCAGTGGGACATTGTGACACTTTCCTGATTTGTAGCAATGCTTTTTGTGAGATGTTCTCCTGTGCTTCTGCTCTTCTAATCCTATTAACTCCGGCTGCTCAGTGCTGTGCTTTCAAATGCATGGCTTTTCAGCTCATATGAATCATATTATTTTAATCAAGTCAGTTTGGATGTTCTCCAGTCCACTTATCAAGTTAGACTGTGATTATGTCCCAGTAGATGTCCTGTAAATGAAACATTGAAAGGTCATTATTTAATGCCACAATAAAGAACTGAGAGCTGATTTCACTCATTTTTTTAAATGGCTACTAAAGTAATAAATGCTCTGTAATTCTTTGTGTTTGTGGTGTAATTTCAATCAATTGCGATTTTGTAATTTTGAATCAGCTGTCCCTTAGTCTATTCATTTGAGATTTACCAAGTTTATAGTGGTCTGTACTCCTGCTAACACTGCATATCCCATAGGAATGGGGAAAGAGGTGGAAAATCTACTAACAGAGAACAAACAACTACTGGAGACCAAGTAAGAGATAGAGACAGTGTGTGTATTTGCACATGTATGTATGCATCTGCATGTTTTGACAAAGTCATTTGCCATGTGTAGGAATGCCCTGAATATTGTGAAGAATGACCTGATTGCTAAAGTGGACGAGCTGTCGAGTGAACAGGAAGTTCTCCGGGAAGAGCTGGAAACAGTGAAACAGTCCAAGAGCAAAGTGGACCAGAGAGTGAAAGAACTGGAGGAGGAGCTAAAGAGGTCTGGAACTTTTGCCTGTGTTAATTTATCTTGAATTTTTCTGTCCCAACATTGACATTTTGTTAGTTGATTGGTCCTTAATAACTATTTTAAACCAGGGCTGTAACCAATGCAGGACATTGAGGGAGACGAGTCCTCCCAACAATGAGATATGACCACATTGTCTCCCCAATATTTAATATTATTGATGTACTACATTACGCAGTGCATTGTTAGGATGACAAAAAGTTAAATTTTTAGGCTGGTCTGCCTCAGTGGTCTAACAGCGCTCATCAACGTCAAAATGATTGAGATGGCAAATTAGATCAAAGGCGAGCTTTACTATTCACAGAAGCCGAACATGAATTCAGTTTTAATCTTGAAAGAGTGTGAGAAAACTGAGGGCTTATAAACACAAGGATGATAATCAACTAAACAGAGAACAGGTGTGAAACTAATTACAAACCATGGTAACAAACGAGAACTCTGTGAAGGAAAACCAAACCGTCCATCTACCGCATGTTTACATGGAAAAAAATGGAAAAGCAGTGCAGTTGAATGCAAAAACATGTTTTGTGTGAACAGCCCCTTAAGCCCTGGGCATACTTAGTTTTTTTTTACGCGTACGCTGGTGCAGGCACACAGTCGAACACACAGTCTTGGAAACTATACTTCATTTGACTCGTACGCATACACAGATGTTCAATGCATGCACAGTTTTTAGCAATCTCTCGCTACGAGTTACAACCCATGTCAACATCTTTGTATTCTTAATGTTAGAGTTGTACAAATGAGGGTAATTTCTAACCTCTTTCATCTGTGTAGGCCTCCATCGTCACTGTAGCTCGCATGTGTTCCCGTTTGTTCTGTTTATGCAGTTTTTCTTGGACTACCTTGTGAATCGACGCCCCAGGGCACAGTTGCCACCTTGTGGATAAACTAATTACTGCAATTAATGTGAACGTGCGACCTGCGCGTACAAGTACGTGCAGTTACAAAAATCCGGTGGTGCGCTTACAGTACATCATACTCTTTTGATGACGAAATTCGCATCACGTGCACTGTACGCTGACCCTCACATACACGTAAAAAGTGAACTATACTTTGGGCTTTAGTTTGTCTTTAAAAGTGGCTCATGGTGTTTTTTAGAGTCTGTGAGTCTAAGGCCCTGTTTACACCTGTTATTAAGATGCATTTTGGTCAATCGGATCACAAGTGGACAACGCTATATACAGGTATAAACGGGGTCTAAAAGGTTTTGACCTTGTCCAATTTTGACCACTTTCAGAGGTAGTCAAAAACACATTCAGCCGGATTGCTTTCGTAGCGTAGACGCTCATGTGGTCAAATGTGTTCAAACAGCCACAAAAGACCGCCTACTCTCCACCTACTGACCTAATGCATAAACATTATGGGAAACTCGCTAGCCAGACAGGTTTGAAGACAAAAAACGTACCAAGCACAATGCTCTCGCACCATTCCTGATTTCTAACACCCACTCATCACGTTCGGCATGGTCTTGCGGATGTCAGAGGAGAAACGAAAACTGCTTCTCTCCGTATGTTTTTCCGTCATCTCCAGGGGCTTTCATATTTCAAGCTTATTTTGTCCATTAGATTGAAAGATCTGAAAAAACCCATACATTCACCCACTCATAGACCCTCCCCTCGAAGAAATCAGGACAGAAATGGTTAATATTGACAAAAGAGACGGATTAAAACACCATGTATAAACAGGAATGTGTCGCCCTCATTTACTTGTGAACTGATCGACCAAAACGCATCTTAATACCAGGTGTAAACCAGGCATAAAAGTCTCTATCTCTTCACTCTAATTAAAGTCTGAATGTCTCCCTTTGATTAAAGGTTGAGAGCTGAAGCATTAGGAGCATCTCAGGACTCTAAAGATGAGGGTGGAGATGATGTAAGTAAAACACTTCAGTCTCATTTCCAAAAACCTTTGCTCTGCTCCAAAAACTAGTGAATTGCCTCATCGATGTGAAAAAGTAGTAATAATTTAATTATGATTACTCCAAGAACATCTTGTTTTAGCTTAGTTCAAAGGCAGCATGGCATGAAAAAATTGCATTCACTAGGTTTTGGAACTGATAAATGATAACTGAAATAATGTTTGTTCTTATATCATTAATAACATTAATACCATCTATGACTTTTTAAAGTCAGATTTTAAATGTATTAATAAACTGAAACGTGCAAATACACAGTCAGTGGTTGGATGTGTGTATTACCAATCACTTCTACAGGCCTTGCTTTGTTTTGCACTAACAGTTTTTAATTAAAATGCTCTGCGCAGCAAACCTTTAACCTTCTCGTAATGCTTCAGTACCCACATATTTGATGCTGTGAAATGCTGAAGGGCTGATGCACTAACCTCCGCTTCACTGCTGCTGTGTTTTGTGGTGCTGCTCTTTTCTGTGTGGCTCTGTGGTACAGTACTCATCTCCGCTGCAGGACGATGTCGCCATGACGCAGAGACGACGGTTCACACGTGTAGAGATGGCGCGTGTACTGATGGAGCGCAACCAGTACAAGGAGAGACTGATGGAGCTTCAGGAAGCTGTGCGCTGGACCGAGATGATCAGGTGAGGGAGAAGCAGCCACATACATAAAATCTCACATCCAAAAAAACTTGCATTTAGATACTTACAAGCCTCTGTTATCGTGCATCCAAGCATGTGAACAAAATCTCATACATTTGCACATCTAAATGACTCATCAATACAGTACTCATAAAAAACGGTTGATAGGGGTGTAAAATGTATTGATGCATTGTAATGTAATGCATAAAATGGAACAAAACACCCTAATGTACAAAACAGATAACATAAACTACCATTCAAAAGTTTTTTGTTTTGTTTTGAAAGAATTTTTAAAATTTAAATTTAAAAAAAAAAAAATTTTTACTCAGCAATGATGCATTAAAATTTAGAACATTACAAAAGATTTTTTATTTCAAATATATGCTGTTATTTTGAACTTTCTGTTCATCCACAAATCCCACAAATGTGTTATGGTTTCCACAAAAATATTAAGCAGCACAACTGTTGATAATATGATTGACAAATGAGCAGCTGTTGATAAATGAGCAGCTCAGCATTGATAATAATAATAAATGTTTTTTGAGCATCAAATCAGCATTTTAGAAAGATTTCTGAAGGATCATGTGACACTGAAGACTGGAGTAATGATGCTGAAAATACAGCTTTGCCATCACAGGAATAAATTACATTTTAAAATATTTTATAGTTATTTTAAATTGTAATAATATTTCACAATATTGGTGTTTTTGCTGTGTTTTTGATCAAATAAATGCAGTCTTGTGAGAATAAGAGACTTCTGTTCAAAACATTACAAAATCTCACAGACCCAAAACTTTTGAACAGAAGCATATTTAAGAGAAACACTATTTTAAAAACATAATCACATGTGATGCATCATGCAGGGACTTCTGGGAATGTCTTTTTACTGTTTTCCATTGTACAATCTAGGTGGTTCTTTAAAAAAAGAAATAATTTACTGTAAAAATATATGTATTTTCTTGTATTACATATTATTAAAGGGTTAGTTCACCCAAAATGAAATTTCTGTCATTAATTACTCACCCTCATGTCGTTCCAAACCTGTAAGACCTGAATGAGCCATTCATCTTCAGAACACAAATTAAGATGTTTTTGATGAAATCTGATGGCTCAGTGAGGCCTGCATTAACAGCAAGTTAATTTACACTTTCAGATGACCAGAAAGCTACTAAAGACATATTTAAAACAGTTTGGCAGTTTGAACCACTGATTCAAAACAAAAGATTCGTAAAGCTTTGAAGCTTCATGAAGTGGTGTTTTGAAATCACCCATCACTAGATATTGTTGAATAAAGTCGTTATTTTGTTTTTTTGGCGCACAAAAAGTATTCTCGTCACTTCATAATATTAAGGTTGAACCACTGTAGTCACATGGACTGTTTTAAATATGTCTTTAGTACCTTTCTGGGCATCTGAAAGTGTAAATTATCTTGATGTCAATGGAGGCCTCACTGAGTCATCGGATTTTATCAAAAATATCTTAATTTGTGTTCTGAAGATGAACGAAGGTCTTACGGTTGTGGAACGACATGAGGGTGAGTAATTAATGACAGAATTTTCATTTTGGGTGAAATAACCCTTTAATTCATACTTTTTAATAAAAAAAAACAAATGTTTACATTGAATGAAATGTTAAATGATTTATAATTATTCATGCTATTTAGTATTAGCATTTTTACAATCTATTTCATGTAAAAAAAAAAAAAAAAAAGTGAATCTTTGTCCATTTCACTTCCACAGGGCATCTCGGGAGAGTCCTCCTCTACCAGAGAAGAAGAAATCTATCATCTGGCAATTGTGAGTATAACGGCAGATTTAGACATTTTGTCTTTGTTTTTAACTCTTAAATCAGTATGTTAAAGAAGTGGATTGATTTCACGCCATTGACATGTCTTAATGTTAAAAATAGAGATTTGTTACTAATTGTATTATTTACATTCCACCTGTGTTTTCCTGTTCCTTTCCATACTCACTTTGCTCTGCGTCTCTGTGTCAAGCTTTGCACGTCTATTTAGTTCATCTGCGAGCCCTCCTCCCGTGAAACGGCCGTACACCAGTGTCAACATTCACTACAAGTCTCCTGCTCCTGCTGGCTACAACCAGAGACGCTCCCAAACCATGTGCCAGATCTCCACTTCCAACTGCATACTGGAGTTCCTGCCAGAAGAGTGAGAAGAAACACGCATATCTGTCTATGTCTTTGTCCCATATGTCCTCATGTCCTCATCCACACATCCACCTGTCTGTTTGCCCTCCCTCTGTGCCCTCAAAGTGTATTCTCTCTCTTTCTTCTGCTCAGGCAAGCTGACTCCTGCTAAATGGTGTGTGCTAATGCTGCATTTGACTGTTAGCTGTTGCACACTCACACGTTTACTTAGCTTACCTAGGAAAATATCAAAGGCCTCTATTGTTTTCAGATAAAACCAACTAATAATAAAAACCACAGACTAAATCTAACATAACCTCTAAAAAAAGTTTCTTGAATTCTTAGAATAAAAATACATTTTATTTTATTTATCTAATAATTACTTTATTTAGGTTGTGGGGTTCAGTTCTCAGGGAACATATATCATCATAAATGTGTATTATTTTATTATTATTATACAATTTATTAATATTTTGAATTAGCTTTTATTTTTATATTTTCAGTTATCATTTCAATTTTAATTTAAGTTTTTATATATATATATTTTTAATTTTTTATTAATAAAGATGTTGTTCATTTAAGTTAAAGTTTTCATCTAATATTAATTTAAGCTTTATTTCAATTAACAAAAATGATTTTTAACAGTTTTAGTTTTAGTAAACAATAACTGCTGCTAAATGATTAAATCTAAATATTTTATTAATTCGTTCATTTATTACGTTTTATTCATCATAACATTTTAAAACCTCAGTTCACATCAACATTTAAATTTCAAATGTTCTTTTTTTAGTCTGCTTGCCAGTACATTAGCATGAAATGGCATCTGCCAGATGCGTAAATGTAAGTGAAATATATCACATGATTTCACATCACGCCGTGTGTCTGTGGCATTTCTTTTTGGCCTTTGCTGGCTGGCTGGCTGGGTGGCTCTCTTGCTCTATCGCTGACCGCTCCTCTCTCTTTCTCTTCGCCCTGTAGACTGCCCAGTAATGGTGTTGCGTCTCTCCTCAGCGATTCTGCTCTCTGTACACGCAGAGAGCAGCGTCGAGAGCAGTACCGGCAGGTGCGCGAGCACATGCGCCGGAAGGACGGACCCATGCAAACCTGTGGCTGGAGTGTCCCACCCCGATTCAAACAGGTATCTGCCCATATGTTGTCCCTTCACCCCTGACCTCTGTAAGCAATTGATCTCCATGCAGAGACTGGAGCGGCTCTGTTTTGTCAGGGAGCACCCTGCTCAAATGAAGTGAAATAGAGGGAAAAAAGAAAATAGATAAGCAAAGTGCACTCTAGATATGCACTCAAGAGGGCGTGTCTTAGTTTAGCTCCACCCAAGATCAGGGATGAGCATCCGAGTTCATGTTAGGTGATGATATGGATGGCTTGTTGAAGATATGCGAGAGCAATTTAGTTAATTATTTTTTGTTTCACTACAACTAACAAAAAGTATGTAACAGTATCAGATCGTTTATCACACTGTTTAAAGGGGTCATGAACTGCATTTTTTATAATCTTTCCTGAGGTGCACTTATAATGTTAATAAGATTTTTACATCCAAAATGGTCATAATTTAGAAATAAATGGTCGTTTTCTACCCTGATTTTAGCCCTCTGATTTGAACGCTCTGTTTGAAGGGGCGTGTCTGCTGTGAGACTTCAATGTAAACACCCACTGCTGTGATTGGCTGACATCTTTGCATATGAAATAAGTATTACATGTGGAACCCTCTAGAAAACTTTTACTACGTTTTTACTATTACAGCTGTCAAGATTAACAAATCGTGAAAAGTGTTGATTATTGCATTATATGTAGATCTATTCCCATCACATGAGAGGTTGCAGTGATGAGCATATAGCCGATGACAGTCTGTTGATCGCGTGAATGAAGTGATCTTGTCATTGCAACGTGATTTCAGCACTCTCACGAATGCTTTTACCACAGCTAACAATGCAAACATGATGTAAATACAGCAAGTGGTTGCAGAGTAAGGCCCCGATCAGACAGAGAGGCGCCTTTTTTAAACAGTTTTCTATTGGCAGTGAGCGATTTGCGCGCTGTTTATGCGGCCCGGGTGCCTCGCATTTTAGTCGCCTGCTACGCCTCACGTTTTTGCAGAAGCGCTCTGAGCGCCTGAAGTAAAAAAAAAAAAAAAGCAACTATGAGCAGAAAAGCGCCCGATATTATTTGCGTTTTTTCCATTGTCCAATCGAATGAATGGAGAGGCAGGCCTTCCGTTGTGCTGACGAAATTTACAGTTGCTTGGACACTGCTATGATGGAGGAGAAACTTGTTGTGGCTGTCGCAGGTTACCCAGAGCTGTATGACTTCACAAACAGAAAGTAAATAATATGACAGTTTAACAGCAAACCAAAGAGGGCTCGCGCTACACTGACAGGACAGCTGATTCAGTGGTAACATAAAAAACCGCAGCGAACTGCTCTTTTTTTCTAAAATCAACCAAAAAAGGCAGTGCGGTGCGCCTCGTGTTTTCAGACCTGAAAAACGTGTTCTGTCTAATCGGGGCCTAAGTGTCACTGATTATAACTCATTAGCATTAGTTTTGGCAAGTGTCCAGATAAACTCATCAAACGATCCGCAATAACAGACAAAGCAATAGTGACCACGTAATAAAAACAGTTACTCACACTTGTGTGGTGTGACATTTAGGGCTGCACGATTTATCGCACGATGCGCAAAATAACATTGAACTTGAACGTGATTATCGCTTAAACGCGATTCTTAGTGCGATTATAAAATCGCAAAGGCTGCAATTATTTTTTATGCACAGCTTGTCAATGAAGTATGGCTCCAAATGCTGATCCATCTGAAAGCACTGCGAGTTTGAGTCACTTATAATGTACATTTGAAAAAGCAACACACGTCAAACATCTTTCCAGACATGAGAAGCATTTATTAACATCTTTTCCAACAAAAGACAACATTTAATAACATGTTTTTTTCATAAGACACTTGAGCATCCTTCTGTGAGATGATGTGGCGTCTTACACAGAATAATCCATCAAAGTGTTTCAATCTTCTGTTTATTCAGCTACAGTCATATGATGCATTAACTTCTTCTGCGGCAGGGCATATTTGGAGTTTCTGCACAAGAGCGCCCTCTGGCTTTCAGATGGAGAAGCATTTACTACTGTTCACAGAGCTGTACAGCTCTGACAAGCTGCACATCAAATAATCGCAGCCTTTGCCAAATCGCGTGCAATTTTATAGCGATAAATCGTGCAGCCTTAGCGACATTACTGTCGGATCCAATATAGTCAGCACAGCATCGCCTTTTAATTTCAATGTTGCTGAAAATCCTGCATTGAATTGTGCCTTGTTTGTAAACAAATCCACGGTAAAATGAAGTGAACAAAGTCAAGTCAAGTCAAGTCACCTTTATTTATATAGCGCTTTTTACAATGTAGATTGTGTCAAAGCAGCTTTACATTGATAACTGGTACATTATTTGGCTGCACAGCGGCTCTTAAAAGAATAGTGTCAATGCAGGCAGATCAAAGCACTGTTGAATATCAAAAGTCAAGTCAAATGTCAAGTGTCCCCAACTAAGCAAGCCAAAGGCGACAGCGGCAAGGAACCCAAACTCCATCAGGTGACATCAGGTGGCAGACAAGTGGCAAATAGGTGTTTAAATGGAGAAAAAAACCTTGGGAGAAACCAGGCTTAGTCGGGGGGCCAGTTCTCCTCTGGCCAACAGTGCTTTGTTACGATTCAGGAAGCTATAATAAGTCCGACAGGATCGCAACATTCAAAGTATTTATTCCAGTTCCATCCAATTGAGGATTGTATTCATCACGGCTGTTGAGGAACTGTGTCGTGGCTGTCGTGTCGATGAGGCCCTCACAGTGGATGATCTAGTTGACTCAATCTCTGCTGATACGTCAGGGCTGCGTTGTGGTCGTGTAAAGGCGCAGGTCCTTGGTCTCACCTGGATACGGCCCGGATCCGGTTGACTACGGTGAACCTCGGGATAACCAGAAAGACTAATATTAGCGTAGATGCCATTCTTCTTCTGATGTAACGAGTACATCAGGTGTTATAGGAAGTGTTCCCGGTTCCGGCTGACCTAATTTATGCAGCCTAATAATCCTTTAACGGATTTGAAAGTATAAATTGGTAATGTGTTATGTGTATGCCAGGTTAAAGAAATGCGTTTTTAGTCTAGATTTAAACTGACAGAGTGTGTCTGCTTCCCGAACAATGCTAGGAAGATTGTTCCAGAGTTTAGGTGCCAAAGGAGCAAGTTCTTACTGACGCAGTCTGGAACTTCATTAAAAATAAAGTTCATCCACTCTTTCCTAATGTTGGGATCAGAAGGAAGGCAATGCAAAGACTGTGTTGTTCCACAACTTGGCACTGCACAGCGTCTTGTTGTCATCTTTAGCGTTTAGTTTCTGCGCAGACCTGCATTTGCCTCTCTCGTTATTTACTTACTATATGCGTGAATCGGTGGGCGGAGCTTTTATCTTCTTCTGCGGAGGCGGTGTTTAGCCACACTATTACGTCATAAAGTGGCACATTCCACGACCTTCCATTTTGGCAGATTGGCTTCAATATAAGCTGTTTTTAGACTAACGAGAAAGTTTTGAGCTCTGAAACTTACAGGATGTTTTTATAGTACAATGACCTCTTGTATGTCAAAAGATCAAGGGAATTTTGATTTCTCAGTTCATGACCCCTTTAATTCTGCAGTTAAACCACAAAACTGATAAAACTATTAAAAGTCACTTTTGTTAATTGAAATAAAGCTGACAATAAATAAAATAAAATTTAAATATGAGATGTTTTATAGTTTATAGAAAATATGTAAACTTTATAAAAATGAAAATTTATTTGGCAACTAACTCAAATAAAAGAAGTTTAAGCTGAAATGTGTTAAAAATTGAAATAAAAATTAAAGGTAAACATAAATATTGAAAAAACTAATAGAAATGACAAAGGCACATAAAATGATTAAAACTTAAAATATAAAAATAAAAGCTAATTCAAAATATTAATAAATACTATCATATAAATAACACAAAAATAACACTGAACATTGAATTGTTTATTTGCAGTGTAATTTATTTGATCAGTGAATAGTTTAAGTTTAAGGACCATGCAAAAGAAACTGATTTACTAAAATGAATCTGGCTTCCCAACACGATAAAAGAGAGAATAGTGTGCAGTTGCTCATTTTGCTGTAAAGCTGAAAAATACGCAGAAAAATACTGTGATGTAGCATTTTGTCACATTTACAACTTAGCAACTGCTATTCTCCAACACTGTTCATGGTAGCTTTTAACTATAATAAATGGATTGACATGTTCGTGCCACATCATCCATCTGATCTCTTGCTAGTGGGTCTGTGACAGGTAAAAGCTCTTGCCCATTGTCAAGTAATAAGTGAAAAAGTAAAAATTATGACTGTTTGCTGTTTGTTTGCTGCTGCCGTTGTCTTAGTAACGGCACAGTGGTTAGTCTGGAATTGTGCTTCCAGGTTTTTTGTTCTATGGAACTAGTTAGCTAGTCCATGTTGTGCTAGTTTGTGGCAACACTGTTAGGGTTGCCACAGTGACAGTGTGTTTGTCAGGGTTGCCGTGGTGACAATGTCGCCGTGGCGCTAACTGTGATCTCCCACAGAATGGCTCCCAGGCGGACAGCACTCAAGATGCCGCAGCGAAGAGGACGCAGGCAAGTCTGAGCGGCAGAGGACCAGCATGCACCTCTCCCACCCTGTCCCTTTAAATCCCGGCCTTAAACCTGACTCAGCCTCAGTCAGCAAATCATAGCATAGACGCAGCAGAAAACTGATATAGCAGAAAATGTCTTTGCTGAAGCTGAATATATCTTTAGGAATTAAACCTCTGGTGTTTATAGCTGTCGACATGCTTTCCTGCTAACAATGTTTTGCTAACACTATCACGTTAACACAATGTTAAGTGCATTTTAGACATTTGGCCGAGTTGCTTGCAACCTACAATGACATTAATGTGCCAGACATCAGAATTTAGATGCCAGCGTTATTGCAAGACAACCTGAAATGTTAACATTTTATTTACACTAAAAACAAATTAGTGTATCAAAATGTCATTCAAATACAATGGTACATGAATATGGTAATCATTCAGAATTTGATTTGCAATAGTATTTTGAAGTACCAAAGTATTACATCAGATAGCACTATTGTACCATGGTACCGCCAGAGTACTTATTTGTAAGAGTGCCTTTCCGTGATTATGCCTAAATAAGATTTATAATATTTTTTAACATTTTATAATATTGCCATATTTTGTGAAAAAGCCAGGCTTCAGCTAATTTTCACTTTTAACTTTAATGTTAAAAAGATGACCTTAAAAAGTCATATGTTATGTCGTCATGCAGGTTTAATTCATACATTTCTTTATATTCAAAATGTTTAATATTTATCAATAATGCAATTGCATGTTGATTACTATTACAGTTTACATAGATTGGTATGTTGACTAACACATTAAAAATGCACATGTAAAGTACTTGATTATAATTTGAAAATGTTACAAGTTAATATATTTTATATGTACTAAATTGTAAAATCAGTGTGTTTACACATATATTTAAATGCATGACATACAAGTTTCAATAGAAATGATATTAACATTTATTTTAGTTTACCATAAATGTTTTTAACCAGATTTCAAAAACAATTGAAATAATTATGAAATTACATCTAAAGATATACTTAAATCCAACTTAAGTGGGTCAGAAAAAGCACTGAAGTTCATTTAATATAAATTTAAACTATTATACATTTTCTAACATTCAATTAAGAGTCCAAAAACAGGCTACGAAAAACAAAAAAAACCAAAAAAAAAACATTTGTACTTTTGCACTTTTAAGCATATTTTTTTAAACTATATTATCTTTTTTGCACAAGGGATGTCTTTTTAAAGTCAATAAAGATAAAAGATTATTCTAATTCAAAATATAAGCTGAAATATAAGTTGAACTCTGGTGGTAACAGTTCAGAACAAATTCCAGGTGCCAGATTTACAAAAAAGGGCAAATTAGCATGAGAGCGCAAATCCTCAAATGTGCCTATGGGAGTGGCAAGTTTTGCGCATGATCTACTGCTGACACTCAAATTAAAGAACACAGACGCAGTCAAATCATTTACATAATGACCAGTGCAGTTTATCAAGAGCAGTGCAAATTAGCGTTGGGTCGCAAATAAGCAGAGTAAATGCTCATCAGGTGTGGGTCGAAACAGGCGCAACTTGTTATGTGTAATATACGGATATAACGTCTTCCTCTGGCATTCCAAAGAAATTAATATGAGTGGAAAATATTTTCTCCCTTCTACCACGCGCTCTCTGTCCTCTGCGGTGTCTCCTCCTAGCAGCAACAATTGCAGCCATGTCGCAAAATGGGTTAAGACATGCTTTTTTTGGGCGTTAAATAATGGCACAAATACCAGTAAATTGACTAGTGCAAACATTAGTAAATTGCGTTGCTTGATTCATTTAAATACTCTCCTCCCATAAATTTTGCATCTGAAAGGGAATCTCCTACAAATGCATATGCAATAAGGTCAGCCGCAAAAATAATTCAGTCCATGCCTTTTCAGCGCTAATTTTGCACTGCGTGTCTTTAGTAATTCCCAACAGTAGTTTTTTAATGCCAAAAGAGGGTTTGCGTTGGCGCAAGCTGTTAGTAAATCTGGCCCCAGATGTCTAAAATGTAGTGAAAGCTCATTTTAATATATTCACATTCCAATATTTAATTGTATACAGGAAACAGAGTCCTAGATAAAAGTAAATTAATTCAGATGATAAGAAATAGTATTCTCTCAGCATTGTGTAACATGATATCCTCCTGGTCTGTATCAAACCTTCCTCCATCTTAGAAACACTTGAATCATGATTTGCTGCTCTCTCTGTCTTTCAGTGGCATTTGCTGACTGTACAGTAGATTAACTCTTGTCATTGCGCATGCATCTGCCTTGTAACCCTCTAACAGACTTTGATCTGCTGCTCTGGTTTGCTGTTCTTGGTTTTCCCTTTCTCTGTATGCCCTGGATCAAGGCTATCTTAACCAGGGCATGATGGGAGCTCTGAGTATAGCATCTTTCTGCTTGTAGTGTGTGGCAGTGATTTTATTTACAAAGGCCTTGTGAACATCACTGCCTTCCTGTGTTCTCACAGGCCAATGAGAAAGAGGATAATCGCATGAAAAACGTCCCTGTGCCAGTGTACTGCCGCCCTCTGGTGGAGAAAGACCCCAACAGGAAGGTACAAGATGACTGATGAACACACAGACTGTTGGTTCTGATGTTGTGAAGTTCTGAACTCAGACTCTTGTTCTTCTGACACAGCTGTGGTGTGCTGCTGGCGTGGATCTCACTGGCTGGAAGACAACCAATCAGGAGGCTGCAACTGTGAAGCCATCCAATGGCTCTGATCCCTTGACTGGTGAAGATGAGGGCGGAGACGGCAAGAGCGAGCAGGGCTCACCAGAGAAAAAGAAGGTAAACAGCTTTAATAAAAACACGAGAATGTAATTAAAGGGGAAAAAACACTTTTTGAAGACATTCAAAATAAACAAAAATTTGGGGTCAGTAAGATTTTTTAAAGAAATTAATACCTTTATTCTGTGTTGCATTAAATTAATCAAAAGTGTCAGTAAAGGCATTTATAATGTTAAAAAACTTTTCTATTTCAATTAATGCTGTTCTTGAAATTTCAATTCATCAAAGAATCCAAAAAAAAATAACACATTTCTACAAAAATAAGCAGCACAAATGTTTTTGACAAACTGATGAAATGTAAATATGTACCTTGAATGCAGTGGATTAATGCATCTGCCAAATGCATGAATGTAAATGTAAATGTTTTCAACACTGATAATAATAAGAAATGGGCATTAAATCATCTTATTAGAATGATTTCTGAAGAATCATGTGACACTGAAAACTGTAATAATGCTGAAAATTCAGCTTTGCCATCACAGGAATAAAATACATTTTAAAATGTATTAAAAAAAGAAAACAAATCAAATAAATGCAGATTTGTTGAGCATAAGAGACTCAAAACCAATAAAAAATCTTACCTACCCCAAACTATTGAATGGTAATGCATACAAACACACACACACACACACACACACAGACACAGTGGGAACAGAAAGTCTGAGACCACATTGAAAATTGAATTTCAATCAAATTTAAACCTGGACAGCAGAATTTAAAACAAAGAAATATTATGATGTAAATTTATAGGATTACTTTACTTTCAAATGAAAATTACCCCAAACTTTACTCACCCTCAAGCCATCCTAGGTGTATATGACTTCGTATTTTCTGATGAACATAATCAGAGAAATATTAATAAATATCTTGACACATCCAAACTTTATAATGGCAGTAAGCGTTACCAACGAGTTTGAGCTGAAGAAAGTGTCTCCATCCACATCCATCCATCATAAATGTGCACTCCACAAGGCTTCGGGGGGTTAATAATGTCCTTCTGAAGCGAAGCGATGCGTTTGGGATGGCTTGAGGGTGGCTTGAGGGTAGGATGGCTTGAGGGTGAGTAAAGCCTTTGGTATTTTGGTCATTTTCATTTGAAAATGAACTAATCCTTTAATGAAAAATATTTACAATTCTCCACTTTTTATAATCAAATAAGCAAATTTGTGACATTGAAAGCAAAAGGGAGACAAATCGAGAAATTCATGCAATTTTTTCAGTTATTGCATAATTTGTTATGCAAATAATATTTGTAATCAATTTTTGTATTACTTTTTAATTTCATTTACTTAAAAATGTAATTAAATTAAATTCACTAGCCCAAAATGGGTCTCAGATGTTTCACAGCTTACTCATTTTACTTTCAGTAAAATGTGAATTTTAAACATCATAAATTATAAAGTGAATTAAATCTAAACATTGGTATTTCACCCTCTTCTAGCCTAAGGAACTGCATGAAATGGACTCCATGAGCAGCCGCGTGTGGATTCTGACCAGCACTCATTCAGGCAGTAAAGTGGTCATTATCGATGCAAACCAGCCCTGCTCACTAGTTGACCAGTTTAACGTGTGCAATGCCCATGTGCTGTGCATCTCCAGTGTACCAGGTTTGTGTAGTGTTATATACACAAGTAAATGCACTATCGATTGTAACAAACAGTGTAGCAGATGAGTTAACTGTCACTTGTATTTTTAATGCGTGTGCATGTAGCGGCTAGTGAGAATGATTACCCAGCAGGTGAGATATTTCTGGAGCAGCAGGCTGGAGATGGGGCTTCGGAGGAGAAGGGAGGAGTGGAGGGCATGTTGGCTGGGATCACCATCGTGGGCTGCGCTACTAACTGCAGCGTAGTGCGCAGCAACTGCTCCTCTCGCACTGACACCCCCGTGCAGGACCGAAGCCAAGGTGAGCAAACTGACTCAAGATGTATGTTCTGAATCTGTGAGAATACATATTGGTCATCATATGCTTTGTGTTTAGCTCCCACAGCTCCAGTGTGTAGAAGCTTAGCTGTGTCACAGTCTGCGGAGGAAGCGACAGAAGCCATTGAGGTGTCAGAGGAGACGGGGCCAAGTGAGAACACGGACAGCACCCTCAGATCTTTCACCGAGCATGTCTTTACTGACAACTCACACAGGTACCTTACACATAACATACTTTTAAAACCATAAATGTTACATTAGATAAAAGTGCCTAGCAAATACTGAAATAGATAGCTTTAACATCTTAACTAAATATTGTTAAACCGAATATATGAAGCAAATCGCTTAAATATTTAAAAAATTAAAGGATTAGTTCACTTCAGAATTAAAATTTGCTGATAATTTACTCACCCCCTTGTCATCCAAGATGTTCATGTCTTTCTTTCTTCAGTCGAAAAGAAATTAAGGTTTTTGAGGAAAACATTCCAGGATTTTTCTCCATATAGTAGACTTCAGTGGGGTTCAGCAGGTTGGTCCAAATTGCAGCTTCAAAGGGCTCTACACGATCCCAGACGAGGAATAAGGGTCTTATCTAGCAAAACGATCAGTAATTTTCTAAAAAAAAAAAAAAAAAAATGTAATACTTTTTAACCACAAATGCTCGTCTTGCACTGGTCTGCGATGCGCCACACATGACGTAATCACGTTAGAAAGGTCACGCGTGATGTAGACGGAAGTACCGCGGTAGGGCGTAAAACATTTCCAATGTGATTATGTCATGCGTGGTGCATCACAGAGCAGTGCAAGATGAGCATTTGTGGTTATAAAGTATAGAAATTTTTATTTTTTAGAAAATGACCATTCATTTTGCTATACAAGACCCTTATTCTTGTCATGTGGAGCCCTTTGAAGCTGCACTGAAACTGCAGTTTGGACCTTCAAACCGTTGAACCGTTGGAATGTTTTCCTCAGAAACCTTAATTTCTTTTTGACTGAAGAAAGAAAGATTGACATCTTGGATGACATGGGAGTGAGTAAATTATCAGGAAATTTTCATTCAGAAGTGAACTAATCCTTTATCAACAACACTGAAATAAGTGTGTTCAGTTTGGATGCACACAACATTTGTGTTCATTACTAAAGCAACAGTAGGGTCAGCAGCATTTTCTGTCAGAAACATTATTGGTCCAATTCATTTTAATCCTACCCATAAGTGCACTCCATATAATATGTGTACGTACTCTTACACTGATATATGTGAGATGGTGACAATTGCCCTGCAGACAGAGTAAACTTAAAGTTCAGTCTCTAATCCTTGTCCATGGACTCCTTGTTGATTTTATGTCCCCACCAATATCAAAATCAAACCTACGCCCTTGACTTTTGGAGATGGTTTCGTTATATGTGTTGAATTTAAATGGTCTGCTCTGTGTGTTCTGACATCAGTGAGGCAGGTGTGCCGAAGGAGCAAGTGGCATCAGCCCCCATAGACTCAGAAGAGGCAGGAGACGATAGGGCAGGGACAAGTGCTGCCCCAACCATGTGGCTCGGAGCCCAAAATGGCTGGTAGGCATTACATATTTAATTGCATTTTCACATTATAAAGTCATAATTCCATTTGCAACATTATATGCACCATGTAAATGATTTTGTTAACTCTGTCCACAGGCTTTATGTCCACTCTGCAGTGTCCAACTGGAAGAAATGCCTCCATTCAATCAAACTCAAAGACTCTGTACTGAGTTTGGTGTAAGTAGAATCTAAAGAAGTATGTATGCTACTGTTCAAAATTTGTTATTGTTTTTGAAGGATGTCTTTTATGCTCACCAAGGCTACATTTATTATAACAGTAGTTTTTTTAAATAGTAAATTTTAAAAGAACTGTTACAAATATTTTAAAATGTCATTTATTCCTGTGAGGTCAAAGCTGAATTTTCAGCATCATTACTCCAGTCAGTGTCACATGATCCTTCAGGATTTATCCTAATATGCTGCTTTCCTGCCCAAGAAACATTTCTTATCATCAATAAACAGTTGTGCTGCTTAATGTATTTTTGGAAACCGTCATACTTTTTTTTCAGGATTATTTGATGAATAGAAAAGCATTTATTTGCAATATTATTTATTTGGCTTTTAATAAATTTAACGCACCCTTACTGAATAAAAGTTTAAATCTTACTGACCCCAAACATTAGAACCGTAGTATGTATATTTATATAAAGACCAATAACAAGTATTACCAGTTATATGAAAAATACTGTTATAATTTCTTCTGTCTTTGTCTCTCTGTGCTTCAGACATGTGAAGGGGAGAGTTTTGGTTGCATTAGCGGATGGAACACTTGCAATCTTCCACAGAGCTGAAGGTTTGCTTCATTTTACCTGTGTTAAACTAGAAAAAGAACTGTCATTTATTATTAAAGCAGGGCTTTGCTGTAAATATTTTTATTCATGCTCTCTATACTAACACATGTAAAATGTAAACATAGATGGACAATGGGATCTATCCAACTATCATCTAATGGATCTGGGAAGACCCCATCACTCCATTCGATGCATGGCTGTGGTTCATGACAAAGTCTGGTGTGGTAACAAGAACAAGATCCATGTGATCCAGCCCAAGAGCATGCAGATAGAGGCGAGTCTCAGAGAGTGAATGTTATGTCCTTATCATGATCTTTGTCTTGGGACTTTTATTTTATTTTTTATATTTCTCTCTCTCTCTTTCATATAGAAATCATTTGACGCTCACCCACGCAAGGAGAGCCAGGTGAGGCAGCTGGCATGGATTGGTGATGGTGTCTGGGTTTCAATCCGTTTGGATTCCACGCTCCGCTTATACCACGCACTCACACACCAGCATCTACAAGACGTGGATATCGAGCCTTACGTCAGCAAGATGCTGGGTAACACTTTGCTTCTGTGACGTCAACTCTTCTCATTTATAGGTTCTGGTTAGAGTTTAGTAGTGACATTAGATGTTCGCTGAATTGCCTCCTCTTAGCATTTGAGGCTTAAAATAAAATAAAATTCTATTTTATCATTAGTAATCACAATATAAATGTTTTACATTCTGCTGTGTTGTCTGTGATTGACAGGTACAGGAAAGTTGGGCTTCTCTTTTGTCAGGATAACTGCCTTGCTGATTGGAGGAAACCGTTTGTGGGTGGGGACTGGAAATGGCGTCATCATCTCAATCCCTTTGACTGAAAGTAAGTCTCAGGAGAGTTTGTTTGCACACACAATTCAGTGTTCAATTCAATGTTCACATGATCATCCAAACCTTTTCCCTTTCCACTGATCAAACAAAACATGTCCCTGTCATAATGCATGATGGCTACTCACTGCTTCGGGCGTGTATCACGGTGGGTGTATCACTTGGATGGGTTAAATGCAGAGGACAAATTCTGAGTATTGGTTACTATAATTGGTCTTCATGTGTCACTTTCACTTTCATTGGTTTATGCTGGTTAGTTCTTCTTTGGTGGTCTTCTTTTGGTAGCACGGTCTTTATTTTGAAGCTGGCTTGCCAAGGAAGTCTTGCTGGTTAAGCTAGTAAAGAGGCTTGAATCTCACTAACTCTTCAGCTCATTGGGTTTCCACCACTCTGGGATTAACCTGCAAACTTTAATGTCATCATCCCAGATCATTAACTGCTAGGTCAACCTCATTAATCCATTAATTATCCAACAAACCCTGTGCCACCTCGTCATCTACTTTCTAGCCTTTCGTCTCTGTTCCATTTTCTCTATTGTACCACTACCCTCTTTCGCTTTGTCTCATGAGTGTTGCTCTTCTGTCCTGCCTTGTTTCCCTTCCCACTTCCTCCTTCCTGTAGCCGTAGTGCTTCATCGAGGGCAGCTCCTCGGACTGAGGGGTAAGTGTGGAGCGTTACGACTGTCATTCATATTAGATCAGTCACATCACAATTCTTTTGGGTACACCTTGGTCTTCTTTCATTTATTCCATCGTTCAATTCACTTGATTTCTTTAGCATGTTTTGGTCATGAATGACTTATTTCACTGTGCATTACTATATTTATGTTTATTTAAAATGTTATTTTTTTTGTTTGTTTTTCTTCATTATATACATTTTAATTGTCATTTTTACTGTTTTTATTTATTTTTTATTTTTTGCATGCTTTGAGCTCATTATTACACTGTCTCCTCTTCCGCAGATTCATTTCTTTATTTAAGCTCTGGTAGTTCCTGTGAGTTTCTGTGATTGGTCATTGTGCTTTATGATTAGTGGGTTATATTCTCTTGTAGCCAATAAGGTGTCACCCACGTCGTCGGGGGGCGTGATCCACGTATATGCAGATGACAGTAACTCTGAGAAGAGTAGCTTCATACCATACTGTTCCATGGCCCAGGCTCAACTCTGTTTTCATGGACACAGAGATGCCGTCAAGTTCTTTGTGTCAGTGCCAGGTTAGTGTCAATTTAATAATAGTATATAATATGCTGTGAACTGTGTCAGTCCCAAAATATGCCATCTTGTGTTTCCAGGCAACGTGCTGGCCACCCTGAATGGTAGCGTGTTGGACAGCCCGTCAGAGTCTCAGGGGTCCTCAGCCCCAGCGGACACAGAAGCACAGAGTCTTCAGAACGTACTGGTGCTGAGTGGAGGAGAGGGTTATATTGACTTCCGTATCGGTGAGAAGCACTTGATATGTGAAATTAGCATGTACATTGGGTCATAAAAACATAACTTATCCATTCTGTGTCTTTCTCAGGTGATGGCGAGGATGATGAGACAGAGGAAGCAGATGGTGAAGCTCCTCAGATGAAGCCAGCTTTGTCTAAAGCAGAGAGGAGTCATATCATCGTGTGGCAGGTGTCTTATGGTCCGGAGTAACACGGACAGACACCTCCTGCCTACCCCCTTTCCGCCCTACAAGTCCGCCCCAAAGATAAAAGTATGAATCCTTTCTGTAACTATGCCCCAAATTCTGTACCTAAGCTATGTAACTACCACGGCCTTGTAACTACCCCTTTAAAGTCTTATATTGACCTCTTTAGCCTGTATTTTCCTACCCTCAATTATAACTACCTGTACGATCCTTCAATCCGCCTTGTAACGTTCCCTTTCCAACAAAAACACACAAGGTTCAACAACTTCCTGCATCTTATGACTGAATGGCAATTTCAAATGAAATGCATATAAACAGCTTAAACCAGTACCAAACTACGTTCCTGAAAGAACTACCCAGTTTTTGCCAAATACCGTGACCTTTATCTTTTTCAGCCCCTCAGCACACAGCTCACTCAAAGACAGGAACCCATCGTGAACTCAGAGTTTCAGAGCAGAGTCATTTTTGGAAAAACCAACTAGATGTATATTGGGATACAAGAAGGAAAATGCAAAAGAGACTTGTGTAAATACTGGAATGCATCATGCACTGCAGAGAGAAATGATTGAGTATGTGAGGATAATCAAATAAATGGTGGTCAGGATTTGTGGGTAATCTAGCACAACCCAAATATGTCCCAATGTCATTTCAACTCATTAAGTAAATATGTAAAAGAATATTTAACTAAATTGATTCAAAAAAAAAAAAAAAAAAAGGCACACAAAATCACTTTTAACCAATTGCAGCTAGCCATTTTTTCAACCTAAGTGAGATGTGTGCTGACTGGATCTGCTAACTTTCCTTTGGGATTAAGCATGAGGTTAACAGCTAAACTGAAGCTTTGAGAGAGATGGACGTCCCGCCCAGTCGCCTTGTATGTAAATCAACACTCTGTGTTTTCTGTGTGGTTAAGTATTAAGAAATAAACATGTTTATGTGCTGAATACTTGCTGTCTTCAGCGCCATAATTTATTGAAATGCTGTCATAATTTCATTATATTTTCCTTGAATTAGGAGGTAGAGCAATACTTCATACACACATTTTTAGTGGAAAATACACTACCATATAAAAGTGGGTTTGTTTTTTTTTTTTGAAAGAAAACATTTTTTATCTAGCAAGGACACATTAAATTGTTTCCTGAAAAATTTGATAAGTTTCCACAAAAATATTACGCAGCACGGCTGTTTTCAACATTGATAAAAATGATATGAAATGTTTCTTGAGCATCAAATCATCATATCAGAATGATTTCTGAAGGATCATGGGACACTAAAGACTGGGGTAATGATGCTGAAAATTCAGGTTTGCCATCAGAAAAAAATATATATATTACACTTTTTTTACTCTTTTTTTCATTTTAATTATTTCACAATTTACTGTTTTTATAGTATTTTTGATCAAATAAATGCAGCTCTGGTGAGCATAAGAGAATGTTTTAATGTTTCAAATACATTTTAATAATCTTACCGACCCCCACCTTTTGAATGGTAGAGTACAGTTTACACAAAATAATACACACAAAGACGAATGAACAAAGGAATAATTTATTTGTAAAGTAAGGCGCCCTTTGGTCAAGTGAGTTCCAACCAATACAGCAAGACCAAGCATTATTGAGATATTCAAGTTTTTCAGAGCATGCTGGCCATTGGTCATTCATTATTGCTTTCCTTTTGAGTCATGAATAATAAATGTATTTTTTACGTAGTGCATCAAGATGACAAAAAGCAGGCCCTTATCAAAAATTGGATGTAAAAATGTAAACAATGTCTTTTGAGTGGATGTAAACACTAAGTAAATTTAGAGTAGTGCATGAATTACCAACCCACCAAAGATTGGTAATGAAGTGAATATCTGCAAAGATTAAACATATTTGCAAAGAAAACCTTACAAATGTTCATAACAGCATGAGAAAAGCAGAAAATGGTCACATTCAAAAATAGCTTGACCAATAACTGGATTTCACTGATACAGACCTTGTCAACATAAGCTACCTGTTCCTTTGTTATTTTGGTCACTCTATGGCTTGATCAGAGCAGCCTTCACTCTATGAGGAGCAGGTATCAAATGCAGATGAAGCTGCAAAAGCTGTATGTTATGATGAGTGCATGAGTGTTACATGACGGCTTTCAGGCGTAGATCCAGTGCTGACTGCACTCTTCCCAGCAGAACAGCTCATGATGTTCGAACCACAGTGAGATCTCTCTCTGAGCACTGTCAACTGAATCACTGCCATGGATCACATTCCTGCAAAAGAAAAACAATTTAACACCCATCTATCCAGTCGTCCATCCATCCATCCATCCATCCAGTAAAACATGTACATACACACACACTAACCTGCTCACTTCCACACAAAAGTCTCCTCTGATAGTGCCTGGGAGAGAGTCTGCTGGATTTGTCTCTCCAAGCATCTTTCTGGCGGTCTTTACCACATCCAGCCCTTGCCATACCTAATAAAACACACATAAATACCCACATAAAGTGTAGTCTGACATACCATTAGACGTCTTCATAGCAGCATAAGTACAGAAATCCTCTCTTGGACCAATACGGAGGCACAGTGTTTCTTACCATAGCAACAATGGGACCGGAGCTCATGTACTTGACCAAGCTGCTGTAGAAAGGCTTCTCCCTCAGGTCCCAGTAGTGCTGTCTGAGCTGCTCCTCTGATGCCTACAAGCACATAGTACACAGATGATATATTTCTTATGATATAGTATTCATTTTCGTTATGAAAGCTCAGTGAAAGATACTCCAGTGGTGCTCTCACCTGCAGGAGCTTCATGCCGACCAGTTTGAAACCCTTGCGTTCAAAGCGGCGGACGATCTCACCTACCAGTCTGCGCTGAACACCATCTGGCTTCACTGCGATGAACGTGCGCTCGTTTGCGCCAGTCCATCCTGAGAAAAAAAAAAAAAAAAAACATCTGAAATTAAATCCTTTTAAAACCCTCTCGACTCTCAAAGACATTACTTGTTTTTTTTTTAAAGTACTTTATTACAAAAAATAAAACGGGTCTGACAGAGGTTAGAGTGGTATTCTAATTTATTACACATACTTCATTCTGATTGGTCAATCACGGCATATATATGAATATTTGGGTCATTGACGAATAAGGTTTTTTAAAGTGTAAAAAAAAAAAAACAATCGAGATAATTACGTTTGAAGTTTTATTAAGTGTTAACAATGACATTATTAATCAATTAACAGTGCTTTTGTCATTTTTTACAAGATAGACAAAATTTGTCACAAAAGTCATTCGGTAAAAAATTTCAGTTTTACCGAATGACACTTATGGTAATACTGAATGATGATATTTTCAACCAATGCAAAAGGACAATCAAACATTTTATATGTTAGTACAATTTTTTTTTAAATATTACAACATTTTCCATGTTTTATAGCGGTTGCACCGAATTACCTGATGTTTTGGGAAATGCGTATGAGCGTGAGTGAAAACATTAATTTTTCAAATAGTTAAGAGAGAGTTAATTATTTTGCTTCACTAACATGTGGTCCTTTGCAGGTGTCTGAATGATGTCACATCCTGTCACATGATATTGACCACATGACTTGATCCTAAAGGGTCCCTTTATATTGGTTACTCAGAATGACATCAATTAAATTCATTTTTCCGGACATTCTTTCTCAGAACAAAGCAACGACTTCTACACATAATTTTAATACCATTTTGTACTGTGTTGATATATGATGTTATAAAATCATGCCAGAATAAAAAAAATATATACATTTATTACATTTTAAGATATTTTAATCACAAATGAAATGGCTGTATTGACCATTGGACAGTTAAACCGAATGACCTTTTGACACATCTTTAAAATACCTTTATATGTAGCAAAAAACCTTTTGGATTTAATAAAAGAGATCTAGTTGTAGTACCTTACATACTTTGGATGTCATATCTTTGTGTTTTATTATTATTAAGGCCTTTAGACAAAAAAAATGACCCATAATATATATATATATATAGTGTGTGTGTGTTTGTGTGATGACCCTTTCTACATATCTGTGCTTGCACTGTATCTCTCCGCGGTCAATATAATAAAACAAATTAAACAAATCAATATTTCATTTCCATATATTTATTTATTTGGTAAGCATCCGAGTAATATGCGGGGTAATGCAGTGAAACTCCCTTCAGATTGATACAAAGTTTATTTTGACTAGCTGTATAAATATCTAATAACGTACAGAAGCAGATATATTATAATATTGGCGTATATACAACAAGCTTAACATACGCACAAAAATATTTCAAAATCGATCTACACATTATAAATAAACCATTATGAAAGTAGAATATGACCTAAAATCCTATTAATACCAAAGCAATAAACCTCTTAGTCCTCGCCATCTGTATAGGTCACAAACATAACTGGCGTTGACTCAGAACTCATGACAAATGTATTTACTTGCAAATTAATATTATTATAACTTTATGAAACGCATATAGTAGTCAATATCATTTTAGCGCAATCTATTTCTGTTCTAGTTCCCTGCAGAACAAAAAATGTGAAATTGCTTGAGGTTTCTTTGAAAGAGCACGTATTCTTCTGCATACCTGAGTCAATGATCCTCGCGTGTTTTGACGCTAAATCAGCGAGCTCTTTTGTGTCGGATAATGACCTTTTAGAGCCCATTATATGTGCAGCCGTCTCGCGCGGTACTGCACACCAACTGACCAATCACGGGCGAGCAAGGCGCAGGCAAATACTTAAGAACCAATCGCAGCCAGGGACACAAACTGCACTATTAATAGGATCAAGCCAAGAACATGCAGAGGAAGCATTTTATTAACCCTTTTTTTTATTATTATTACTTAAATGTTATGAATTTTTATGTTTATGAACAATCTCAAATGCTATTTCGTTAACAGAGTAGACTAGGACCCAAGACACATTTTAGGTGGTAACCTACTTATGAAAGGGCCGCATGTGTTAAAGCCGCGAAATGCTTTTGCGTTACTGCATGTTGCTACTTCGTATGCCTTAGTCCCGAAACAAAGTACAACCACTCCTACAACTTAGCCATATGGGCGTACATACCTAGCGCTGTACGTGTACATCTGGATAATCAGCCTAGCAAACAATAACTCACGGGATGAATTGGGAATAAACCGCCGACATGAGGACTGCTTGAGTCGTCCCATCACTTTAAATTTGATTCAGCAAATAAAACGACTACATTTCCCTTAAGGCATTACTTACCCGTCTTGAAAACATTCGCAAATATTGTTAAGAAAAGTATGATCATCTTCGCAGAGCAGGAAACCGGGCTGCCTCAAGAGTTTTCGGAAGAGAGAGGGAGGAGACGCGAGCGCGCGCTGATGATGAGTGTAGCTAGGTGACATGCGCGTGCTTGCCTGATTGTGTATGTCCGCACTACATAGAAAACATCTCTATATTAAAGGTTTTCAACTAGAGGTCCTTATATATACATATTTCCAAATGTGTGTACATTGACTTTCGTAGCATTATAGAAAATAATGTTACACAGGGGTTGTCTACATCAGTGTTTCTCAACCAGGGGTCCATGGACCCGTAATGGTCCTTGACATAATACCAGGGGGTCCTTATAAAAATCTGAATATGAATTTTTGTATATTTTGTCATTTGACATGTTCCCATAAAAGAAGAAGATAATATATGTATAATATAACTGACGAAATGACTAAATATATAACAAGTCAACTAATGTAGTAGTAAATTATACTTGATTGCATTTGGTCGTCACAAAGGCATTAATGATACCAATGAGCCTTGAGGATGGTTCCAAATATGACAGGGGTCCATTACTCAAAAAAGGTTGAGATGCACATGGTAACGGTTAAAAACATACAGTTTTTGCTCAATGATTCTCAGTGGTGAATTTTATTAGATTTTAATGACTTTAAGGCAATTTTGTAAGAATTAATTTTGTAAAATAATGCCTTAAAGCAAAAATCTTTTTCTTTCTGCAAAATATTTCTTTTGATATTTGGGGAAAATATGATCTGGACATGTTCTTGACAGGTTTTGTGAGTTTCACACACGAGTTTACATGAATTTGACTGAAAATCAATCTTTAAAGAGGTCTGCGGTATGCTTTATGATCTACTACAAAACTAGACCAAATTCAGTTTAGCCATTTTTATTCTATATCTGTAATGCATACAACTTAAACATATTTAGCTTACATATTGTAAAGAATATTACACATATATTAACACAGATATTAAAAATGAAGAGTCTTTCCACAGAGGATTCTTCTATTGGTCACCTGTCCAAATGTGCTAAAGAAATCTCCTTTTTTCTTCCTCAGTAAATAGCGACATGATCCAAGGAAGATGGATGAAAATATAGCTATATTTTGTTCTAATAAAACATAGCATTAATCACAAACAAGTCTTTTACTGCAAGCAGTGCCCATCAAATTAGGAGCAAGAGAAGTTCCCATCAAGACCACTGCAACAGAACTCAGATCTCCACAGCATGACCTTCAAGTGGACCTGAGCATCAGACAGGTGTACCCTCTTGTTTCTTCTCATCCTGACTCCTGAAGTACTCATAATTGAGCAAAACATCCCGTTTCAATGGTAGAGAGGGCTCTGGGATAGTGCTGACATCCACACCCAGCTGTTTGGCTTGCTGGGCCAGGATCATGGCACGCAGCAGGGGCGGGTATTTCACATAACGGACAGGGGGCTCAGGGACAGGTTCACAGTGCTTGAAGACCTCTTCTTCATGTTTGGGCACCAGTCGCCAGTCATGATACATTACTTTATCCACTTCACGCTCTGCAGGCTCCTTTTTACCTGAAACACATCCAAATTATGTGTCACAGTGAGGCTGCTGTATTTATTTACTACATTTGTTAATTATTTGCTTGCTACATTTCTTTACTCTGTATAATTATTCTACTAAAAACATGTAACTCAGGTAATTCACTACCGTTCAAAAGTTTTGGGTCAGTAAGATTTTTTGAAGGTTTTTTCATACCAAGGTTAGATTTATTTGATCAAAATAGAGTAAAACAGTAATATTGTGAAATATTATTACAATTTCAAATAGTTATCCATTTGAAAAAAATTTTAAATGTAATTTATTCCTGTGATCAAAGCTGAATTTTCAGCATCATTACTCCAGTCTTCAGTGTCACATGATCCTTCAGAAATCATTCTAATATGATGATTTGATGCTCAAGAAACATTTCTGATTATTATCAATGTTGAAAACAGTTGTGGATATACAAATGTGTTGCTTAATATTTTTGTGGAAACTGTGATACATCTTTCTCAGACCAGTCTAGATCTGCTCCAACCACACCCCTGTAAAATATTAGGTGCTGAACATTTACTGAGCTCAATTTCCCATTTAAACAATTTTATCACAATTACTCCAGTAGAGGCCAGTATAAAAACAACTAGTCATTAGTCTTAGATTTACATTTATTCATTAAGCAGATATTTTTATTCAAAGTGACTTTTAAAACAATTGACCTTAAAATATATTAGAAATGCCACAAATATTAAGAAGTCATATGGCAGAACATATTTTTAAGGAACTAACTTTTATTAAAAAGAAGTGACCTTATTAATGGTTGTGGATTAGTTAGGTATTCACAGAAAAGGTCTTTTCTTACCTCTAAATGTTAGAATACCCCATGCTTTCCCATGATCCATGTTCTAAAGGAGAAAACGTCAGTGTTTGATTTCACACATGCACTCATACATAAACATTTGTACAATTAAAATAATCACACACACAGAACGTACCTCTGCTGTATAATCCACCTTGACTTTTGTTATTTTCCAGTAGCATGGCTCTGTATGCTCGTCCAGCCATGATTTGCGTGTGAAGAGTCGACCCACACCAAACATGCGCATGCCAGCTAGTAATGTAAAGAGGCGGGTTTCTCTCCGCACATCCTTCCAAGCCAACACTGGCAGCTTTTTGCCAGTAAAGGGCCGCGTCATGGTGTCGTAGTCTAAGGCATAGCGCTGAGAGTCCTGGGGCCGATTCTTCAGCTCCCGGTAGGCCCGGATCTTCCGTGCCATCTCGGCTATAAGCCTCAGACGCTTTTTCTTTACCATGTTGCCTGGATGATCAAGAAAAGAAAATTACAAAAAATTATGCACCAAAATATAGACACAAATATACTTGAGTGCTGCTGCCAGTAATGCAAAAAAGCAGGGTATATCAAAAACTGAGACATTCTGAAATTCATGTAATGTTCAGTTCAGCTTTTCACTCAAATTGATGCTGAAAATATAATTTGAAATGAAAAAAGTGAGAAAATGTAAACAAAATAGAAGCATTTAAACTATTCATTTACATTTTTGGACTTCACTGTATATATAACCAGTGAACTCACAAAGAATTAAAATAAACTGGAAAAAAAAGTCTTGAATATTATCTATAAAAGTCTGTTATTATAAGTATTATATGTAAAATACCATATGAGTCAATAATTAAGAGCATGGTACACTGTTACTTATGTGTTGATGTATTTCGCACAAAACACTCAGAAGACTTTCTCTCAAATTATTAATTAGTTACCAATTATTTAACACATTACGATATAGGTTTGAAAGCATATTTAAAAAAACATTTAAGTATATATAGAGATGTGATTTACAGTTGTAGCTTTGATCTCTCCATTGATGACACCGCGTATTATTCAGGAACCGTTAAGTATCAATTTTGCCAATATTTCCTCATTATTTTGGACGTATGTTAATGTAAAATGTACAATATATCTAACAGAAACATCTGAACAGCAACAACTTTCAACGGACTAGCTGCATAGTCTCGTGCACACATGCTGCACGTGTTACAGCAAATCACAAGGTATTAGATAAATGGGTGAACGCAAAGCACTACGGCCAGAGCCAAAAGAAGAATAATGAATTAAATAAATACAAATAAGCCCACATTTCAACCCATTTCCAGTCAACGACAGTTATCTTACCTATCTGTTTGATTTGACCTCCACACAATTACGTCACAGCCTGCTGCTGTCCGTTACGGAAATCAGTCCGTGCGAAACGCGCGTGCGTGTTCCTGTTCCGCTTAGAGCGACAAACACTAACGATTTTGTAGTCCATAACATATACTTTGAAGCAGTATTTAAAAAAAAAAAAAAAAAAATATATATATATATATATATCTATATCTCAGATATTTCTCACTTATGTGACCTTAAATATGTTCAGCTACAAACGCTGTCAATTTGTTAGTCAGGCCTAAGTTACATAAATAATCTCTTCTGCAGTATTCATTATGCAACATTTTGTCAGAAATATTCTGTACAAAATTAATTAGAAATGCATCATCCAAAAGTATGAGGTGTAGTTTAAATTTTCTGTAATAAGACCAACACTATAATTGATTTTTGGAAACCTTTATTAAGATCTCAAAAAGAACAAACAAAAACATATTCAGCCCCTATTTTAATGCATATATAATTTTCCTTATTTTTTTTTTCTTGACTCATATAAAAGGCCATGCTTAAGGAAGGTTGTAGAAGTAGTAAGAAAATGAAGAGAGAAGAGAATAGAGAATGAGAGAAAGAGAGCGCTTATGACATACAATACGTGCAGAAGACAGTATAGGGACCTGTATATATATCTATACATACAATAAGCGCAAAAAGTGCTTTATGCATAACAAAAACATGATTTGCTTTTTTTTTTTTAAACAATGACTTACAAAACCTGCAATATAAACCCCATATGAATTCAATATGAACCTCATGTAGAGATGTTGCACAGATTGAAAACTGAATCAACCTCTACTTCTGTTAGCATCAGTCAGTTTGACAACTGCATCAAGGTATTTTCAGGGAAACTGAATTCCTCTGGAAATACTGTTCAGATACACATACACACACACTTTGAGTAATAACTAGGGCCCAAAGTAATTCCTAGAGACAAAAACTGTCAAAATACACAAGCATTTTCCTTACCATTTCAATGTAATGGTATTTAAAACACATTTATGCAGACAATATTCATCATGACGTCACTGTTGTCACTTACTGTCTGTTGGTAAGTCCAAGTTTGATAAAATAAGAATAGAGTAAAAACATACAATGGTTGTTTAAACAAAGAGGGAACAGACCTTGGCACTCTGAAGTGCCAAGATGTTTGGCTGGCCTGTAATGGAGAATGACATGTGAATATGCATTACTGAAGAGAAGATCAGGTAACGTCTCCTGCCTCCAAGGGACACCAGTAATGAAGAAACTTACAGTATTGTATGGTTTGTGTTCTTTGTGCATGGAAACAGTTTGAGTGTTTGCCTGTGTTTCATATGGTTGCACGTTATTGTTCCCCACATCAAAACAGGTTTATGAGGTTCATATCTTGCTTTTTGTCTGAAGAGCTAATGGTCTTCATTCCACTGGGAGTTCACAACAGAATAAAAACTGACTATGAATACTGTAACTACCTTTAGAGCCTTGAATGATAGATGAATATTTAGCGACAAAACTAGTAAAACAGGCTTGACTGACCTTGAATTCTTTTCAAAGTTATTTAGCAAGCTCTGTTATCCACCGTTGTGATTGACAGCACACGTCCAGTGTTTATACATGTCGATTCTTCTTTATTTGTGGAGACATTTTCTGATGTGTGCATAATGACAAGCTGAGTGGATGCGCGCACGGCACACGTGGCCTCAGGTCCAGCGGCAACGTTTCCGCTGGCAGGCCTCCGGGTCAGAGGAGCAGCCCTCAGAGTCACTGCCCGAGGAGGGTCCTGGCGGGGTGTGTGTGTTCGAGTGCATGTGCGTATGATCCAGACTTAGCACCCATCCCAGTTTGGAGTGAAGAAGGTGTCTGAGGCCGGGCGGCAGGGGCAGGACTCGAAGGGCATCGACTCCAGATGGGAGCAGCTTGCGGAGTCGTGAGCAACAAAGGTACTGTAGAGAGGTGGGAGCAGAGACGGAGCGAATCACCTTCATGCTGCTTTTGGCCGCGGTGGAACACGCCATTGGAAAAACACGTTTATTCTTCATCTCTGTAGCTGCTACACCTGCCACACACACAACATACAGGTTAAATGGTATTTAATGAGTGGGTTAACAGTGATAAACCTGCTCTCCAGGTGTGTGACTGTTCAATAGTGTCTAATCTCCAAAACACAGGGATGTGCAATTAGATTTAGAGTAGTCTGAACAACTAGTTATTATAGCTTTGTAATATCATGATCACAAAACACGGATAGGACCTGTTTCTTATGCATATATGGACGCAAAGCAAGACTCTTGAACAAAGTAACTGACAATTATTCAAATAAGTAGACTACTATAACTACCATACTATTTGTTACAAAAATTGGCACTTTGTAGAGATGTTTTAAAGGGGGTGAATTTAGAGATGTAATCTTTGTAATCTTTCAAACATAGCAAAGACCTGATGTAAATCCACGTAATAATTGTAATTCTAACTATAATTACAATTTTAACGTCATTTAAAGTTATGTTGCAAATTAGAGAAAACTGAAATACACACACACACACACACACACACACACATATAACTGCTCAATAATAAGAAAAATACAATAATAATAAGTATATAACAATATTTTATTACTGTTTATTACAGTTAACTAAACAGAAAAAAATTAAATGGTAATATTGTCAAAAACATGTTTGTCTGGTTACTATAGCTTTGACATTTCCTGTTGACATTCTTAAAAACATTCTTTTCCAGGAACATCACTGTTATCTGTTACATATCATCTCCCTTAGAGATAAACTGACACTTAAAAATGTGAATTATAATTCAAAAACAAAAAAAGATAAGATCGCAGCTGAAAGTCTGTTGTGCAAGATTAGCTCTTACCGATGCACTTGCGATTTTTGTAGAAAGTGAGAGTGCCGTGCCAGGTGTCCAAGTGAACGCCAATAATGGATCCCTGCCCGAATCGTGACGAAAAGCTCACTTTATCACCGTTGTGATGTAACAGACCTGACAAAAACACATATGTAACATTGCAAAAGAATCCTTATGCACTATGCTTTCATGTAAAGTATAGGTGTTTTGAACATAAGTATGTGTTTTCGAACTGAACCCGTTTTACCTGTATATGACAGACCCCAGCTGTCTTCATCTTTCCCTAGCAGGCTACAGAATGTGTGTCTGTATTTGTCCAGATTCACATCTGATGTGCCAATACCAACCATCTAACATAAACAAACAGAGAATTCAACCATTAAGAATAAACAATCCCACATAAACTACCGTTCAAAGGTTTGGGGTTGGTATGAAGTCTCTTCTGCTCACTAAGGCTGCACTTATTTGATCAAAAACACAGTAAAACAGTAAAATTGTGAAATGTTATCACAATTTAAAATAACGGTTTTCTATTTTAATATATTTTAAAACGTATTTTATTCCTGTGATGGCGAAGCTGAATTTACAGCATCATTACTCCAGTCTTCAGTGTCACATGATCCTTCAGAAATCATTCTAATATGATGATTTGATGCTTAAGAAACATTTCTTAGTATTATCAATGTTGAAAACAGTTGTGCTGCTTAATATTTTTGTGGAAACTAGCATTGACAAATTCAAATCTCATTCTGTCATTTTTGCCTGTGGAGTGCCTCAAGGATCTGTCCTTGGTCCACTTCTATTTTTAATCTACATATTTCCTCTGGGTCAGATCATGCGGCACCATGGTTTTAATTTCCAGTTACACTGATGATACGCAATATCTATTTTACTGTACAGCCTAATTCTGTCTTTTCTCCCTCTTAACATCTTGCTTTCATGAACTCAAAGAATGGATGGCTCAAAATTACTTAAAGTTGAATACAGAAAAAACTGAAATTCTGTTAGTAGGCCCTAAATCCCTAGTCTCCTCCCAACTTGACTTCTCCATTAACGGAGTTATAGTCCATCCCTCTTCCACTATACGCAATCTCGGTGTATTGTTTGATTCTAGACTATGTTTTGAACCCCATATCAATCAGCTTGTCAAGTTCTGTTTCTTCCATCTTCGCAATATTGTCCATTTACGACCCTCACTAAATTTCAAAGACACTGAAACTGTTGTTCATGCTTTTATAACTTCATGTCTGGATTATTGCAACTCCTTGTTTTATGGCCTACCTAACAAAGTCCTAAATCACTTGCAGCTAATTCAAAATTCAGATGCTCAGGCCCTCACATTCACCAAAAAAAGCTCGTCATGATTCAGCACCTTCATGGTTCAGCCGGTACTCTGAGATCGAGCTCTGACAAACTACCACAGAGACAAAACCTTTGTGTTGTCTCTTCACTTCGGACCTTTAAAACTCCTCTCAAATCTCACTTATTTACAACATGTTTTGCTAATTGATTGCTTGCCTCAATTTTCAGCTCTATGCTTGCTTTTCTAACTTATCTTGTATATTATATTATCTCTGTCTGCTCCATTTGGTTGATCTTGTTTTGTATACTGACCATATATCTGTATATATATGCATCCTTGGGTCCTTGAAAGGCACTATATAAATAAAACGTATGATTATTAAACATTTTTTCAGGGTTCTTTGATAAATGGAAAGTAAAAAACAAACAAACAAACAAAAAAAAAAAACAGCATTTATTTGAAACGGAAATCTTTTGTACCATTATAAATGTCTTTACTGTCACTTTTGATCAGTTTAATGCACCTTTTCTGAAGTATTAATTTATGAAACAAAAAAATCCCAAACTTTTGAACTGAAGTGTACACATTTTCAAAAAGTAAAAGTAAAAGTGATGCAATGTGGTCCACATCTTGGAAAACTCGACTGATTCAGCAAGTTTCATCCTAGCTGTATGCTGACAGTTATGCTTCAGTCTGCTGAATCAGCCATGCTGCTAAATGTCTAAGTTTAGCATCAACCCTTTTCAGATAAGATGCCCAAAATAAGCAGAATGCATCTTATTCACAAAAATCATACTGAATATTACTACCAGACAACCATGCATAAAGACACACATCTGCCCTCTCATCTCTCACCATGTCTGTGCCATAGACAGGGGAAGTCATTTTAATCTCCCAGAAGTGTTGTCCCTCCGAGAGTTCTTTGGAGCCGCGAATGGCTGCCGTTCCACAGCTATATTCTGAGTGGAAGCTCACTTTCCTATTCTCACAGCTCAGCAGCGTTGCAGACGACCGGCTGCCCTCATCCCACACCCAGTCAAAATCTGACAAGCAAGTAAACAGCCAATAAGAGAACAAGTTTAATCACAATAAGCATGATCAAGGTAAAAAAAAAAAAATGTATTAATGTTGCATGTGGCACCACCTTGGTCGTCTTCTCCACAGTGGCAGTCTCGCAAGTGCGTGTAACCCCGGAGCCGTGGGTTACAGCTGAGCTCCATCTGTGAATCACAGCTGCAGTATGACTCTCCCGTTACAGGCACTGCACTCGGAACCGCCGGCACAATGGATGGATACTCGGCTTCGGAATCAGAGTCACTGTACTGCGGGACATATGCGTGCAAATTCAGATCTGACATAGTTTCGCTCAGTTTTTTTAGCCATTTGTGCTTTTTTGAACTGAAACGGCTCTTGTAATGTTCAGCACTTCAGACAAAAAGCCATCTCACACTAAAAAATATAATTGCTGCCTTATCTAAAGGCATTTCCACATCATCCACACCAACCTGCTGGCGATCATAACTCCACTCGTCACTCTCGGAGGCGAGCACCAGCGCTCTCGCATCTGCATCCCGTCGGATTCCACTCCACACGTACCTCCACGCCCTGCTGTTTCTGCTCCGCCTTGACATGCCAACCAGGAGCCACTGCACCTGTCAATCACAGTTGTTTGACATAAAGCATAAACAAAGAGAACAAACAGTCCTGCTGGAGCAAACACATTGTCAAGTCAAGTCAAATTCATTTGTATAGCTCTTTTCACAATATAAAGTTTCAAAGCAGCTTTACAGAAAGTCATGATGTTAATAATATCTTACTATCTTTATGCCTTATTGTCACATATTAGCAGATTAAAGCTTGCCGACCATATACAGTAGTTTACATTGTGCGATGAAACAAGCAATCAAGCAGAAGCAGCTGATATTGGCTATATACAGTAGTCGCCAAAAGCGATGTCTGGCCAAGTGATGTCTGGACATTATCACTCTTTATATCATTAAATATTTGTAAATGATTTGCTAAGCATATTGCATAGTTGTGCTTGCAGTCAACTGTTTTATTTGTGATAATGCAATGAAACGTCATATTGTGCAGACATAATGTTAGACCAGGCTATCTGTCATTTAAAGAAATTATGAACACATGCAAAAACAAGAGAGAACCAACAAAATATTAATAACTGATTATGTTGTAGTCAATGTATGCATTTTCCTGTGAGCTTTTTGTTTTTCTATGCATTTCTATATTATTTATTTGCATAGTAAAATAAAACCTGTAGCTGTAGTTGGCTTTTTTTTTTTTCTTCTTTCAGTTTTTGCAATTTTGTCAAATAAATACCTTAAGCAAGTTAAGTGTTTAGTCCTTCCCTCATATTTAAAATATTTTTAAAAAAAATATCTAAAATATTTTCTTCATATTTTGATGGTTCATTTGAACTTGTACTGTAGGTGTGTGTGTGTGTGTGTGTTAACAGGTTATACAAGATTCAACACATCTTTTTAAGACAGTTTAATAGAATTTAGGTTTATGGACTTATACAGTCAAGCATAAAAAATACTTTCAAGAAACTGTTATTATATCAATATATTAGTTTGATATAAGCCATATAAACTTTTGTGTCCCTACCTCATGTGCTCATTGTTTAAAGCTTCAAATAGTGTCGGCCCGTTGCCCGTGAGGTGTGCTCGTGAAGCTAACTGTAGTATTATACTGTAGTATTTCGCGCGGGATGTAAACAGGCAACAAGTTCAGCTTAACTGTCAATGACGTGCATTCAATCATTTCATTTCGCACAAGCAGTCATTATGAGGTCTTTGACATGTCGGTATACCGTATCTTCTTAAGACATATTCCAAAATAAGTAACGTTAAATAAATAAAATAAAATAAATAACATGTTCTCTTGTTAGGCCTCGCAGAAAATGGTCAGCGAGAGCCAGGCACCTTGCAAGTCTGATGAGATGAAGGCTTATAATCGCTTATAGGAGAACAGTTCGCCTGTAGTCAAGCTAATAAAACCGAATGCTGTTTGGATTTCAACACTATACCAGTCCGTATGATAATAATTGTCAGAAAGTGCAACAGGCTTCGCCATATAATATATGATCTTGGCGCTAACGGAGGCTCGCGGACTTAGCAGGCGCTACATCCTGGCTGCTGCATTCACTAGGACAAACACAAGCAAACTTACCTGTCTTTTGGGGGTACCACCGCGATCGTTGGAGTCCCGTATACCTAAAGATTTTATTATGACACTCTAATGTATGTATCTGTGAAGGGAATCGGATTCTGTCCACTAGGCACCAGCTAACTGTCACACTTTCCTGTGACCTACTTTCACGACAGACGTAAACAATGCTTTAGCAAGTCCCGCCTCTCCAGTTCAAAACTCCATTGGCCGAAAATTCCAAGTGGGCGTGGTTTATTTTATAGCTCGCGTAACTACAGGTCTAAACAGCTGTCACTTAAATGTCAAGCTCATCCCAAGCCTGAAGGCTAAACCCCTTTCTGACGTTCAAGGCACGCTTCCCAATCGTTCCCAATCCAGGCAAGTGTAGCGCGAGTACCTAGAAGCAGATTCAGCTTCCAAATTTGTTATTGTGGAATAGTTTTGGACTGTTTCAATTAGACAAACAGTTCTTTCTGCGTTCTTCATGTTCTAGTATAGCAATTTTCAACCGATCAATTTAACCAGAACATTCTACCACATGTTTCAGAACAATCTACAATTTGTCATTTTTGTTCATACCTACAAAGGTTAGAGCCGAATTTTGTTCATTTACAATGATTAAGACTGGTATTTTGTTGACATAATACACAGCTGTCAAGACTGATCAGTTTGATGCTGCGTTCACGCCAAGTCTCGAGATGACAACACGTGACATTATATTCGGGTTCATTGACGTCCACGGACTGGGAATTATGCGTTTATAGCATTATGAGCTCTACGAGGGCATGAACGCTTTTTACAATTTTAAATAACGCCATTGCGGGAATTACGACAGGCCATGAACGCACCTTTAGGCCAAAATCAAAATAAAGAAATAAGAAATTATATTTTGCATAGACAATGAAGCCTATTTCAGGACCATTAAGCTTGTAGTCTTTTTTGTTTATTACTTCTGTATATCACAATTTCATTATTTAAATACCATAAGTAAAAAGTTTTTTTTTTCTTAATTGTCATTCAAATAATGTCACTGTAAAAATATCGTAATGGTTCAAAATTACATTTAATTTTATTCAAAAATGAAACACGACCTGGATGCTCTTGGCATAATTACAGTAGGCTATGATGTGTTGCTGTTATAATACAATTCAAAAATCCTCGTATAGACATACACTTTTCCTACAGCTGATGTGACACAATAAACGGACTGTCACTGTTAACTATCACTGTTCATTTTCATTGCAGTTCCACCGTTTCTGGTAATGTGGTCTGGAATGAAGCAGTGCTGCTCTCTAGCACCCCCTCTCTACTTGTGGAAGCGTGACTGCAGCAACGAAGAGCGGGATGAAGGTGAAGTTTGGTTGAGGCTGCAATGCAGAGATTCAGACAACCAGATGGTAACCTGTGGATTAATCCCTCATATCAGTCTATTCGTATCCTGACTTTCTATGATGTGAGAGCATCATGATTGTTAAATGTATAGTTTCTGAATATATTTAGGTGAAACATAATTCTCAGATATTTTTGCTTTGTTGAATGGCAATGTTACACTCCAAAGATTGACTTGAACTTTGAACATCTGCAATATATTTCCATCTTCACATCACATGTATGATTGAATAAAAGAGAAACTGAAATTAGATTGAGGAAGTTTTATTCGGAAACTGGACAAGCTGCGCTGGTGTTCACCCATTAATGGAACCAGAAACAGTATCAACTACAGGTAAAACGCTACACGTCTGAAGGATGTCATGTTAAGAGTTAAAACACACTCTCGCTCACAAACACACGTGCATACATTCGTTTCACACGCACTTAGTAAACTTGCACATCAATACCTTAAGACAATGGTCTCCATGGTAATCAATGATTAACATACCCAAAGGAACTCAAATTTCCCACAGAGCAATTCACCTACCTATACAGATATATATATTTATATATTTCTGATACACACACACTCACGTAATTCATTTAGATAATCAGGATATCAATAAAGACTTTGATCCATTTAAACTGTTTAATGAACATCTCAATCTTCATAAATAATCAGCAGAAACAAACAAACAAAAAAAACAGTAATAATCCATCTTTTTTTTTTTTTACATTTAGGTCCTCAACATCAGTGTCTGAATTTGAATGGTCCCAAAAGTGAGAAAACAAAATGACATTGATTTGTTCTTCAAACGAGAATAAAACTGACAAAATAAAAGGATGACAAACAAGTGTAGCATAGGAAAAAGGGGGCATCTATTTAAACAGACACACAGGACGAGAGCAATAGCTACACAGCGCATTTACAGGGGAACACACATCAGGCTACTATACACAGAGAGGAAGTTCAATCACACATTCACTTGCAAACAGCACACTCACGATACACGCATGCACGCAAAAAAATCCTCTCATTTCAGGTGGTGAAATTTCTCAATGTGTTTCATTAGGAGGATGTTTGTGTTGGTGTGTGTGTGTGGTTGATGGTTGTTCATGTGTAATAGAAGATAAGAGCAACGATTAACCCTTGGTGGACAGGATAAGGGCGACAATTAGCCCGTAAAGCCCCAGAACCTCAGCGAAAATGAGGATGAGGATCATCCCCACAAACAAACGAGGCTGCTGGGCTGTGCCCCTCACTCCTGCATCACCCACGATACCAATGGCGAAGCCAGCCGCGAGACCACTCAGACCGACACTCAGCCCGGCACCAAGGTGCAAGAAACTCCTAAAGAGAGAGACACACACACAAAACACATTTGGATAGTGTTATCTCTTTTTATATATATATATATATATATATATATATAAAAACAATATTTTTTAACATAATGAAGACAATTGGGAAATGTAGTAATTGGGATTTTACCATTACATCCTAATAATAATAAATGCAAAAATCTTACACCTCCATGAACAGATGTAGCCTCTTTAATTGTTTAAATACTCTCACTACCTATCAATTCTAAAATAAGTAACAATATATCTTATATGTCAAACATTAAAAAGACAATAAAACGTAAACAGTAATTGAGATTTTTCATTATAACTAAAATTTGTTAAAAACAAAAACACTGCATGGTCTTCAGTTACAAAAAGTTACAAAAGTGATTCAGTCGAGCAGTGAGAGATTTCTTCTCTTTTGTTGTTTGATTAACAATAATGACAGACAACAGCAGGTTTATTCAGCTGCTGTCACTTTAAGATTGAATGCACGGATCCAATATACTGTTACACATGCGTTTTCTCTCTCAACTGTTTACGTCCACTTAAGACATAAGGCAAGATGAGTTGTCCTTCGCTGCTTATTGTGTTTCAACGGTTTAAAATCACTTGTTTTTAAAACCTCAATGCTTAAAAATGCATGTAAACGATAAGCTTTCATGACAACGCAGCATGGCAATGTCGCTTGAGTGTACCCACGATACAGACAATTGACTAAAATCCCTACCGGTTGACAAATTTCTACTGGTTAATCGTGTTTACTGGTATATTGCCTAAGGCTGCTTGATTAATTGAAATTAAACCTCACACAATTTGGCAATTGGTTGCCAGAGGGCGCTCTCATGCAGAAACTCCAAATATCCCCCACAGAAGAAAGATTCCAGGAAATCCTTATGGGCATCATACTATTGCTGTAGCTCAATAAACAGAAGACTGAAATGCTTCGATTTTGAGTTCTTCAAGCCTTCTCTGGTATTTTCATAATAAAGTATATTTATAATGCAATGTTAATCAACATAGCCTTTATCACTGTATGGAATACTATGAAATAATATGTTGTGTGCCTTATTCTGTTTAAGAAGCTACATCATCTCACACAAGGATGTCATTTCAAACACTCGACTGACATTATGAAGTTCATTTGGAGTAAAAACAGGTTATTAAATGTTGTCTTTTGCTGGACAAGAGGTTCATACATACTTCTCATGTTTGGAATGATGTTTGATGTGTGTTGCTTTTTCAAATGCATGTTATAAGTGACTCAAAAATTTAAAATAATCATCGCAGCCTTTGCGATTTCAAAATCACACTAAACCAAAAGGTTTAAGTAATATTTTAGGTTAATTTTGATTAATCGAGCAGCCCTAATATAGCCCACCCCTAGTTGATATACTCTCACTATCAATTTTTAATATAGTGTTCTATCTTTTTTGTAACAATACATTTGATTTATCAAACATTATGAAGACAATACAATTTAGACAGTCATTGGAATTGTTTCCATTACAACCAAATAAAATATATTAATAATAATTTACAAAAAAAAAAAAAAAGAATACCCTTACACCTCCACACACAGAAACTGTAATGGCCTTTTTAATTGTTTATAAACTCATTTCCTATCAATTCTAGTGGTACACCTAGATTTTTCTTATTATTATAGTTAGCTATTTGAATTACAACTCAAGAAAGCTGACAGTGACTTGAAGGAAAATCAGACAAGACACTTGTGAGGTGCGTGACTCACTTGAAAAGGCTGATGGTGGAAGAGATGTTGTTGGCAATGAGTACAGCCACCACCAGGCCGTAAATGGCAATGATACCCGCCATGACCACGGGAATGATGGACTTCATGATCAGCTCCGGTCGCATCACTGACATGGCAGCAATGCCTGTGCCGCTCTTGGCTGTCCCATATGCAGCACCCAATGCTAAAAAGAGAGAAGAAGATGATTAACATGTGCAAGGAGACAAAGACAGTGAAAACAAGCACTTATGATGGGTTAAAGTTATATGATCCCCCGCCCCAATAAACACCAGCTGTTCCATGGACACTGTGTAAGTGTTTAAGAAAAAACAATACAGGCAAAACCATTGTTTTTTCATGCATTGTCAAAGTTGAGATTTGGAGCCATTTTGCTTCCATTACATGTCTTTTAGTGCAAAGAAAAGATCTAAAATACACACCAAGTGTTTATTTTATTACACATTACCTATTTACATCTGCAGATTTCAATTTCAAATAATTTTGAACCTGCCTTTATCCAATGTTCAGATTTCTGGAAATCTGGAATGCAAATCACAGTAGGCTATGATGTGTGCAAATCCATGCATATTTATTGTTTAACATTTGTGTGTTTAAACGACATTCCAGAAAACCTGCATTAAAAAAAAATCATGTTGTGTCGTAATGTAGTGACTAATCAACTGAGGAAGTATGGTGATATTTATTAGTTAGATTTTTACCCTATTTACATGTGTTGTCATGCTTTAAAGATTTTAAAAGGCAAAGTCAGTAAAACATTAAGACTGGCCAATTCTTGTCGCTTTCAGTCACATGACTGACTACAGCAGCGAGTCCTCTTGGTTTGTAGGAAGCAGACGAGGAGGTGCGTCAAATTTATTTGGACCATTCCGGTATTGAGCCAGGGTGTGCTGAGACGGCACTTAAAAGTCTAAAATACTAAGAGTAATGGCTGTTGTTTGAGTACAGAAAATAAGTGTGGCTCCGAGATAAACAGTTAAACTGACAAGGAAGTTTTTGTCTGGGCGCGTAGTTCGTGTTTAAAAAAGGACTGTCGCATTAGATAAGAGCAAGCCTGTTTATGTTAATTAAGTAATGCATTTCGTCTTGGCTTGAGAAAAAAAAAAATAAATAAAAAAATCAATGACACTAAATTGGTTAGACGACGCTACTTTTACAGTCTAGATCAATATATGAAGTTTATGAGATTATAAGATTATTAGAATAACAACAACAACAAAAAAAATCGCCTGTTTAGAGGACATTAAATAAATGACGTCCTTGCGCAAACATGAAAACGGCAGACTCGGCTCGTCCGAAACGAAAGCGTCTTAAGTTTTCCACGCAGGGTTCGGTAAACCGTGACAACGAAGGAAATAATGAAACGAAATAAATAATTTATAGACATTACGTCAACTGAGACGTCATGTGCCGTGATGGAAACCTTCGCATCCCTTCTCCTACTACAGGTACACGGATCAGCGAGCTGCAACACTGTGCCGTTTACAGCCACTCGATCGATACCAAGCGATCATTGAATTTACTCAGATTTTTCATTTAATAAACCATTCAAAGTAAGGGACACTCGATTTAAGGTTAAAATGACGCGTCTCTTACCACTGAACACCATCGCTGCTGAGGCACCCATCACTGCGAAGAAGGGTGAGTACTCGGGGCTTGTGGAGCTGGACATTCTTCTGGCGCGTTCAGGACACTAAAACTAAAGACAGAAAGGGATGAAGGCTTCAGTCTAGGAGGCTAAGGTTCCAAAGAAGGTCTATTCTAGGTTGACAGGTCTTGTAAGAGCAGGAGAGGAGCGCAAAGGATGGTCACGAATCCGACAGAACGCTGATCGCCGGTGGAGAGGAAGAAAATGGCGAAATGGAGAGTGTCACATGATCAACCATGAGTGCAGGGTCCATTTCCGCTTCTCCAGGGATGACTTATGAATGCGCAATCCGTATCTTTTTAGGATTTTGAAATGACTGACTGTCACGGGGTCGCATAGAGGACTTTTAGCGTTTTAGTAGAATTAAATGCACATTGGTAGTCTCGTGTGAGCATTCGGTGGTTTTGTCACTTGAACGACACCCCTATTTTAAAGGCATTTTGGTATATTCCATTGCAGGCTTCCACTTTGATATGTGAAAGAAATCCCAGATCATAGAAGGAATATAGGCTTGTAAACCAGTTGTTTATCTGGCTGAACTTGTTTAATTCTTTCATAACCACCAGATATTAGGCACAAATGATATGGATAAGATAAAATCTTTTATGGTTTTAACCATTTTAAGATTAAGGCTGTGAAACTACATATATTCTGTTCCAAAAAGCTCAAAATCCAATTGCTGAATGCATTTACTACAGCTCTTTGTAGACCCCCATTAATGAAACTAGAAAAAGGTTTACTGAAGCATTTAAATGTCAATGAAATGTTGAAGTAACACTATTTTAATATTGTCTGTGGACGTGCATGAGGTGTACATTGTCATGTGCTTAGTCTCATGACTTCTAGGCTTGGAGCTGGAGAGTCCAGAGGGGAAGTAACGTTATGTTACTCACTCTCGGGCACAGACATGAGCAGACTCCTGCAATATTAAAACTACTTTATTGTATGAACTGTTCTGTAATGTGTGTGAACTTCCCTTTTCTGATTTTTGGTGTGAATCAAAATACTAAAAGTTCCACTCTGATATATTCCTTCCTCTGCATGATGGCTGCTAATGACAGTCACCTGAGATTATATATTACCTACATTTTACACAGCTGTAGTTAAAATAAAACCTCTTAAGATAAAGAAGACTGAATAGTAAGCAAAAATGTTTAAAGGAAAATACATTCTTTTCTTCTATCGAATGAAAAAAGTGTGTAAATTCACTGTCTATGTACACATCTATAGGCCTATACACTAAAGAGAGAGGTTACAATGTACCAGGTGTGAAAATAGCAATATTTTCAATCCATAATGCATTTTGTCTATAAATATTAATACCTCAGTTGATTGTATTGCTCAAGATTCAGTGCTTTACTGTTGCAACTAGCTATTTGGAAATTGTTCCACTGTGCTCATTGACTTTAATAGTAACCAGCCATTTAATAAACACTTGTAACATGACATGACAAAATACTTAAAGAAATGAATAAAAGTTCAGCGTAGGTTGATTTGACAGAGGAAAATCTACATCCACATATATTTCACAAGATGTTTTAGGATGACCGGGATGGCTGAGATTGAGAAAGCTCATGGAGGACTAATGTGGTTCCATTGGATGTCGCTGTAATTCTTCATATTTCGCTTCTTTGTCTACGTGGCACTCGCTCATCTGGTGTCCGGTACTGCTCTCTGTTGGTAATCTGTATCCAGCATCGCTGAAAATCAACCAAATCACTTCTAAGTTTAAAGAAGCCTTCATTTTCGTCTCGCCTGGTCTTGTTATGAGCGCGGATGGCTTGTTTGGTCGTGTTATATTTACGGAGATACGGTTATATTACATAAATGTATTTTCTCAAAACAACTGTAGGGGGCACCCGGATTTGAACCGGGGACCTCTTGATCTGCAGTCAAATGCTCTACCACTGAGCTATACCCCCTCACCGTACCAGGAGAGTGTGGGTGTTCGTTTATAAACATATAGAAATACATGTAGTAATGTTAAAAATGCACACAATGATACTAATTTAATTAATAATAATAATTCCGCAGACTGTATTTGACTATCATTTCATGACACATGAATAATTCTACACATTAGACCGTTTCATCCTCACAATGGCTCTTTATTTTGAAAATCAATCGGTAATTTTTGAACATCCATTGACATAAAATACATGCATTTGAAAACAGTGAGAGTTCGTAAATAGTTATTTGCTATTGCAGAAATTATAGACAGAAGAATATTAGGCAGACAACCATAGATCTTAGGGTTTTGTGGTACTGTTTCAGCCATGGACTGCGCCTTTAGGAAAATATATTTTAATAGTGTCTTCTAAATAAAAGGGAGAAGGAACACAGCAGTCTGGTGTGGGTTTTGTTTGTCATGTGCTATCCTGTAGGAACAGTGTTTGTATGACAGAGAGATGAGAGAGACTTCCTTAAGGAAGTGTGAAGTCTCATCTTGTAAGTGTGACCTGCGTCCTCCAGTGAATTCACGTTACAGCTGTTCCTCATCCCAGAATCCAAAGACATGATCCCACAAACAGAGCTTCTTCCTGTGAGGCGCAACAAAATACAGCGCATATAGCTGTTATTGTGAGGCCTAGCAATATTAATAATAATAAAAAATAATAATAACATAAGCCCGCGTTAGTCTGTTGTTCGATTTCATTTATTTTTTTTACTATTACAATTCTAATATCTAGCTACATTTTAAAATTATAGTCCTAATTATTAATTTATATTTTAACATCATTTAACCATAACAACAACCTGCCTTAATGTAATTTGGTCCGTAATCCCACTATCAAGGACAGCTAGTATAAACAGCACAAAGAGTGTTGTTTTTCTCGATGAAGTGTAAAAACACAATTTGTTAACATTCATCGCCAACCTTTGTGTTCAAATCCCTCCCGAGGACGTGAATCACGCATCAGCTCTTCATCGATGCTGCCGTAAAATCAGAGCATGTAGATGATGTAGGACAGGAACATGAGGCCGATGATGGCGAAGAACATCAATATCAAGATGTCCAGCATGATGTTTGCAGAGCAGCGGGTCAAAAAGGATGGGGAGGATGATCAGCAGCGATAACCGCTGTTCCGCTGTGGACTGTCTGAGACCCTCCCCGCCAGCTGCACACTACACTGTCCTCTCTTCTAGAAGGATGCAGCGAGCAATAACAAGGGGCCAAGCGCTCGAAGTGGAATTTATCATGTGCATCCTCTTTTGAAGAGTGCAAAATTTGCTTTTCGGGCTCAAACTAGTCTGTACTTTAGCCTACAATACGAAAAAACTAAGGTAACTAGATGATAAAGAAGCAGTAATTTTATATGGGTTTGTTTATTAGGAATAATAAGAGATTAAATTAGTTAGGCAGCTAATTGTGTTACATTTGAAAGTTGAGCGGGATGTGTTTGCTTCTGCTGAGTTATGACTCCAAATGCATGACATGAAGGCAAGCATTTACACACACTCACAAGGTTTTTTTTTTTTTGACATAAGCATCACATTTTTTCACCTTTTAGTTCCTTTACAAAATCCTTCCTATTTATTTTTGGGTGATCTGTCATTCGATAATGATCATTGCTAACAGTGAGATGATAAACATACTGTCATATTTTCCACCAGTGTGTGTAAAAGAAGAACAATCAACTTGAGCTAAACCTTGTTAGATTTATGCTAGAATAGTATGTATTAGAATAAAGAGTTGGAGCAAAACAAAAGAGTTTAAGTGCAATGAAAAGGATTTAAATATCTAAATGATCTGATTTTGATATTTATGCAATCTTGGATATTGTTTTAGTATCTTGCTTCACTTTATATCTCATCTTATCCAAAAAAAAAAAAAAAAAAAACGCACTGCAAAATTGCTTTACAAAGGCCATGACATGAGCATCCAAATTTATACAATACCATTCAAACTTTGGGGTCAGCAAGGTTTTTTTTTTTTTTTTTTTTTTTTTTGAAAGAAATTAGAATAAAAATAAATACTAAATAAAAGAAACATTATTCAGTACAGATGCATGAAATTGTTCAAAAGTGACAGTAAAGACAATTTTTCAAAAGATTTCTATTTCAAGTAAATGCTGTTCTTTAGAACTTTCTATTCATCAAAGAATCATGGAAAAAAAATGTATAAAGGTTTGCATAAAAATATTTAGCGGTACAACGGTATTCAACTATGATAAATGTTTCTTGAGCACCAAATTATCATATTAGAATGATTTCTGAAGGATCATGTGACACTGAAAACTGGAGTAATGATGCTGAAAATTCAGCTTTACCATCACAGGAATAATTTACATTTTAAAATACATTCAAATAGAAAACAGCTATTTTAAAGGGTTAGTTCACCCAAAAATGAAATTTCTGTCATTAATTACTCACCCTCATGTCGTTCCACACCCGTAAGACTTTCATTCATATTCGGGATACAAATTAAGATATTTCTGATGAAATCTGATGGCTCAGTGAGGCCTGCATTGACAGCAATGACACTGAACCTCTCAAGATCCAGAAAGGTACTAAAGACATATTTAAAACAGTTCATGTGAGCCTGAGCCATCGGATTTCATCAAAAATATCTTAATTTGTGTTCTGAAGATGAGTGAAGGTCTTACGGGTGTGGAACGACATGAGGGTGAGTAATTGATGACAGAATTTTCATTTTTGGGTGAACTAACCCTTTAAATTGTAATATTTCACAATATTAGTTTTTACTGTATTTTTTGATTAAATAAATGCAACCAAAAAAAAAAAAAAAATATCTTACCCATCCCAAACCTTTGAATGGTAGTGTACATATTAGATGTATACTACATCATGCGTTGAAAGTGCAGCAGCTGGTTATAAGTGAGCAGAATAAGGTGTTTAAGAAGGTGTTATGAGGAAATATTGGTGTCAGTACATTGATAAGATACTTATAAAATTCCGAGAATATGTTTTCAAGAAGAGGAAAAAGTACCCCAGATGTTGTACCTTTGAAAAGTGGAAATAGTGTGAAAGCAAAACACTTACTTTGATCATTCTCTGCATCTATATTTTGGCATTTTGGAGAACAATGATCAGTAGAATCTCATTAGAGTCTCTGCACAGTAACATAGTTTCCAGTTATACATGCTAGGCTCTAAAACATTCTAATACCGTTAACAATTCCCTCCGTTCGACAAACCCGCCTGCCTTGGTATACAAATAGATTTTTTTATTCCATTGATATTGATAAATTGACATTAAAATTCCATCTCGTACAATACCAGCAAGGCAATGTGAATAAGCAATGATATGAGGAAAAATCAAACTAACAAAAACATCAATAACAACGTCTTACAGTTTCATACTATGCACATGGAACGCCCCAGAACCGTAATGGAACAAAACCAATGGAATGATTAAAATCCAAAGCATAAATGGTCCATAAAATTGTGCTTGGGCTCCTCACTTCTATTCTACAATGCTGTTCTGCTCCTCGCTTGCTAAGTGACTATATAGTTTCTTTTTTTCCCTTTATGAAGAACAAAGTACATCACTATTTCCTTGTCATTCTTAAAAGCAGGAGCAGCAGAACAAAATTACGCTCTTATATTCTAATTAATTTCGTAAAGGGCTAGAGGAATGTGAAGGAGCTTAAGTATGCTTAAGAGTAGCAAAAGGCTCCGCCCCTTTCATACAGTTTCAAGAATGTCCAGTTGAAAAAGAGGAGCCTTTTTACTTTCCAGTTTGAACACATGATGCAAATGGTCAGACGTATGGAATGATGATTGGAATGACCAGAAGTCTTATATTCAACCATTGTTACAAACCTACAGCCAATGAGGTGTGAAACTGTACTGAATACATTGCAATTACAGGCTCCAATAAAGATATGAAACATTTAAAAATATATATAAAAAAAAACTTGACAAATGAAGTTCGGACCAGATTTTTTTTCACATATTGTCATAGCAACTGATAAGATAAATTTGTTGAGATGTTTGAGAAGTGCTCTATGGCAGGCCCTAAATATTTTAGAGGCCTATGTGGTCATGTATTTTGTGGGTTTGTGTGTGCGAGTCTTGTTAAGACTTAAGTGCCACTTGTGACAGCACCTTTCTATGACTGAGGAAACGCTTACTAAAAAGAAATACAGTCAGACAGACAGAGCAAAAGCAATAGACAGGGAGGTGCATACAGAGAGAAAGATATGGGTGAAAGGAGTAAATCATTCACTATTTATGCGAGTACATGTATGCGCTGTTGGTGTGTATGATTACATACTGAACTATGTTTGTTTTGGATCATAACCGGGTCATAGCGGCTGACCCCTGATAGGACAGTTAGTGCAGGAATAGAAGAGGAAAAAGATGAGATCTTGAAAGGTGAGATGGCACTCGGCTAATCATCTGCGTCTCCGCCGCAACCCCCTCTCTCTTATTTTTTTAAAACCTTTTCTTCCTTTCTCTTGCTCTCATGTTCAGATGGCCTCTACGTAGTTAGCCGGCAGCATCCCCTGCTGGCCAGTGCGCTCCACTCTTCCGTACATCCATCCCTCGTCGATCTGCTGAACATCCACGATCAGGTCGCCGTCCAGGAACGACACCTCGTCCTCATCAGCTGCGGTGTAGTCGTACACCGCTCGGTAGCGCTTCTGCAACACATGCAAGGAGGATTGTAAGGATTTGAAAAGAATGAGTGCATGGGACAGGGTGTATTAGAGTTTTAAGAGTTCATTACCCCAGAGCTGGGAGGAGGGGCGGCAGCGGCCTGACGCACAGGCTCAGGCTCATAGTGATAGTTCTGAGATGCTGCTGGGGGTTGATATGCTACAGGAGAAAAAGGTTAATATTTTATGGCTCACAGGAAATTGAGACTGTAATGATCATCCAGACAATGATCAAAATATTGTGTACCTGGAGTTGTGTTTTGCTGAGGTGTATGTGGGTGCTGAGGTGGGCCATCCCCTCCCATTCGGCTCTTCTCAAAGTCCTCATGGTATTTAATCTAAAACACACACAGACATATACAATGTGTCAAAACAGGAAGAAAGAACAGTAACTATGATGTTGTTACTGTCTTATGTTCATCATCTTACAGTCTACATGTGTTTTTATGCCTTAGCAAAAGGAACATTTAGTTTTTGTGATGTACTAAACATTGTTGCTGTGAATTCTGCAAAATATGTCACCAAAGTAACATTATTTAGCTGAATAACACAGTCAAAATTGCGAGAATTATTTGTCATAAAAAGCAGATGTCTTGGAAGCAGCTGGGTTGATAATTATAAACATATGCAACCTATGATACTGATTTTCAACAAAAATGTGTTCATGAATTATGGAGTTACAATACAGTTGTACTGTATACTTTTCAGTTACTATTGCAAATGAAAAAATCTAAAAGTATTTGTTGTAAAGAAAAAATAAATGAAATTAAGTTTTTCTGACAAAAAAAAAAAAAAAATGTAGCTAAAATTTAATAAGAGATGTTTGAAATATTGGCAGGGTAGAGCTGCATGATTAATCATAAAAAGATAGCGATCTCGATTCAAACACCCACGTGATCTTATTTTATTAATGACAACACAACGATTCGCCCTCGTGCTGCCGCGCTGATCCAGAGAGAGCCGTTTTGAACCACACAGTTGTTATTTCTGTGTCACAAATATTCAAATGATCACAGAAGTACTGAGAAAACAAGTTTACAGTTAGGAAATAAAGACTGTTGTGTACAATAGCGATCAAAATAGAGCAAAACACCATTCGAAACTAACTTGGCGCTTCAAATAACAAAAAAAACAAAAAAACAAGCACAATTAACTGTTTAATAATAATAATAAAAAAGGTTTCTATGTTTTCTTTGCAGTGCAGGGCTAAATCGATGCACAGAAAAGACCAATCATGCCCAAACATGATCCTTCAAAAATCAGTCTAATATGCTGATTTGCTGAACAAGATTTACATATATAATACATGCGCGCGCACACACAGACAGAGACAGAGAGAGACAGAGACAGAGACAGAGAGAGAGAGAGAGAGAGAGAGAGAGAGTCTGGTTCACTATCCTTGTAGGGACTCTCCATAGACGTAATGGTTTTTATACTGTACAAAGTGCATATTCTCTCCCCCTACACTAACCCTACCCCTAAACCTACCATCACAGAAAACTTTCAGCATTTTTACATTTTCAAAAAAACATAATTTAGTATGTTTATTAATCTATTTCCCCCATGGGGACTGCTAATTAATGTATCCTTGCTGAATAAAAAGTATTAATTTCTGACCCTAGACCATTGAACAGTGTATGATGACTTCATTGACCATATACTAAAAACAATCATAGAGCAACAATGAAGTCAACCACACAACCATACCACATTTAGCAAACACATACTCAAACTGAGAGTGGTTTTCTTCTGCAGCGGTGGTCACTTTGGGTAAGCAGTTCAGACTGAAAATTGAAGCGAGGAAGAATAAAAATAGAATGCATGAGAAATACTGATGCGGTGCTATCTATAATTAAACTACTCAGAAAACTGTCCTTCATTTTGTAAAGTGGTGGTTTCAGCAAATGGTTTTAATTTAATTAAACTTCATTCTGAGCCAATGTGACAAATTAATAGTAATTCCTACACCATCCACAGGGTGTCTCCTGAGCCAGATGATGAGTGCTGTCTTGCTCGCTTTCATACTGACAGGAAATGACATTGCAAAAGGAAGTTCGGTGACATAAATGTTTCCAGGCAACCAGCACAGATACTTCAGCAAACAGGTGTGGTGTGAAAGAGGAAGGGTGGGACTAAATAAGTGCCCCATCAAGGTCAAATAATTTTGACTTTTTGTTAACAATTCATTAATAAACAATGAATGCAGATTAGGATGATAGATAAACTGTGTATGTTTGTGTTTGTTGGAGAGATGAAGAGAAAGGTTGGGAGGCACAAAACAAAAAGCAAAAGTAAATATGAGGCTTAATATGATAAAAAAAAGAGAGAGAGATAGAGAGAGAGGAATACATAGGCAAAAAAGAAAATGAACATAATGCCTCCATGTCAATGTTTTGGTAGATGATTTTGAATTTGACATTTAAGAGTTGGACCTACGTTGCTGATTTGGTCTTGCGTTTTCTTGATTCTCTGCAACTCCGGTGTGTCGGCCACAACGCTGAAGCCCCTTCCTTTGTTCTTCTCAAATTCCTCCTTGTAGAGCACCTGCAACACAAACACGCATGCAAATTAATAGCAAATATCAAAGTAATTATGTTCATTTCGAGTGTAACAGGTTCGCAGGTGTACTTCCCTCCCTTATATTATATATCAGCATAAATGCAGATTAGTTAATGGATAATCATAAAAACATTTGGCATTTTCCTTATTTCACAGGACAGTGGTAATAAAAGTAGTAAAAACATCCAGAGAAGAGAAGTAGTAAAAACATCATTAAAATAGTCTAAATGACTACAGTGGTTCAACCTTAATGTTATGATGAAGCGACGAGAATACTTTTTGTGTGCAAAAACAAAACAAAAATAACCCAATAGTCACGTTGACTATTTTAACCATGTCTATACTACTTCTCTGGACCTTGAATGCGGTAATTACGTGCTTTCTATGGGGGATAAAAAAAAAATTCTCTGATTTTATCAAAAATATCTTAATTTGTGTTCTGAAGATGAACGAAGGTCTTACAGGTGTGGAACGACATGAGGGTGAGTAATTAATGACAGAATTTACATTTTTGGGTGAACTAACCTTCAAGTAATTTTTCTTTTCAACAAATGGTTAGTAAAAGCAAGAGCATAATATTTAGAAAATGTTTATCGTCAGCTACAAAAGGTCAAATTCTAAATATTATAAGCCATCTTATTTTCTAATAATAATATTTGAGGTTAACATTTTTTTTTGCGAATCTGTCTGGGTCTAAATACAGTTTAAAACCCTGATTTATGTGGTTTTGTAATAAGCTAGAAATAAATTAAACAGAGGTAAATAATATAAAAATCAATAAAAACAATCATACAACAAAGGCCTGGTTTCACAGACAGGGCTTAGATTAAGCCAAGATTAAAAATATCCTGGCTTAGTTCAATTAAGACATTTAAAGGGTTAGTTCACCCAAAAATGAAAATTCTGTCATTAATTACTCTCCCTCATGTTGTTCCACACCCGTAAGACCTTCGTTCATCTTCAGAACACAAATTAAGATATTTCTAATAAAATCTGATGGCTCAGTGAGGCCTGCATTGACAGCAAGATAATTAACACTTTCAGATGCCCAGAAAGCTACTAAAGACATATATAAACAGTTCATGTGACTACAGTGGTTCAACTTTAAATGTTATGAAGCGACGAGAATACTTTTTGTGCACCAAAAAAAAAATTACGACTTTATTCAACTATATCTAGTGATGGGCGATTTCAAAACACTGCTTCATGAAGCTTCGAAGCTTTACAAATCTTTTGTTTCGAATCAGTGGTTCAGAGCATGTATCAAACTGCCAAAGTCATGTGAACCATTGAAATTTCAAAACATTTCGAAACACTTATGACGTAACAAAGCCTCGTTTACTGAAATCACGTCACTTTGGCAGTTTAAAACACGCTCCGAACCACTTATTCGAAACAAAAGATTCATAAAGCTTCGAAGCTTCATGAAGCAGTGTTTTGTAATCGCCCATCACTAGATATTGTTGAATAAAGTCGTTATTTTGTTTTTTTGGCTTTAGTACCTTTCTGGGAATTTGAAAGTGTTAATTATCTTGCTGTCAATGAATTTTATCAAAAATATCTTAATTTGTGTTCTGAAGATGAACGAAGGTCTTACGGGTGTAGAACGACATGAGAGTGAGTAATTAATGACAGAATTTTCATTTTTGGGTGAACTAACCCTTTAAGTAGCTTTTATAAATGTGCTTTAGAAAAAACAACACTGGTGTGCATCTTAAGACAAAACAATGGCACTGACACTGACAATGGCAAGTTGCTTTCAGTTAAACTCAAACATGCATTTTAGCCTGGGACTAGGCTTAAGCCTTGTCTGTGAAACTGGGAAAAAAAAAATGTAATAGGGTTGCAAACTTAGCCTCAGTGAAGTCTCACACAGTAGGGGCCAGTTTGGGATACTGATAAACTTCTATTATAAATACATTTGTTTGTTTCTTTGTGACAATAATAGAGATAACAAGGATTAATGGTTGATCTTTACTAATGCAGTCAATACAACTACACCTGTAAAAACTGAGAATGAGAATATAGAATAGTGTATTGGATCTAATAGGTCTCACTAAAAGAACATGGAAGTAGTGCCTCTGATGTTTTAAAATGTCACGATACACCAGAATCTGTGTTCCACATAGTTCTTCCTTACACAAGAGTGTTAGGGAGGGTGCAGTTGGAGCTCTGGGAGATGATTATGACTTATGCGTTCTTTGAGTATTATTTCATGCTTAGCAGTGCACTGACCAATGCCACAAAAACATACAGAAACAATAAATCACCAGAAGAGGAGAGAGGGTGATAAGAGAAAGCAAATATTGGCGTGTTATACCTGGCTCTGCATCTTGCTTTGCTGTTTCAGGCGCAGGTTCTCCGGAGTGTCTGCAACACTGGTGAATGACGTCTTCGGATAGTGTCTGAAATACACACAAAGCCATTTTAGTTAGCATCAGGATTTGAAATCCAATAAGGATTTGCAAACTAACACCTCAGTATTTCTCCTCGTTGAATGACAATCAAAAGTATTTTTAATTATTATACGTCTTGCCAGTCATTAAACTCAAATGTTTAGGTATAATATTATTCAAGTCGCATTTAATGCAAAAACTATTTATGCTAACTGTAGCCTATTGTTATAATGGGATATTCTATTACTTATCAAGGCTACTCAAATTGGACACATTTAACTGTGTTGCTAATAAAGACAATGATCCTGAATTAGTGGTTGTGAAGGTGAATGTCCACATGTGTTTATCACTGATCTCTATGGGGATAGTGCAGCTGCACAGTGCATAGTGAAGTGTAATTTGTGCCTTGTGTAAACAAGGCAGCTTATTTGGCCTATTTTCACAGACCAACGCAACACAAAATTAGCATGACAGTGACAGTCCTAACCACAACCATTCAACACAACACATAATTAGAGTGCCAGAAATAACAGAACTTTACAACAGAGTACACAAATTACAATTACAGTATTAACCGATAAATTTGGTAATACAGGAGTAATCAGAACTATGACACTAATCATTTAACCATATAACAACATATAATGTGTCACGACAGGATTTAACAGGACTGATTCAGTAAAATGAATCATACTGCACAACACAACTGAGCCAATCAAAAGGTTTTCTGCTCCTGGTTACCACAGGACACCCTGTTTTCTTAGTAAACCTCCATATAGTACACAGACGCTGTGTTGCTGCAGGCAACCAACACATAATACAAGACATGCTCTGTAAATCAGTGTAAATAAATACAGACTGATCTTGTACTTACTCAAAAATCCACACCAAAGACTTCACATAAATCATGTAGTGGTAAAGTAGGTTCAAACAGTACCAATTATTAATTTATTTCATTCAACTCAACATCAAGGATGGGTTGCAGTCTTATTTATATAATATTACTGCATATTTTTAATTATGTATTTATATATTATCATTATATATTTTGGTTAAGTGCTTTTGTCATTTTTTATTAGCCTTTTAAAGATATATATTTCTATTTAGCTTTAATCTATTTTTAGTTTTTAGTTAATAATAACAGCACTGATGGGCTGATGGCAAAAACAAACATAAACATTTGGTTTGGTTTGATGTATTAAACACTGCTATTGTAATTTCTGCAGATTTAAATTACCATCATAAAGCTATCTAGCTGGCTAACATGATGTTGTGTCGAGATACATGGAGTTACATTACAGCTCTGTTATTTCTAGCGATTACTGTATAACAACCTAACTAATAAAAGCTTAATAAATTTGACTGTTGCCAAATTTGACCGTTATTGCCAATTTTACTGCTGCCACATTTTTTTGACGCTGTGTCAAGTTTAACAAGTTGAGCCTGACACATAAACATATATATTCACATTTTTGTGATGGGCACAATGAAAAAAAAAAAACCTGTTTGGGCAAGTACAAATCTGAACTCCTGACCTGACTCGACCAGCAGTAAAAATATGTATTGTTGTGCCCTGAGATATATCAGGTAATTACAATTTAGAGCAATAATATCAATCTTTTTTTTTTTTTTTTGCTAAAGCTTACACTGCAAAAAATGCTTTTTTTTACTTAAGAGTTTTTGTCTTGTTTCTAGTCCAAATATCTAAAAAAAAATTAATCTAGAAGCATTTTCTAGACAAGTAAAAATTATTGTCTTGCCTTCAGAAAAAAATAAGTCAAAATTAAGTGAGTTTTTGCTTAAAACAAGCAAAATATTCTGCCAATGGGGTAAGCAAAAACTCACTTATTTTTGACTTATTTTTTCTGAAAACAAGACAATAATTTTTCCTTGTCTAGAAAATTCTTCTTGATTTAAGAATTGGTTTTTAGATATTTGGACTAGAAACAAGACAAAAACTCTAAGAAAAGCATTTTTTGCAGTGTAGTTCACACTCAAGTCACACAGACACAGAGAGGAAAACAAACATGCACAGAAAATGGCACTCAAGCACCCAGGCTGATTTCTATGTTTATATCAGTTAACAGACAATCCCAACGTAATCCAATCAGATGCATTTTACTTCCAGTGGACCTGTCATTAGACCATCTCTGAGAAGTAAACAGGCCTTTATCTGTTGGACGCAAGAGGAAATTACTCTGCCATGCACACTTACTCAGATTATCTTCGAAATAAGGACTGAGTAAAGAGTGGAAGAAGCAGATCTAGACAGAGGGACAGACAATAAATAATTTGCTAAATAAAGACTAAAATCCCCTGGTGTATTATGAACATGAGTGTGTGTGTGTGTGTGAGAAATAAGAACCTTGAGACACATCAGCACATCTCACAAAAGGGATGCATTTGCATATTTTCTATGCCAGTTGGCCATTATGACTTAAACATAATTTTATTCTGGCCATGTCAAAGCAGCATGCTAAGACTGGTGGTCTGCATTAAAACACTTCAAGTGTTAATGAAGTATGAATGGACAACCTCCTAAACACAGGAACACTATAACTGAGGTATCTGACTCACAAGACTATTAGTGATCAGAAGTGGATTCCAGAGAAGTGAACTCATTTGTGTATATATGTGTATGGCTCATTGTTGTGAAATAATAGGAATTCCCCTCCAATATCCTTCCACAAATGACTGAACAAGTCAGCTACTGTGTGTGCAGACATGACCTTTCCACAAATGCTAACGCTAATGCTAACGGAGACAAACGACAGTCAAAAACACTTCATGCTGTGTTTACTTCCTTAATGCATGTTCCTTGTCTTATTGTGAACGATTCATCAGTTTAGTCAAAAGACAAAAAGTGTCTTACTTTCTATTTTTCTACCAACTTGCTCTTTCCTTGAGATGCTCTTTTCCTGTCATTTTTTTAAACATCATTTAAGCTGAGCTGGCTATTGTGGCCTAACGGTTAGAAAGACTTTTAACCCGAAGGTTGTGGGTTTGAGTCTCAGTACCAGCAGGAAATGTAGGTGGGGGGAGTAAATGAAAAGCGCTTTCTTCCACTCTCATTACCCTTGAGCAAGGCACCTAACCCCCAATCGCTCCCTGCGCACTGCAGCAAAAAAATGGCTCTGGTCCGGGTGTGTGTTCACTATTGTGTGTGTTTGTTCACTACTCACTGCTGTGTGTGCGCACTTGGATAGGTGAAATGCAGAGCACAAATTCTGAGTATGTTACAACAATTGGACACTTTTAGCCACTAGCCAAATAGCTATTCAGACAATGTTTCAGAGACCGTGAATTACATGTGGTCCATTTTAATATGTAACACCCAATTTTCAATACATCAAGTACTGCATTATATTTGTTCTTGTTGAATATCTTCTTCACTAAAATAGGGTTGTGAATGGCACTTCACTGTGCTTTTAAAGATTTTAAAGTTGTGACTGGCTTTGCTACCGTATTATGACATATTTTTTAAGTGAAATGGCTTACTAAACCAGGAAAAAAAAAAAAAAAAAAATGGTGAGATGATTTTATCCAATGATTACAAGGCCAAATAAATGTTAATTTTGTTTAATGCCAACTTTAAGAATATATATAATTAGACACATAATATATGATACTTACGCATTACAGTATGGTCTCTTCTCAAAGCCTTTGTAGTTCTTCATGTTTAGAGTCATCTTACAGACTTCACAGCTAAAGCATCCTTTATGCCAGTACTGAAAGAGAGAGACACAGAGAGATGACAGATTAAAGCTTGTATTGGGAGGTGTATGCAAAAGAAACTATCTGCAACAGTGTTGTAAAAGATAAAGACAAATAAAAAGAGCAAATGAGATGAAGTCCTTCAGATCCCATAGTGTTGCTAATTCAGTAGCTATGGCCGTTACAAAGTCTATGCGGTTGGCTGTGAGGATTAAATGGGAAAAAACAATGGAGTGCTTGTTCTTGGAAAGCACTTGGAAAGAAATACAGGCACAGCCACCACATGTATTGCAAAAGAAGCCCAACTTGAGGTTACATCCATTCGGAGTAAAGACAAGGTTTATTTCTGTGTGTATGCATTCATTTTAAACACTTCCTGTCATGTCTTGAGTGAAGTTATTTTATATGAAACCCCCAGAGCACACTGGTTGTCAAGTGGTTACTAAGCGAGTTACATCACCATTTTCCCAGATTCTTGCAACATTAGGAAAAACAGATCCACAACAAATGCTGGGAAACACACTGACACTACTGAGATATGGGTCTCCAATGGCTACAGACCAAAGTATGTAGCTGTAATTTATGCTGGTCTTTGATTACCAGCTTCCTTAGTTAATGTTAACCATGGGAGTGTTTCAGTGATAAGAGACCACACAAACACACACACATACAGAAAATGACCTGACCCGCTACCCTACATTCCATCTATACAGCCGGTCATGCATGCTAACTGCAATGCGTACAATTTAGATGTTGGTATGCTTGTCTTTCTATATCAAACACTTTCTTGCCAGTCAGTTGGAATGTCGTAGTTTGATCACAAGTGCATGAGTGTGAGTGTGTGTGTGTGTGTGTGTGTGTGTGTGAGCAACAAAGTCATGCATCTACTGCACCATCAAGGAGAGGAAGCTGCTATCAAATACTCGAGCAGAGGTTCCGTTCATACCCCCCCCCCCAAAAATATTCAAATGAATAATCAACAAAGGTAAGAAAATAAAGCATGATGGAAAATTGATAAAGTAGGACCTATTTGAAATTGACAGTCATTATTTATAGCACATTGTATTAGATAAATAAACATTTCTGCAATGATCTCCACTTTGTACTGTTTTGTAAGGGAGAATCTTTGCAGGACATTAAAAACATCTGTTTTAAAACCAATTCTACACTTTTACTCATAAAACGCACTAAACCGTCACAATTTGATATTCGAAGGGCAGCAAGATTTATGTCTCTCACCAAGGTTGCATTTATTTATTCAAAAATACAGTAAAAACAGAAATATTTTAAAATATTATTACAATTTAAAATATGTTTTCTAGTTTAATATATTTTTGAAATGCAATGTATTTTTTTAAATGACAAAGCTGAGTATTAAGCATCATTACTCCAGTCTTCAGTGTCACATGATCCTTCAGTAATCAGTCTAATATGTGACCCTGGACCACAAAACCAGTCATAAGTCACACGGGTATATTTGTAGCAACAACCAACAGTACATTATATGGGTCAAAATTATCGATTTTTCTTTTATGCCAAAAATCATTAGGATATTAAGTAAAGATCATGTTCCATGAAGATATTTTGTAAATTTCCTACCATAAATATATCAACAACAAAAAAATTGCATTGCTAAGGACTTCATTTGGACAAATTTTAAGGCGATTTTCTCAATATTTTTTTGCACTCTCAGATTCCAGATTTTCAAATAGTTGTATCTCAGCCAAATATTGTCCTATCCTAACAAATGGAAAGATTATTTATTCAGAAAAAAATGTATTCAATAAAAACTTGACCCTTATGACTGGTTTTGTGGTCCAGTGTCACACATGATGATTTGGTGAAACATTTCTTATTATCAATGTTGAAAACAGTTGTGCTGCTTAATATTTTTGTGGAAAATGGGATACTTATTAAAGATTCTTTTATGAATACAGAAGTTCAAAAGAATAAATAGAATTTTTTTTAAATTGTACATGTATCACTTTAATCAATTTAATGCACCCTTGCCAAATAAAAGTATGAATTTCTTTTAAATAAAAAAAAAATCTTAAGGACTCCAAACTCAGACTATTTTATGGTGTTTTTATATTTCTTTTAGAAGCTTGACTGTCGTCATCTTCTGCTACTGTACAGAAAAGGGCTGTCTGGACATTCTGCTTAACTTCTCTTTTTTGTGTGCCACACCAAAAAAAAAAAAAAAAAAAAAAAAAAAAAAGACGACGACGTCAAAGAAGAAAAAAAAACGTGCATTTTTGCGACCCCCTCTCTTGGGTGAGGTTCTTCTGATATGTTCTTCAGAGTGACAGTTGATGAACTCAAGCAATGAAGCAGAATGACAAGCAATGTTTGGCCTCTCTTCAAGCTGAGGGAAGCATTAACATGCCTCAAAAGAATGACAGTGTGAAACAACTTGTGCGAGGCCTTTCCTTCAGGCAATGAATAGGAACCAACTTGTGTACGTGCGTAGGGTCAGTGCCGTTTTTTGACAACATTTGTGGGAGGTGTGCCATCAAACTCCTCCACTTTTACTCTTACGTAAACTGCATGTCTCATTCACGCACTTTACGTCTGTGTAGTCATTCCTCAAGCTGTTTCGTTCAAGGCCACGGAGACAGTCGCAAATCGATTAATGTGATTTTAACGTCCATTAGACGCGTTATCACTCCGCCCCAGTTTCTTTCCCTCGCAAATACTTGCGCTGCATGAAAATAAAAGAAGGCGACCCCACCCTCTGGAGCATCTAAAGCAATTCAAACACTCAAGATTTCAACACACACAAAACGAGACCGATAAGGATATGGGTTAAGAGGGGGGTGGGGTCAGTATATAAAACGTTTCACAAGCGTGTCGAGCAGCAACACTTCCTCTGGCCGGTTGGTAAACATGTAGCACAGATGTGCACATCATGTAAATGCAAGGCCCGACTGCTATAGGGGGAAACGTTGGGCTGATACTTCAGGAAAGCGTATAAAATTAGTTTAAAAAAATCGCACGGTTATAATAACTCACAGGCCTCATACACGGGCGAAGTTGCACATCTGCGAACCTGGCTGGATAACAAAAAAAAACCGACATAATGTACAACCCAAACCGCGTGTATAAACCAGATGTTTGGGACGGCATCTTATTTACGCCAAGAGCGTTTGACATGACTTGGGCTGTTCTGGGTTTTTCGGGTCCGTCCATGTCGCCCACAGGACAGACTGACACGTCATAAACAAACCTCCTCCTCCTCGCGACCGAGGCCACGAACAGGCTGGTGCCGTTTGTTTGAAAAATAACGACTTCCGCGTAACATTTCTGTCGATATCAGACGATATTCACACTGAGAAAAATGAACATATAATCGACAACTTGTAGCATGCTATGAAGTTATCACAATCAAGGCATTGCATTACTAGCCCCTTCGCTTAGACGTTTCCGCTCTGCTCACAATCTCAATAGCCACAACATCGGAAATGGTCTCTTTTAAGCTACACTATTAAATCTGAATTATACATATCTAGATCCATATATATCCCATTCTCACGGGCAGATGTGTAAGCGTAGATGCTAGCGTATGCTAAGTTTCGCTTAGCCTTACCTTGTCAAGACAATTCACTTTTTCCGTGGGATACACCACTCGGTTACATCTGCTACACAGTGGGTTCATTTTGGAGGAATAGTAGCGAAGGAATAAGGTGAAGAAACGATCCGCAGAGCACTATTTGTTTGATAATGCGCGAGGTGTGGATCACTAGCCGTTGATGAGTCCAGTTCGCACCGCTGGCTGTCAGCGCACGAATCAGACGCGGAAGGCGCGCTCACGGCACTGCAACGGTGTCCTGCCGCGCGCCCCCGTGCAGGGATAAGCAAGGGCATTCAGCGGAAGACTTTCACTCTCAAATAGTTTTTCTTTATCATTTGAAATAAAATAAAAAACTGCTCTTGAGTTAAACGACCTAAAGCTCATCGTACCTTGTGTTTATCTTCAGTTTTATTTGTTTTAAAACCACACCATCAAACGGATCTCAATACAGATAGACATATTGGGAGTGTACCTGCCCTCACACCGTCTATTCAGCTAAACTATGGCGTTTTAGAACACTGATAACGAAGTGTTTTTTTAAATAATGCGCATTCAGCATATTCAAACTTTGAGTAAAACTAAAACAGCTACAGCTGTTTTTGCTATTTGTTCATGTAAATTAGTTTTCACACAAAGCTATTCACATTATATCCAAAACAGTGAAACGGACGCTTGTTCCAGTTTCGAATCGGATGCACCAAAATACTTCAGTTTGCGCTTTATATTGTTTGTGTCGCCCTTTGTTTGAGTGACACCCGGTGGCTAAATATGCAACTACATACATTTCAGTAAAGTTAGGCCTAAACGACAGTTTCAACCAGGTTTCAACTCAGCCGATATACACGTCTGTTTTTTAGTGTGTGCGTGCGTGCGTGCGTGCGTTATGCTCACGGTTTAAAAAAGTGAGAGTATTGCTCAGATGTCAAAACAAGGCTAATTCGTCATCTACAGGTGCTGGTCATATAATTAGAATATCATCAAAAAGTTGATTTATTTCACTAATTCCATTCAAAAAGTGAAACTTGTATATTATATTCATTCATTACACACAGACTGATATATTTCAAATGTTTATTTCTTTTAATTTTGATGATTATAACTGACAACTAAGAAAAATCCCAAATTCAGTATCTCAGAAAATTAGAATATTGTGAAAAGGTTCAATATTGAAGACACCTGGTGCCACACTCTAATCAGCTAATTAACTCAAAACACCTGCAAAGGCCTTTAAATGGTCTTTCAGTCTAGTTCTGTAGGCTACACAATCATGGGGAAGACTGCTGACTTCACAGTTGTCCAAAAGACGACCATTGACACCTTGCACAAGGAGGGCAAGACACAAAAGGTCATTGCAAAAGAGGCTGGCTGTTTACAGAGCTCTGTGTCCAAGCACATTAATAGAGAGGCGAAGGGAAGGAAAAGATGTGGTAGAAAAAAGTATACAAGCAATAGGGATAACCGCACCCTGGAGAGGATTGTGAAACAAAACCCATTTAAAAATGTGGGGGAGATTCACAAAGAGTGGACTGCAGCTGGAGTCAGTGCTTCAAGAACCACTACGCACAGACGTATGCAAGACATGGGTTTCAGCTGTCGTGTCAAGCCACTCTTGAACAACAGACAGCGTCAGAAGCGTCTCGCCTGGGCTAAAGACAAAAAGGACTGGACTGCTGCTGAGTGGTCCAAAGTTATGTTTTCTGATGAAAGTAAATTTTGCATTTCCTTTGGAAATCAGGGTCCCAGAGTCTGGAGGAAGAGAGGAGAGGCACACAATCCACGTTGCTTGAGGTCCAGTGTAAAGTTTCCACAGTCAGTGATGGTTTGGGGTGCCATGTCATCTGCTGGTGTTGGTCCACTGTGTTTTCTGAGGTCCAAGGTCAACGCAGCCGTATACCAGGAAGTTTTAGAGCGCTTCGTGCTTCCTGCTGCTGACCAACTTTATGGAGATGCAGATTTCATTTTCCAACAGGACTTGGCACCTGCACACAGTGCCAAAGCTACCAGTACCTGGTTTAAGGACCACGGTATCCCTGTTCTTAATTGGCCAGCAAACTAGCCTGACCTTAACCCCATAGAAAATCTATGGGGTATTGTGAAGAGGAAGATGCGATATGCCAGACCCAACAATGCAGAAAAGCTGAAGGCCACTATCAGAGCAACCTGGGCTCTTATAACACCTGAGCAGTGCCACAGACTGATCGACTCCATGCCACGCCGCATTGCTGCAGTAATTCAGGCAAAAGGAGCCCCAACTAAGCATTGAGTGCTGTACATGCTCATACTTTTCATGTTCATACTTTTCAGTTGGCCAAGATTTCTAAAAATCCTTTCTTTGTATTAGTTTTAGGTAATATTCTAATTTGAGACACTGAATTTGGGATTTTCCTTAGTTGTCAGTTATAATCATCAAAATTAAAAGAAATAAACATTTGAAATATATCAGTCTGTGTGTAATGAGTGAATATAATATACAAGTTTCACTTTTTGAATGGAATTAGTGAAATAAATCAACTTTTTGATGATATTCTAATTATATGACTAGTACCTGTATTTGTCGGAGTAAGTTGGTAAGTTGTCACAATGGCTATATGTAGCCTATACTGTCTCTAAACTAAAATTTCAGCTCCATCATATTTTTGTTGCTGTTGGCTAAACAAGTGAACACAAAACTACACTATATACATTCAGACAGATAATTGTCGGCTGTATAATGAAGGTAGATAATTGTTTCAAGACGTAAGCATTTTTTATAAATATCAAAAGTTGTTACATGTGTTTGAATTGTTCCAAATTTATACATATTTTTTTTTTGGGCATAGGACTTGTTCAGCAAAATGTTTTAATTTATTTATTTATTAAAAGGCCTATAATGGTTCCCATTGTGACAAAATGCCCCCTTTTTGTTACATTAACTTTTTTTCTTGTGCAGTATTGGTGGTGATTTTTAATATGTAAAATATTTATTTATTTTTTCCAATATATAGTGGTCAATGCTGATATATACTGGAGGATACATTGTGATAACTAGCCCCGGTCTCTCTTGTTAGCCTAATCAGATAACAGTTGGTCTCACCACTTTTTAGGAAGATAGATGTAAAATGTACAAAAGTGAAAAAGAAAAAAGCAGTTGCAGTCATAAATTGACTAAATCTACATACAGTCAAACCAAAAAGTATTCATTTTTTATATTTTTTATATATTTTTACTAGTGGGTGCAGGACACTATAGTTCATTTATGTAAGCGAGGATTGCAAAATAAAGTAAACTGTGACGTATTATACCCAAAAATTATTCATACAGTGGACTACCAGGAAAACTGATAAAAATTCGGAACCAAATATTATTCAGACACTTTGACCTGACCATGTTTTGATTAAGTGTTATCTGACATAATTAAGATTATTTTTTTTCTGACACAGTTTAACTCTGAGATCTTGTCATATTTTATTACCATTTTTTTAAACTATAGTGAACAAACTGTATTAATGAATGAAATGTTCAAGGTGTCTGAATAAATTTTGGTTTGACTGTATGCCACAACAAGGTATTTCATTATTGTATATTAGATTTCAGATCACTATCCTCAATCTCATTTAAACAAATCAAGAAAACAATTCTCAGATTATTACAGTTATTGGGTAATGCAACTGAAGGAGAGCACACAGTTATAAGCTCAGGACATGCACAACACAGTCACTCTCACATGCACTCCCATTATGTACACAATGGGCTGAGCTCTGTGAAAACATCACCTGTGACTCTTCCTTTACAACGGGGGTATAGCTCAGTGGTAGAGCATTTGACTGCAGATCAAGAGGTCCCCGGTTCAAATCCGGGTGCCCCCTCTTTTTTTTTCTTTCTTTTTTTTTTTCTCTAGACAACTTAAAAATGAGGAGAAATCTTTATTACTAACACTTGGTGATGATGACATTAGGCCAGTTATCTGAAACATGCCAAGAATATCATCTACCAATAACACAAAGACAGGGCCTGGTTACCAAACACACACAGGTTCATGACTACAGAAAGATTTTTCTCTCTCCTTTTTTATAGTTGATGTAAAAGTTGTAAAACTCAAACCAACTACTGCTTATTTAGGCCAAGTACAATAGTAAGATGACAATGGAAATATGTCAAGGGTTGCACAGGATCGGGAGGGAGCAACTGCTGTGCGAAAAGAAATAAGACACTCAAACCGTATCAGGTATCAGTACTCAAGCACAAACGAATCAGATGAAAGTCGCATGAAATCAAAATGTCTTACTGTATTTGGAGTGGAATGCATGTCGTTATATACGTAGCCACCAGGTGTCGCCCCAAACAAAGGGTGAAACAGACCGGCGAAAAATCTTATCAAGCATCCGACTCATCCGACAGCATCCTAATCATTCTTTAAATCAAATTATTTGTAGCATGAGCTATTGAGTGGCCATGACATCACAATATTGCAGTCACAGGGATTTTTTGAGAACAAGGCAGACTACATCTCAGTAGTAAACTTGTAAACTTAAAGGGATAGTTCACCCAAAAATTAAAATTGTGTCATCATTTACACACCCTCAAGTTGTTCCAAACCTGTATATATTTCTTTGTTCTGCTGTACACAAAGGAAGATATTTGGAAGAATGTTTGTAAAACTATTAGATCTCGCCCCCATTGATTACCATAGCGGGAGATCTGCTTGGTTACTGACATTATTCCAAATATCTTCCTTTGTGTTCAGCAGAACTAAGAAATATATACAGGTAAGTGGCGTGCAGTGGTGTTCTGAAATGAGGAGGCAAATTTTTTATTTATTTATGAATCAATGTAAATTCATGTGCATTACTCTTAACGTTGACACATCTTCCTTGTTAAATGAACATTACTTTACATTACATCAAAAAAGAAACCAAATACAATTCTATTTTGTAATTTTACATTAACAATGTATTGTAATAAACGTTCTATTTATCAAGTCAATCTCATCAAGTTAGTGTTTTAAGCATTTCTACATTCATTCCAAAATAATAATAAAGGCAATAATAATTTAAACAATATATTTTATTTGTGTATTGATGTTTTTCTTTTTAATAGTCAACTTGGATCATCAGTCATGCTCCGTAAACACCGTCTGTCACAGACACGAATTGTATTTTTAATTTCACCAAGCTGATTGCACTAAAACCCCCCGCAGTCATCGTGATTTCAGTCCATTTCAAGTTTGATTTTGACGTGACATAAAGCAGTGATATCTAACTAGGTGATCTGTTTACTTACTTTTCAATTAGTCTCATTGACGCCATCAAACTGACGCGCGGAACATGCACGTCAACAAGAGGCGGGATTTATCGCACAAACCAATCATATCAAATCAAAACCAATTACATCCAATCATAGCGCGATGGAGACATTGCCTCCTCCGACGTGACTTTTCCCCATTCATTCTCAATTACCCCCCACAAAACCCACCGCACACCGGGGGTCTGATGGTTTTCTATGGTTTTCTATGAGAGCAAAGGGAGGCATGACTCCTGCTGTAACTTTACCTGCAGGTGTCGCTGTTGGGCAGTGTTCCTTAAGAAATACGAGTGACTTGCGCTCTTTTTAATGTCATAATTTGTAATATTTGTGTTGTTTTATATGTAATATGGATTATTTTCTCATCCTATTTTTTTTTTTTTTGAGGAGGCACTGCCTCCCTTGCCCCTGATGTCACATGACCGTTCATGCACACTGGGCATGCGCGTACAAGTGTAGACAGCTGCCTCTTGCCATGTAGGCAGCTGCAGTATTTAAAAAATGCAGAGTTTAACTGCACAATGGCTGCTAAAAATTACAACAAAGGCAGCAAAGATTGCAGTTCAGTCTCCATGTTATTGTTTACACGGTCGTCAAGGATACGCAGAGCGAATGTGGGGAGCCACGGCATCACTTTCAAAAGTCTCCATTTTGGTCCGTTTACACTGAAACGCAACCCCAGCGTTTTCAAACTAAAACGCGGTCTGCAGCGTTTTCAAAAGTCTCCGTTTTCGATGTTCGAAAACGCAGGCGTAGTGTAAACGACAGGCGTAACCGTAGCAAAACTTGTGCGTTTTAAAACAAAAACGCACTAGTGTAAACGGGGCCTGAGAATCACACACTACCAGATTTCATGTTGTTCCGAGTACAACAAACTTGCACAGAATGCTCGTTGCTAGGAGAAGCATGACAAATAAAAAAACAACAATAGTTGTTCTAAAATTCCCTCAAAGTATCAGACATATTTGACAACCTCCAACTGGATGGATTCATAGTCTGACACTAACAAATCTAAGGTCAACTTCAACTGCCCAGATCTGCAGACTGGTGGGTCACAGGGGTTCCTCAGGGTTCAGCTCTGGGAACTCTCCCCAGAACAGATGATTCAACGGTAGTTGTACGGATCTCAGACTGCCTGGCGGACATCTCAGCATGGAGAAAGAACAGCACCTACAGCTCAACCTAGCAAAGACAGAGCTTCTCATCATCCCTGCCACTAATTGTACAGCATAGTTTCACCTTCCAGCCAGGTTCATCAACAATAATCCCATCAAGTTCTGTCAGAAACCTTTGGGCTATCTTTGGTGACCAGCTGACCTTCAAAGACCACATTGCAAGGATGGCACGATCATGCAGGTTTGCAGTGCACCCCCTCTCATTTACTACCTCAGCAGTACTTCCCAATAGATATTGTCTTCCTGGCAAGATGTGTCACTCACATTTTAGGTAGTATATCTTGATGTTGTTTAAGAGTCTTTGACAGGATGTGTTACTCATGTGGTAATGTTCACCCCGATAAAGTGTAATTCAACAGACAATCATGACGTCTATTTACAGCAGATGATCCTAAGCCTGTAGCTTTGATATCCAGAACAACAGATTGCAATATAAATACTCTGAGGTTCTTTTCACTCAACCCTTTTTAATATTGATTTCCTTGCTGTAGCAGGCCATGAAGGCCCAATTAGACCAATGCAACAGGTCACACGTGGAACAACTCTTTCCTAAAGTGGACTGACACACAGTGCTGAATTAAAATAGTTTTATGTATGAAATCCACATTAATCTTGTTGAATGGCAAAACGTACACAAAACAAATACTCACACTGTCACACCTTTTAAATACATGTGTATTTAAAAGGTGTGACAGTGTGAGTATTTATGTAGACGGATCATTGGACGGACCATTGGATGACTACCCTGTGAAAAAGACACCTGTGACTCTTACTAGTGTGAGGGGGTATAGCTCAGTGGTAGAGCATTTGACTGCAGATCAAGAGGTCCCCGGTTCAAATCCGGGTGCCCCCTTATTTTTACTTTTTATTATAATCAGACCACATGGTTAGATGACAAGAAACCAGAATTAAAAAGCATATAACTAACTACAAACCTTGGCAATAACATAGGGCAAGAAACTGATCCCTTCCGAAATCTTCGTGGCCATAAATCTCACCTACCAGTAACCCACTGAGAAAGGGCCTGTTTACCTGACACACACCCTAGTTGACTACTAAGCAATTATGTCATTATTTTGGACTCACTTAATGACTCAACAGGAGGAGAAAGCATGGATAGACCATCATCAAATTTGCTCACTCAACAAGACGGTGTTGTCATCCAATGTAAGAAATACCATCCCATCCAGTGATTCTCAACCCAGGGGCCTCAACAAACTTCCTCAAGATGACTTCAAATTATTTAAAAATAATACAAAACATGCATTAAAATAAGCTAAAACAACAAAAAAATGGGTTATTTTTATAATGAAAATCTTTCTAGTCTTTCTAGTTATGCTAAGGCAAGCTCTAAAATATTAAATGAATGATTTTGAGGACAAAGGTTGAGATTCACTGCCATAGACAACATCTTTCGAACGCCTTGTGACATGCTAATTTCCGTGATTGTTATCTATCGTCATTTTTAACAACAGGTAGCCTAAAATTATATTTGTTGCCACATACATCAGCACATCAAGTGTAATTTATTTGAAGTACTGTTTTTACCTCAGTATTAACAACAGTTTTAATGTATTCATTTGTTGAATATTAAAAGGAAAGGATATAGATTAAAATGATGTACATTAACTCTTTATTTACACCAGCATCATTTCAGGGTGTAAACAGCGGTGTAAAACTACATGCAGGCCAAATCTTGATACAATATAGTTTCATGGGGCTTGATAATGAGCAAAAATACAATTCAAAAACAATGATTTACACTGAAATAAAATTATTTATAAAATAAAGACTTTCTACGAGTGAGAAAGTCTGTTTTTCCTCCTATTTAAAGATTTACCAAATTTGGCATATCACCTATAAAGTGGTGCAAATTACATCTCACCTTTATGAGGTGTAAAAAACAGGTTATTCAGAAACCTAGATTAAAATGAAAAAAGTAAATGTAGTGTTGGGGACAGATTTGATACAGTAAGGTAGAAAGCAAAACAACATACTTTCCAAATAGATCTTTGGTCTGTTTAAGAACAACGCATTAGCATACGGTTCTATATAAGGAGGGGACAGATTATCATCTGAATGATCAATGCAAATTGAGCTATATTCAGCTTCTGTTTGATCTGATAATGATCGATCGTCTTTATCTCATTCGGTCAGCACCTTTGTTTCACCTACTCAACAGTCAAATACATTTTAAACCCAGGCTAAATACATTTCTGAAAAGACAAAGGCATGTTTTTTTTTTTTGTAGATTTTTTATTTGTACAAAACATTTTTGTACAAAATTATATAAGAAATCATACTATGAATATCCAGTCTACTTTCAAAATAAAATACTTAAACACTATTTTCCAATCTGCATGCACACGTCTGTACAACATACACAAATCAATTCCTTTTAAATACTTCAAGTAATGCTTGTTCAGTAGCTTAGTGGCTCATCACAGATCAGTACGGGCATGTGAACCGTCTCCACCCCCTCTGATGGCTGCCTGTAGACAATTGCTCCACATGGGAAGCGGAGCCGTCAGCACAGTCAGAGGTGAATACAGTGGCACCAAATCATCATGATCGTGTCAGAGATCATTTCAGAAGTCTGTAATGTAAACATGTGGACCTCTAGAACGGAGTCACATAACGTACAAACACAAACGTGTATACACACATACACATTCTCTCACACACACAGAGTCTCTAGGCTCATTCTGGTTTCCAGAGCATGTTGAAGAAGTGTGTTCCTCCAGTTCCTCCCATTATTTCAGAATTACTCCGAGCACACCGAGAGGCACTGAGCGCTGGATAAAAGTCGAAGAAGGCCTAATCTCTATTTCAACAGTTCCAGAGGTTTAAGAAGCACCGCTGCTGGACTAATTCGCCACAACACGGGAGCGCATCCAGTCTAGACTGGCAGGTAAACTGTAGGAGGAAGAGAAAGAGGTGGTTACACATTATATAAACTAGCTCTCATTCAGGACACAAGCTTGGAAACATCTTAACCCTATAATGCCTACTGTATAATATTTGCAAATTTCTAAGGCCTCTACTTTATCAACATGATCACATTTCAAAAACCTGTTGTACACAATCTGCTAGTTTTTATAAACTATCTGGTTTTTAAAAGTAAAAGGCCTTTAAGTATAATTCTAAAACTGTCCATGTCTTTTTGCTGTGAAATCAAAATTCGAAATCAGCAAGCATAAAAATAAATTTTATATTGTTAGTAATATTTCAAGATGAACACTTACTGGACTGAAGAGACTTGGGTTTACTTGATTATCCATACATAATTTTTTAGAAAAACTATATTAAAATGTGAGTATCAAATATGATACATCCGGACTTTGAGGAACGTTTATTTAAACATCTCTCAATCATTGGAAGTGCATAGTGCACAATTAAAACTACAGAGCTTTGATCAATTAACTAAACATTTTTTCTTTAAAAAAAGCATCTAAATACATAGAGTTACAACTGATATTTATATGCAGTTTATTTAAGTAGTCATTAATTGACACTTCAAGCTATCAGAATTCTTACTTTTTGCCATATAAATATCAGCAACTGTAACAAATTGCATATTTTTGCCTCTGAATAAAACTGAGGTGTTTTTTTCTTCCTCGAGTATGAGCTCCATATTCTCACTATAACATATTCCAGATATGATACTAGACAAAAATACACAAATAAGCTTTTAGATTTTTTCTAAAAGTTCAATAAGATTTTCCATTAAAAAAAAGCCTACTATTTAATATGTCAGGCATTACAGGGTTAAACAAGCAAAACACACTGGTAAACACATGCATTCCTATAAAGCACACATACCCTTCTCCAGTGAGTGCACAGCAGGCCTGAACATGCCAGGAACGAGCGGTGAGCGAGCTGAGGGTCAGACTCTGAGATATCTCTGCAGCAGACATACTGTTCTTCATGTCCTGCTTATTCGCCAAAACCAGCACAGATGCGTTCTGCAGATCCTGTGTGGAGATTCGAGGAGGAGAAGGAATGAAAATAAACCATTAACAAGAAAGAAATAATGTTCAAAACAGTTAAGACTAGAGCTAATCTCACTTAGGCTGATCTAACCCAACCCTAAAAACCTGATTCAATCATTTGTTTGCAAATCCAAACTGTAAACAGAAATCTCTAATGATATTTCAGTCACGCTAAAATGTTTATATTCTTCCTTTTGTCCATTATGCCTTATTTGCATGATTTTAACAATTATTGTTTGTACTGTATTTTACTTACTGCATGAAATATTGTAATCAAATAGGCTACAGTAGCTGTTTGGTCAAAATTATGATTTCTCTGATTGGAAACAAGGCCATTTTAAATAGAGAAATGTGACCCTGGACCACAAAACCAGTCATAAGTCGCACGGGTATATTTATAGCAATAGCCAACAATACATTATATGGGTCAAAATTATTAATTTTTCTTTTATGCCAAAAATCATTTGGATATTAAGTAAAGATCATGTTCCATGAAGATTTTTCTACCGTAAAAATATCAAAAATGTATTTTTGTGAGTGGATATGCACTATAGCATTACTAAAATAATTCAAATAGTTGTATCTCAGCCAAATATTATCCTATCTTAACAAACCATCAATGCAAAGCTTATTTATTCAGTTTTCAGATGATTGACCCTTGTGACTGGTTTTGTGGTCCAGGATCACATATTACTTTGAACCAGTGTTATTACTGATAACTTAAACTACTAAACATTTTTGTTAATTTAAATAAAGCAGAAATAAAATAAAATAAAATATAAATATTATATAAAAAGCTAAATGAAAATGTTTTGCCTTGGCAACTAAAAGAAGTTTAAGTACTAAAACTGAACTAAAAATAAACGTAAAAATAAACAAAAAATAAAATAAACCTAAATAGTAATATTTAAAAAATAAATAAATAAAAATGACAAAAGAATAAATAAAATATTATAATAAACAAATTTAAATAGATTTTAAGCCCAGACCTTGATACTACATGTGTAAAAGTGCATGAAAAACCATGAAATATTCATAACAACTGTGTCATGAAGCAGCTGAATGCAAACTAACCTCGTGTGCAAGCATGCGATGAAGCTCCTCTTTAGTTACAGTCAGGCGTTCTCGATCAGTGCTATCAACAACCAGGATGACAATCTGTTACATTTAGAGAGGCAGATTATACATTCTGTAAAGACTATAAAATTGACAATAATACATTGTCTCTGTCTCTCAGCAGTAAGGAAAGATACATAACAAGTAAGTTCCACATAACTCCCATCACACCAGCAAAGCATGCAGGTTAATGATACGCACCTCTGTGTTACAGTAATACGAGTTCCAGGTAGCTCTGAGACTCTCCTGGCCGCCAATGTCCCAAACAAGGAAGCGCGTTTTCTTTACGGCGATCTCCTCGACGTTGCTGCCAATTGTGGGAGAAGTCTGCACGGCTTCTTTAGTTAAACTGGAGAGAACAAGGCATAGAAGGTTCAAAAGCTGAGTGGAAACATGTAACATGTCGATGTGTCACGGTACAGTGGTAATACGAAGCCACGTGTTTCTCCTGCTTATACTTTCAAAAAGAAAAAACACTTACAACTGGTAGAGGATGGTGGTCTTCCCAGCATTGTCCAAACCGACAATAATTACTTTGTGTTCTGGAAAGAGAAAAGGGGGGTTTGTTTTATCTTTTCTGTATGATAATGTCATCTAATAACATCAACCTTGTAAACCAAGGAATGCACGTCTGAGAACTCAGTGTTCAGTGATCTATGTCTGTTTGGGTTAAACAAAGTTTGGAAAAGTTGTGTAAATAGGTGTAGAATAACTATAGGTAAGCAAGTTTGATCTTTGAACCTCACTGGGATCTTATCTGACATGCACTGCAGATAGAACAGAACATCCTAACAGACTTTCATAAACGTGTATTTCTCAATGACATGTTATTAGTCACTTTTCACATTGGAAACCTGGGTAATATTGTTTCACATTTCAACACTACTCATATTTTATTCTGGTTTAGTAATTTGGCTTCGAGAATTCACACTGTACATTAGTTTTTACAAATTAAACAGCGCGTGAAAGTTTCACAAAATAAACAAAGCTGATGAATGTTTACTAAACACACACTAAGGACGTTCGTGATTGGTTGTCTGTTGCTAAACAAATTGGCGTTATTTTAGCTCCGCATCGGTTCTCGTAAATCTCGTAAATCGTAACCCAGGTAAGAGGTGCTGACATCTTACAAAACTACAACCGTGGAACATTGATTAAATCAGAGTTAAAACTGGCCTTTGGCCGGAGCTTGAAAACACATTAACAATTAAGACGTGAAGAGTACAAACTAAGTTTCTCAATAGCCAGGACAGAGTGTTACCAGGTAAATTTTCTTTTAATTAATTATACTGAAAACAAGTAAGGTTATCTTAACTACAATTATAACAACAAGGCCATTTTAAAAATACTTAACTTGCAAAAATAATAATTAAAATACTCAGCTTGCAAAATAATAACAATCTTAAATCCGCATCCTCCTTTTTAAAATCCGCTTACCTCTATCTCCGAAAACAGTCATCAGTTTGGCGAACAGCAGCCCCATTTCCGAAGGCAGTGAATTTAAAAGGCCGGGTTTGTTAACGATCACACCGGGTTTTTTGAATTCACCGAGCGCTGAAGTAAATTTGATCTTCTGGTTCCTTTGGTTCCCTCTTTATAGCTGGGCAGTAAATACTTTTACAGTTACGTTAAAACAACGGACCAACGAGCGATTGTATTTTCTTAAACTATGGTCGAAATGTTAAGAGATCCTTTCCCTGAGTGACTGTTATTTAATCGACCGGTGTCTGTCTAATTATCCCTCTGCTCTAATACATAATATCGGGCCAGAATACGGAATTTCGTCGTGTTTTTCGTGGGCGTATGCATATTTAAACGACGAGTAATGACGCAAGGTCGCGTCACGCGTTTCAGGGGTAGTCGAAACGGCAATCCTCATTGGACGCCCACGGGGATGACGCAAATTTCCGTACAATTCTTTTTGTCCGTATATAGAACTGGGCAGGGCGTTCTTTGGCGGCGTGGAGTTTTATTTTCGAGTTAGAGGGGAATTTGAGAGGAAGTTTAATGGAACTTTAATCAGAAAGTAAAAGAGATCTCATGGAATTCCCTGGACTCTCGGTTAATGAACCACAATAAAAACTATTTTCCTCGTTGTCATAAAATCAGATCTCTTACATCTTGCCTACATAACTGACTCAAAACAATAACCTTACTTGACATTTTCTGTCTGACCTCAGTGACCTCCTAGATTCTATATCAACCCTTATACAACCAGAAATCAATCAAAATATATCAAAACAATATTATTGACTTAAGTATACTTATTTGATTAAATATTATAGCTTGAAAAACAAATCATATGAATTGCCATCACAACATATCAAGTGATGGAACCACATCCTTTCCATACTTTCTGTTCCTCTTGATGTGATCTGAGCATGATGAGTTTCCTGTTGTCAATGTCCTTCTAAGAATGTCGTGAGCTGAATCAGGTTTCTCGCACACCCACACTCGTGTTTTCTCAGCATGAGTCTGTGTTTTGAACACTTTGGGTACTTCTTAAATGTCATGATATGTGGAATAATGAGACACAATTTGAGAACATCTGCTACAGGAAGAACAGAAGCATGTAATGTGCAGAGCGTAGACACATCACTTCACAAATGTGCAAGTGTGGTTAAGTGTCAGCCGCACATCTGGCCTAGAGTGATGTAAATTCGTTTTGTGTGGTGTTTTTTCATGTACCCACCTGTGAACAGAAACGGTTGTTGGTTCAGGTCAAGACACTTGTGTTACAAAAGACAAGAAGAATGAAGGAAATATTCTCTTGCCTAATTACAATTCCAGGAAATGCAATCATATTTTGCATGCCATTAAAGAAATGTAATCAAGACGTATGCAAAGTAAACAACATTTTAACTGGCATGGGCTAGTTTGTCATGCTCTTTATTGAGATGAGTTGATCAGACACTTTGCATGATCAGTACACACTCGTGTGAATTTAGGAGTTTGACTGTAAACCAGGATTACCCCCATAAATGAGAGGTGATAACCATCTTTTTACTTCTTCCTCGCACCCCTTTGTCTCAAATCCTGCATTGTTTCCTCACTCCTTTTTTGTGTTCTTCCCGGCCCCCCACCACCAGATATTCTTTCTCACCCTCTCCCACCCCCATCACACCCTTTTGCTCTTACCCCTCTATCACTTCTTCTCATGTTTCCCACAAGTCCCTTGTGGATCTATTCCAGTGGTTCTCAACCTTTTTGACTCAAAGGCTCCTCGTTGCCCGACAATTTTTGAAGGCCTCCCCTCCATATATGCAAATATATTTCCAGTATTTCTGCTGTATTCTGGCATTAAATAAATCAACATGGTTAATGGCTTAGATAAGTATTTTCATATATTAAAGTTAATTAATTTATCATAATACATGTATTATATTTAATTTAATTGATATGTAATATTTCATTTTTTTATATATATATTTAATATACTAAATTAATTAACCATTGGTGATTCCAGAAGAATATAATATTCTGTATGTTCTTCAATAAAAACAATATTTATTGTGTAAAAATAAAAAAAATATTTTTTTTAGTTTACATCTCGATTTTGTGTTTTTTTTTTAAGCATTTAAATTTTGATTATAGTTCGATAATTTTAATATTAAAGTTTTTAATGTTGTTTATATGTCTATGTGGTGTTTTTAATATGCTTTAAAACAAACCATGTGCAAATTCATGTCAACACCATTGCTGAGTATTTTCTATTTCAAAAAACTGCAGTGGAAAAAGACAGTCTCAAACCTGTGGTTTGAAACCGCTGGTGTCTGTGACGTCACAAACTACCTTGTAACCAATCATTTGCATATCATTAACCATGAGCGCTCTGAAGCAGGAGAGTCTCAAGAAACCAGGTTATCCCTGTATATTTTTTTGTTGATATAAAAATCAGGTAGATTTAGCAATATAGCGGGTGAATGATGCATATTACGATGTTATGATGAACTATATGCCTTTCTCCTCTGAAGTTGATCAAAGTGTTTGTAAGGATACTGACTGTTAGAAGGCAGCTGTCTGACTCTGACATGGTGAACGAGAGCATGGTTTGTAACATTAGCAACACATTATTAGCAGCTGTTTGTTACCGTAGTCAAGAAAAAGGCTAATCTATATATATAAATATTAATTACCATCATGTGTCCAAGTGGATCTCTGAGCTCGTGCAAGTTATTGGAGGCAGAGCCAATTAGCATATTCATAGATCCGCGTATAATAAATGAAGCAAGGGTGTAGAGTTACATTCAAGCTATTTTAAGGCATGAAGACATTTTGTTTTTCACAGGAAAAAATGTTTAAATATGTCATTTGGTGATCAAAGATTTTTAGAAGTTTTAAGGGATAAAATTATTGACTACAAAGGGACTTTAATAATAATTAACTGAAACACTTTTAAGTCCTCCTGCCGCCCCCTTGGAAGTTGAGAACCACTGATCTATACTCTGCATTAATTTTGTAGGTTCCGAAATGACGTGAAAATAGCAACGGCACAGGAAACAGTTGATCCAGATTAAAATTTTTAATTAAAATATGAATTTATCCACAGATTAAAAACAAAAAGTAAAATGGAGCTACAATCAGGCACCAAAGAATACGTCTGTTTTCCTTATATTTTGAAACAATTGCGATAATGCAACAATAACATTATTTAGTAAGCTATCTACTTGTATATTTAGCGAATTTCATCATGATGATCTTTTAAAACATAGGTGAGGGTAAAAAGAGGCTCATAGACATTCACCAATGCTCCGGTTACATAAAATAGTAAAGACTCCAGATTTTCTCCCATTTCATACACACACACACACACACACACACACACACACACACACACACACACACACACACACAGTCATGGCTTAGAAACTGGCCACAGAGATAACACAAAAAGCAGTAGCATTAGCATGAGTTTGGCAGTAGGATGTGTGTATCTGTGTATGTCAGTGTTGAGTTTGTAAGATTAAATGTGTTTCTATGCAACTCCTCAGACTGTGAAGTGAATCCTTAAACTGTCATGCAATAAACACTTTGTTTAATCTTAAAATGACTAGCAGTGCAAACATGTCGCTGTGGAAAAAAGGTAAAATGGTAACTTAGACTACTATTACACACTACAACAATAACAAGGACAACAACTGTATATGTTGCATTGAGTTAAGACAACCCACCACGTTTACAGTGGGAGTGGCCTGATGAAAGATTCCGGCACTTGTGATTGGTTGACCTGTGTGACTGACGTGTGAATAAGGCAGAACATGTTTCCAATGGCAGTGGTACACTAATGGCACAAATGCTAAAAGCCCTTGAGCAGGCACAGAAGACGAGACAGAGCCGGTTACAATCAACACAAAGCTATTTGTGTTAGTGGTCTCAAACATTTAGGGCTTTTAGTTTGAAAAATTGTCTCTTAGACCCTCTTAATTGTCTTATTTATATTTGCATATTAGCCTTTTATAAACACTAGCTGATCTGGATTAACGTGCAGATGCATTTGTTAGCCCTATTAAACTATAACATGTGAGCACCACAGCACCCCTTCTGGATTGGAGGAGTACGCAGCAGCGGTGGAGCTCTGTAAAGGTTTTAGCGGGCTAAAGACTGGGTAGACCTTTTGAGACTCAATAAATAAAATAAATAGAATAAAACATGACACAAAACACGCTCTGCAGTAGTGTAGTCTGGGAAATCAAACTGGAGGGTCTCTCCCAAGACTTTCATGTATCAGAAAGACCCTGTTTAAGACTACAGAGGATGCACACATGCACATACGCACCCGACCGACCACCGAACCATACGAACAAACGCACACATACTTTTGCAAGATTTTGGCTATACATTCTGAATCGTGTTTAATGCTCAGAAAGGACAGTTACTAACCTCATAATGATTAGGTGTCATGCAGTACTATACAAAAGTAAAACAGAATGAAGAAAGGTTCTCCTCAAAAACAGGTTGAAACTAAATATGTAATGACCAAGAGCTTTGTTAGCGTAATGCGAATGTCGTGAGTGTTAGCTGTACAGCGTTTGTCAATGATTGTGTGTTTCTCTGGGTTGTAAACAGATCCAACTATAGAGATTCTACTTAGTGTCGTTCTAAACAACTCCTCTCAGGTAAACCTGCTTTAGCGAATGTACACATCTCTGCTCCACTCCTCTTGGCTATGGTTACGGCCCGTTGTCGGCCCGCCGCCTTCTGCATCCTGACAGTAGCGCTCCCTCAGCTTGCCTCGTCCACGCTGGTGCTGATTGGCTGGTGGTGGGACCACGTTGAGGTTCTCCTGGTCAGGCTCCGCCCCTTCATCCTCCCAGGAGGCCTGGCGAGGAGCGTGGTGGGCAGGGTTTAGACGGTACGAGCGACACGGGTCCGGCTCCTCGTATGGATCGGTCTCCATGTCGTCGGTGTAAGCGGAATCGCGGCTGCCCTGGGTCTCGGAATCGAACGTGTCCTGCCGCGACAGACCTCGTCCGCCTGTTTGCAACTGGCTGCGTGAAGAGCGCAGCGGCTGCTTCCCACCCAGGTCGCTCTGGTAGTCTTGGAGACTGCCACGTTCAGGCCCTTCCCTCTTCTGTTCTCCATGCACCAAGAATGGCCCCTACAGCAAGCCACACCCCCAAAACACACCACAACAGGCCAAGGCACATGCAGACACACAAAAAACAGAGCAAGCGGCATGTTAATACAAAGGTTAGAGGTCATCTTTTTACCTTACAAGTTAAAGGTGCAGTGTGTAAATTTTAGTAGCGAGGTTGCGAACTGCAACTAATGGTGCACACCCCTCGCACCCCTCCCTTACGGAGAAGCTACGGTAGCCGTCTGGCCGACACAACACAAAGATGTCATCGTCTGAGACAGCAGAGTAGCTTGTGTGAAGCAATGAGGTTTCTTCTTACTACTAACAAAGAATGGTCTCTGCTTCTAATAAACCAGACGACTACTACTACTACTTCTTCTTCATGCGTATTCAATGTAGTGACGATGCAAGCTGCCTCTAAAAACATGAACGATTTAGAAGAAGAACAACATAGTGACGAAACGTGTTCTGTGGAGTGTTTGTCCGTTTAGGGCTGCTGTAGAAGCACGCTGGCGCATAATGGCGACTTGACATAGAGGGGGGACCCGCGGTGTATGAGATAGAAATGGCTCATTCTAAGGTAATAAAAACATAACGGTTCATTATGTAAAGTCTTTTTGCACCACTGAAAACATAGTTATGTATATTATATTGCATTTCTGTCAATAGATTTTACACATTGCACCTTTACAGTGCATCCGGAAAGTATTCACAGCTCTTCACTTTTTCCACATTTTGTTATGTTACAGCCTTATTCCAAAAGGGATTAAATTCATTATTGTCCTCAAAATTCTACAAACAATACCCCATAATGACAATGTGAAAGAAGTTTGTTTGAAATCTTTGCAAATTTATAAAAAATAAAACACGAAAATAAATCACATGTACATAAGCATTTACAGCCTTTGCCATGAAACTCAAAATTGAGCTCAGGTGCATCCTGTTTCCACTGATCATCCTTGAGATGTTTCTACAACTTGATTGGAGTCCACCTGTGGTAAATTCAGTTGATTGGACATGATTCGGAAAGGCACACACCTGTCTATATAAGGTCCCACAGTTAACAGTGCATGTCAGAGCACAAACCAAGCCATGAAGTCCAAGAAATTATCTGTAGACCTCCCTGACTAAGAAGGGCCTTAGTCAGGGAGGTGACCAAGAACCCGATGGTCACTCTGACATAGCTCCAGCATTTCTCTGTGGAGAGAGGAGAACCCTCCAGAAGAACAACCATCTCTGCAGCACTCCACCAATCAGGCCTGTATGGTAGAGTGGCCAGACGGAAGCCACTCCTCAGTAAAAGGCACATGACAGTCCGCCTAGAGTTTGCCAAAGATCACCTGAAGGACTCTCAGACCATGAGATCAACAAAGATTGAACTCTTTGGCCTGAATAGCAAGCATCATGTCTGGAGGAAACCAGGCACCGCTCATCACCTGGCCAATACCATCACTACAGTGAAGCATGGTGGTGGCAGCATCATGTTGTGGAGATGTTTTTCAGCGGCAGAAACTGGGAGACTAGTCAGGATCGAGGGAAAGATGAATGCAGCAATGTACAGAGACATTCTTGATGAAAACCTGCTCCAGAGCACTCTGGACCTCAGACTGGGGGGAAGGTTCATCTTCCAACAGGACAACGACCCTAAGCACACAGCCAAGATAACAAAGGACTGGCTATGAGACAACCCTGTGAATGTCCTTGAGTGGCCCAGGCAGAGCCCAGACTTGAACCCGATTGAACATCTCTGGAGAGATCTGAAAACTGACGCTCCTCATCCAGCCTGATGGAGCTTGAGAGGTCCTGCAAAGAAGAATGGGAGAAACTGCCCAAAAATAGGTGTGCCAAGCTTGTAGCATCATACTCAAAAAGACGTGAGGCTGTAGTTGGTGCCAAAGGTGCTTCAACAAAGTATTGAGCAAAGGCTGTGAATACTTATGTACATGTGAATTTTTTCATTTTTAATACATTTGCAAAGATTTCAAACAAACTTCTTTCACATTGTCATTATGGGGTATTGTTTATAGAATTTTGAGAAAAATAATGAATTTAATCCCTTTTGAAATAAAGCTGTAACATAACAAAATGTGGAAAAAGAAAATAAAATAAATTATTTCAACACATTCCAGGCAATGAGTCTATTACATCCAAACATTAAAATACTTTCCTTACTCATGCTTTTAGGGGAAAAGGCCAAAAACTGGTAGTGAGAAGACTTGTGTCATTGCACAAAGCTATCAAAACTGCTCTGACTTTCTCTACAACATGCTACAGAAAGATCATTTCATAAAATGCTAAACCTTACATTTATGCAATAAGAAATTCTAGCTTTACTTTAAAAATACCCAGAAATGCCTTTCAGGTTTTCAAAAATATTAAAGTTAAATGCATCTGATAAACAACAGACACAAACCCACACCATGCACAATATACAAAAAACCCCACTACTCATTAGCGCCCTCTAATGGCCATATCAAACCCATCACACAATAAAAAAAGAGCTCCTTTCAATGCTGATGATTAAAAAAAAATATTGGGCTATCTTTGGAGTCAAAAGTTATCTCATATTGCACCTGAAAAAATTATATACAGAAACACTGACCAAAGTTTATTTGATCTTTTATCATTTAAGTTATTATTATATAGGTTTTTATTTTCTTTCTATTTTCAAATCATTCTAAAAAAAAATACAGGATGTATTATATATAATTTATATAAATTATCAAATGAAGCTATTTCAGTATTTAAATATATTTGAGGTGCCCTGTGAATAAATTAGCTGTGTAACTTTGGTCTCCTAGACAACTGTGTAACAGTAGACTGAGCAGATGGATGCTCAATTCTTCTTGTTCAGATTGCGGTGAGATAGTTGTGAAAGCGCACACACTGACACACAGGCATTGATCCATCCTCTGTCTGTCTCACTCACTTTCTCACTCGCTGTCTCTCACTTCTACACACAGACACACAAGCACACACTTTCATTTAACTTGGGTAAACAACACTGGCGTCAATGCACGTATGCAAGCTCCCATTAGAATTTCGGCTCAGTGTTAATAGGATAATGGATATGAGTGGGTTTTTCAGGGCTGGTGCCATGGCAACCTGGAAGAGGGTGGTGATCTGAACTATGTCTCCCAGACGACAAGAGGCCAATGGAAAGTCCGGCAGGCCAATCAAATGATGGAAGGGCTGAAGTGCGCATGTTTGTGTGAACTGTGGCATGTGGTAGACTTATGGTTATGAGATGTTTTGTTCATGTGTATGTGTGTGTGTTGTATTATTTATATTATTTGAGAGATCAGTCAAAGGAGAGGAGCAGAGACAGACAACAGAATTACAGTTGGGCATTTCTATCTCTTCAGCAGCCATCGTTACTTTTCAGTGATTGGGAGACGGGTTCAGGACCCTTCAATATCCCATTGTAAGCCTGGCCCCGTCTTTAGAGGGCATGTTCCTCTTCCTGTTGCCCTTGCCCTGTAGCAGGGGAGCCATCGAGGAGCTCCATGTTGCGACGCAGGGAAGTGAGCACCTGTACCTGCAGGTTGGAGACGGGTTCAGGCGAGGCCGCCAGGGCGGCTGTTGCCATGGTGCGATTGAGCAGAGGGTTGGGTGGGTTGCTGCTCGGAGGGTGTGTAGCCTTCCAGTAGGCCTCCAGGTATTCAGCCAGGTGTTCACATGCATCCTCCAGCTGATTCTCATCTAATATTATGTCAAAAAGCTCCTGAAAGAGAGAAAAGAAGATGTTTCCAAACAGAATAGTGAGCAAAGTAAATATACAGTTTACATGTTGGAGACAATTACATGAGTTTTCTCTGTTTTCTATGCTATATCTATGCTATCTTTGCATATGACTAGACAAGATCTGCGAGCACACAAACTTTAAAAATCCTGTATTTGTCTAAGAAACAAAAAATGAAGGAAGAAGGAAATGTACAAGGAGGAGGAAATACAGCTTAGGTGTTGAATGTGCGCAGAAGCAAAGTTTTCCCACCGCATTAAAACCAAAAGCAAATGCTGCAAACCTGAAAGTGTACATAAATATCAATCAGTAGAAATCAAAAGTCTTATTCTCACAGGAGGACACTGTGCGAGTTTATCAGCTGCCACCATTTGGACGTTGAGATGTTTGGCCTGAGATTTACCCCTGGACTTTATCAGCCTCTGCAACACCTGATAGTGAGGGGGACACAGAAAAGCAAATATACGTCCAATAAATACGTTTAAATACACTGTGATGAAAACAAATAGTTTGTGGTCAGATTGATTTTTTTTCAAGAAATGAATATTTTTATTCAGCAAGGATGCTTTAAATTGATCAAAGGTGACAGTGAAACATTTATAATGTAACAATTTCTATTTAAAATAAATTATGTTCTTTTGAAAAAAAAAAAAAAAAGTCAGGTTTCACAAAAATAAAGAATCATGAAGGATCATGTGACACTGAAGACCGGAGTAATGGCTGTTGAAACTTCAGCTTTGCCATCACTTCAATAAATTACATTTTAAAATAAATAAATAAAAATAGTATTGCACAAAACTTTACTATATTTTTAATAATAATAATAAAAATAAAAAAAAAAGTTTTTTTTCAAAAACATTACAAAAATTGTACTGACTCTAAACTTTGAACAGTAGTTGTGTGTATTGTAGCTAGTATTTACCTTTGGAGAGGCAATCTTGATGTAGACTATGATAGGTGCCAGTGACGTCTTGGCCAACTGAGATGGATGGTTGATTGTGTCTGCATCCAGAGCCACTAACTGGAGTGTCCGTGCCAGCTCAAAGATTCTCTCAATTTCACTCTGTACCTCAGCTGCCAGATAAAAAAAAATAGCATCATTTACAAATATACAACATATATACACACTCATGACTGCATCTCATATTTCATCCATACACTGCAAAATGAATATTCTTAATTTTTATCTTTGCACTGTTTTTTTGCAGCGTATATAAGAGAATCCTGAAAGCGCACACAACCACACCTCAAATTTACAAAATTAACAATGATTTTCAAAAAAGACTTACCTCACAGTTTTATATTACTCTCAAACCCATGTTAGTACGTATCATGCACGTGGGTGTTATTATGGTCTGCTCGGATTTATGCATGTATGAGAGTGTGCATGTGCTAGTTTAGTTCCATTTAACTTTAAGTAAATGGAACACTGAACATTATGACAGTAGTTTACAAAATAGCAGGTGCATGCTATGTGCAGCTTACTTCATTGATCCATGGCAGTCTGTAGAAAGCTGCCGTTAGCTGTAGATTAGTATGTGTGTTTGCACATGGATATGTGTGGGTGTGAAGTGCTATATGTGAAGTGGCATCACACTTTTTACAGTGAATTAGAATCAATGCATTCAGTCAATTTTTCAGAGTGTAAAAAAATCTGCAAGCCATACTTTTTTAGTCACATTACCATTTAAAAAATGTAATTAAATGTAGTTGTGCTATTTAAGGGGCAATGTCTCTGTATGTAGGCCTATATATATATATATCAAAAATACAGTAAAACAGCAATATTGTGAAATATTATTACAATTAAAGTTCAAAAGAACAGCATTTTATGAAATATTCAGTCACTTTTAATCTATTTAATGCATCCTTGCAAAATAAAAGTACCTTACTTACTTGAAATCTTACTAACCCCAAACTTATGAATGGTCACATCCTTCCAAAATCAAACAATTTTTCAAACCATTGAAACTACTAATATCTTAAGATATTATGTAGGATTCCTAATTTGTCACGTAAACAATACATACACACGGATGTCCTGTTTTCTTAGCCCACTGTCACTTAATGTAACATAAAATGCCTGTCACAGGGGTATAAATAAATGAATATGACTTGAGAGAGAGAAAAATTACTAGGAATGTTTTATTGTGATTGTTGTCTCAGGCTGTTAAATTTTAAGGTTATGTGCGCAATACAATGTGACAAAAAAACTTCACCACTACCCTACACGCTGTGTTGGCAACAATAACTTTTTATTGGAAAGCTACAACAGTTGAGCTACTGAAAAATGTAGTCCTGTCATGACAACCCTCGGAGTGTTTAACATAGTAATGGATATGACAATGTAAATGTATTTGGTCTTGGCAGAATAGATCTGCTACGCTTCTGTAGCCCAAGTGCGGGACTTGCTACTGCCAATACATACACAGACACGCTGCTGTGAGCATTTAAGACATACTGATGCTGCACAATATAGTATACATGAATTACTCATAGCAGATCTATGCAGGTGGAGCTGGGGAAGGTGGAGAGTTTCTGAAAGCGCGCTGCAAACTGCTATAGCAAACACTGACCAAGTATTTGAAAGTTGAGCAGCAAGCTCATTGGTTGCTGATGGAACAGGAACCAATCAGCTGTGCCCTTTACAAACAATGTGATTGCTAAGCAGATTGAGTTAAGGGCCTATCAGCCTGCACCATCCAGAATTTCATGACAGAACTTATGTAAATTGGTAGTATGGTTATTTTTAAGCCGTGTTTCCACTGCAAGAACTTTCCCCAGGAACTAGGGACACTGGAGTGGTACTCGGTGTGTTTCGACCGCAGGAACCAGGGTCTAAATGAAGTTCCTGGTAAAAATTTCCCCTTCAGAAAGTACCTGCTCGCTAGGTAGTACTTTTCCAAAGTTCCAGAACTTTCGGGGGTGCGACGTGGGCGCTGAACATGCTGATTGGTTGAGTTCACGCAGCATTTTGATTGGTTGACTCCACGCAGGATTTTAATTCAACCACCATTTTTAAAAGTCTTTTGCGGTGTGTGCACTAAGGGTTGTTTGATATTCAAATCAACAATGGAGTTTAAAAATATGACCGATGGACCGACGACGCGGTTCAGGCTTATATGCGGAGGACGGAATCCAGCTGGAACTGGAATTTTTCACGCAGTCCTACGTCACCGGACTTAATCTTCACTGTACATTAGACCACAATGGAAACACAGACAGCAACAGGTCTGGGGGAAAAAAGTTCCTGGGACAAATTGTTCTGGGTAATTTCGGTGGAAAAGCGACTTTAGTTAATAACACTTGCCACCACATCTGTGCCAGCAAGTTAAGACTGTTCACACCAAACTCAAGGTAGAGGGTTAGGTAAAGGTAAAGGACAGATGGATGTAGAGTTAGATAAATGGATGGAGAGATAAATGAATCAACAGATGGATGGTCATGAAGGGGAAAAGGTTGGGATGATAAGATACGTACCCAGTACGTCTGAGGTGAAGAGTAAGAGAGAGGGAAGAAATGTTTGGTGGGAGGGTGTGGCAGGAGAGAACAGGGTGAAAAAGAGAAAAAAGCCACATCAGACATGACGTAACAGAGCAAGAGGAGGAAACACTAAGAAAAATGTTTATGAAACAGAGAGAATGTGTACTAGTGTACACTTGTGAAAACTGACAGGGCTTGCTTGACAAACTCTCTAAAAGTAGTCAAAATGTCTATTTGCACAGAGACCACATATTCACCAAAAAGTCTATTTATTTCTTTGTCTGACTTTTTCCTATATGAAAACACTTAAAGGGTTAGTTCACCCAAAAATGGAAATAATGTCATTTATTACTCACCCTCATGTCATTCCACACCCGTAAGGCCTTCATTCATCTTCGAAACACAAATGAAGATATTTTTGATTAAATCCGATGGCTCAGTGAGGCCTCCATTCACAGCAATGACATTTCCTCTATCAAGATCCATAAAGGTGCCAAAAACATATATAAATCAGTTCATGTGAGTTCAGTAGTTCTATCTTAATATTATAAAGCGACGAGAATATTTTTGTGCGCCAAAAAAACAAAATAACAATTTTTTAACAATATAGTGATGGGCCGATTTCAAAACACTGCTTCGGAGCTTTGTGAATCGAATCAGTGACTCGGAGCGCCAAAGTCACGTGATTTCAGCAGTTTAGCCGTTTGATAGGAGATCCGAGTCACTGATTCGATTCGTAAAGCTCCGAAGCAGTGTTTTGAAATCGGCCTATCACTATATTGTTGAAAAGTCGTTATTTTGTTTTTTTGGCGCACAAAAAAGTATTCTCCTCGCTTTATAATATTAAGGTAGAACCACTGTACTCACATGAACTGTTCTAAATATGTTTTTAGTACCTTTATGGATCTTGAGAGAGGAAATGTCATTGCTTTGAATGCAGGCCTCACTGAGCCATCTGATTTAATCAAAAATATCTTAATTTGTGTTCCGAAGATGAACAAAGGTCTTATGGGTGTGGAACGACATGAGGGTGAGTAATAAATGACATTATTTTCATTTCTGGGTGAACTAACCCTTTAAATAGTGTGACTATCTTCTTTTCTCTATACCAGCTATAATACCAGAATGAATGCATTTCAACAAAGAGACTGTTTGTTTTGCTCTCAATGTGAATAGCTTTGCATTTTGAAATTTGCTTCTTTTTTTTTGTTTGGTCTTAAGTGCCAGGACTAACATGAGTCCAAAATATTTGTTGATTTTGGTCATTCAGCCTGTTGCTAAACCACATGTTTAGTCTGCTCAGGCTTTACGACCACATGAGGGAGCTATTTCAGATGCAGTTTCACATTAGTGTGCAGGTGTGTTTCATACCCAGACTGGATCTGGTGCTGGAGCGCTCGATGATCGTGTGTTTGCTGGGGTTGTTTAGAACGGAACGTTTGGCAAGTGAGATGTCTGCTGTCACCCTGGTGATGGATATTCTAGAACAAACAACAAATAACAATGACATGCTGCCAATTACAGCATGAGTGTATTTTGATATTTCCAGCATTAACAATCCACACAGAACTTTGCCATCGATATTAACAGTTTCTTTGATAACATAAATCTTTCCCAATTTCATGATGAGGAGAAGGAATTAATATTTCATACCTTCATTATGACCATGACATGCATATTTTAATACCCACCTGCCTTCAAATTTGTGTTTTAGAAAGTCAAAGAGAGCTTTCTGCATCATATCTGTCACCTGCAACGTAACAAACACAGACCTGAACAAGATGAACAACATGACTAAAATTAAAAATTGACAGTTTTAGAAAGATATATTGTCTTGCCTCGTAGCCTTTCAGGGATGGTCCCACCAAGATAATGGGTCTCATGGAAGGCACCACATCGTAAGGAGGAACATGTTCCATCTGAAAGTTTACACACGAAAATAAAGCCTCTTCAGTGACATAAAAAAAAACCAAATCACGATTTATATATACATTTGCCAAAACCGACCTAAATCTGCATTTAAAAACAGCATTCACATCCAGGCATTAAAGGGATAGTTCACCCAAAAATGAAAATTCTGTCATCATTTACTCACCCTCAAGTAGTTCTATAGTAGTCAGTGGGGGGCGAGATCTGTTTGGTTACTGACATTCTTCCAAATATCTTCCTTTGTATTCAGCAGAACAATTTCATACAGGTTTGGAACAACTTGAGGGAGAGTAAATGATGACAGAGTTTTCATTTTTAGGTCAACTATCCCTTTAAAGTGTCTTTTTTTTCTTTTCCATCTTTTGTTTCAAAGGGTTTTTTTTAATCACTTTCTTTTTTCCCCCCTCCCTATCTCTCTGATATTCTTAGCAGTGGCAGTCCATAAAGGAATAAAATTATCATAATTTCAGCCATGTATTTTGTTGAACTGTATGCTCTTATACATAACTCTAAATCTTTATAGAGAATTATAAAGAACAGTTTTTAGGATGCCCAGCTCCCATTCCCTCCTCTGACAGACCATCACTTTAATCTAAGATAAGACCTCTTCATGTTCTGCTGAGGGTCCTCCACTGCATGAAGTGTGTGTGAGAAATACAGAGACAGAGATCCTCCCACTCCACTTTCCCTGTTATATAATAAAAAAAACTGACCAAAAGTTTCAGTGGGCTAGCTAGAGTTGTGAACAACCTGAATATCTAAAAACAACCGGAACAACTACAATATAATGTCATCATTTTGAATACTCTAATTCTCCCAGTCGGGCGTCTGTGCATGTGTGATTGTGTGTCAGTAGCCATTGTGACAGCAATAACATGCGTGGGCTACGCTCTATTTCACAGACCAGTAATGGAAACGGAAACCGTGGAAACCTGTCAGGGTGTTTTTGCCTCATCTTGTGTGCATGTGCAAGAGGATGGCAGTATGTCCACACATGTGTGTGGACACATGGGCCAGATCCATTCATTTCTTGGTTCAATCTGAATGAGATGTACATGTCCCGTAGAGCTCTAAGACTAATACAACTTGACATTTTTTTTTCCTTTTCCGAACAATTTTATTGTAAACACAGGACTGGTACAGAAATCCTGTGTCTATATGCCACAACAATTCACATTTAAGCCTTTAGAGAAGTGAACTAGCAGAGAAGAATTTGTCTTTTCTGACCTTTTCTGAAATACATTCACGGTATTTGCTGAGCTGATGCAGGGACACAATGACAATAGCCCAAAGACTCAGATATCATCACAACAAGTACACAGACACAAACACAAAACAAAAAGTTTGTTGCTATGACTCACCGATTTCTGTTTCTGTTTGGCAGGCCCACCTATCATTCCACACACACACACACGCAGCAAGAGAGAGAAGGCAAGCAAGCAAACAAACAGAAGCTTGTTAGTGACAAATTGTTAATACATTTAGGATGCTGGGAGGAAAAGAATCAAAAAATTCAGATGTGGCCAATTGAAGAAAAGATTGAACTTTTCAAGTTGTGGCTTGACTGATCATTCAGGTTGATCTGAGGTAAAATTCACCCAGCATAAACACAGTCTCACAAGTCTTAGCTCAAATTACTGGATTTGTTAGTTTTCTAGATTCACCCAGAAATGCACCTTCTGTCATCATTTACTCACCCTCATGTTGCTCCAAACCTGCATGACTTACTTTCTTCCCACAAAAGGATGTGAAGAAATGATAAACAGCACCAGTAAAATACCATAAAAGTCTGACTGCAGTAAGTCTTCTGAAACCAAATAATAGCTTTGTGTGTGGGAAGACTAAAATATATATTGTTATTTTTTGATAAAAGTCTTATCTGGTGGAGTTCTCAGAACTCATTAAAATAGGCCAACTATGTGTCGGTCCTGGTTTTACATGAACGATGCCAAACATAATTGGATTTCGTATTTTGTTACTGATCACAACACAACAAATTTGAATATGCGCATATTCAAATCACATAAATTAGATTAGAGTTTTTTTCAGTGACAACTTACATTTTACTCTGTTCTTTACACACACACACATATATATATATATATATATATATATACAGTCTGTTCTGGCAACCTGGGTCATACAGGATGAGTAAATGATGAAAGAATTTTCATTTTTGGCTCAGTCCCTTAAATGTGAATTTTAACACAAACAAACACACACGAACAGAAAAGTTTTTTCACATTTCAGAAACAGAAGGTGCTCAGTTAGGAAGGAGTCTGATTATTAGTCACATCTGAAGGAGGCTGACTATTGATGCATTCTGGGGTTTTCACCAGGGGTTACCTTCTTAAAGAAAGGGAGGCGGGGTAGGTTGCCTTGAGGGGAGGTGACACTTCCGCCCACACCCTTATGGTCACGGGTGTCGGCAGGCTCCACCTCCTCAACATCCGAATCCAAAGCATCGTCATAAAGCCCAGAGGACAATTCAGCTAGGGGACCGATTGGGGGGTGGGCGGGTTTTAATGAAAGGATAGAACAAGAGAGGGGAGGAAATAGAGAAGGAAATGAGAGTGAAAGAAGAGGGAAACAAGGGTAACGGACAGAAAATGAGAGATGAGGAAGAGAGGAAGAACAGCAGCATGATGTACAGATTTTGCTGAGTCAGAAAGGCGATGAAAAGAACAGGTGTTTTAAAAATGAGTTCTCTGAGTTTGGGTTTTTAAATAAATAATAAATTCATGTTCCAGTGTCATTTGATGTTTATGGTTAATATAGGACTATGGAACATAATTTAACGTACTAACAACAAACAAATATTATTATATAATATTTGTATGTTCAAATGAACATATTGTTTATTAAAATAAATCAATGAATAAATCAATCAATAAAAAACGGTCAAATTAGTTACCTTACCAATATGGTAAAAATGGAAAATGGTCTAAAATTAAATTATACTGTATGTAATCTTACTGTGAAATCAAAATTAAAGATACAGATAAATACTATGAATTACCGTATGATTTACGGTGAAAAAAAGTAAAAGGACCTTCCAGGAAGTTCATATGTGACACATCACATATAATTAGATTTATTTGAATAAATTTGTTTCTTCTCATTTTTGTGTTACATTGTATGTTATTAGTCAATGCTTATAGCATTACTTTAGTGTGACGTGTGGTACCCTGATGGTGTTGTATCTATGTGTGTTTGACCCTGTGCACCATCTATATTTGAGTATTGGACATGTTTTATGGACAGGCCATTTACGATAAACTCTGATTCATCATATGGCTTAATGTTTTACCACCTGTATTATTATGGTGGTTATCAGTACATTTAAGGTACAGCGCAGATTGTAGTAGTTCAAGTAAATTGGTGTATTAACATTATATAATTTATTTTCATTCAGTTCTTTTGAGGATGTGTTGCCTCACCTGCATTGCCTCACTTACAAAGTCATCAAACTCCTAGAGCTGACACAGCCATGACAGATCACATAAACCACAGGTAGTTCAATGTGAGCTACAATTACAAATGATGATGACAATAAAGACAAAAGGAAGAAAACAACAGACTAGAAGGATGAGTGATAAGAGGGAAGAGAGGAGGGCAGAGGGGATCCTAAGGGGACGTTCTATCTAACTGTCATTGTATTCAGTGAGTACCCAAGTGTGAATGTAATGAGTTGATGTTCTGTGTGTGTGTGTGTGTGTGTTTAGAAGGACAGGGATGTTATATCTTCATTACAACAGAACCAAAAACTCACAGCATTACTGTCTGATCATACCTGTTCCAGGTGGAGTGGGCCTCCGGGCACCTGTGGCAACATCCAGACTAGAGCTTCCACCGGACTTACTGGTAAATAGATAGAGAGATCAAGTAGTTAAAACATACGGTACCCTGTTAAAAGTTTGGAAACATTACAATTTTTGAATGTCTCTTATACAGTAAAAACAGTAATATTGTGGAATATTGTTACCTGGAGCTAAGGCGGTTCTGTCTCATTCTCTGTTCTTGTAATTGACGGGTGCTCTCAAGCTTCACTGGGCTAGGGATAAACCCCACCTCACATCCTTCCTTCACCAAACGTCCGATCCACCAGTCATTATTATACTTCTGTTAACAGAAAAACATACAAAAATACACAAGTGAACACTAAATTGAGTGTACGCTGCAGATTAAACGGCTCATTAACATACTTTATCAGTAGAAAAAGGGGAATAACCTGTTAAACATTAAAGTATTATGCAATCATTTAAGACATTTCTCCTTATATAGAACCTTTTTGGCACAAAGGGTTCTTTAAAATTGAGTCAAGAACCCTAGAGATTATATTAAACCCTACTGAACCTTTTTTTACCAAGTGAATGATTACATATACCTATAAATACAGTGAAGAATAAATTAGATTAAAGGTGTTGTAATTTTATATTTTGATATTTCAGAAATTTGATGTCTGTGATGTGTCATTTTACTTTAAATGGAAATGTGTCTGCCTAACCTCTTTGATGTGCAGGAAGTCTTTGGGTTCAAAAGAGATGGCCATGCCCTGAACCGGCACATCATCATTAGGGCCTGGGTTATAGCCAACATTAGTCCTCACCGCAAACGCTACAGGCTTGGTCTTCAGAGACAAAGTGGATAAGAGAGAGATAAATAGAGGTGAAATTGAGAATTGAAACAATCCAGAGCAGAAGGAATGACACAGGTCATGTGATTGGATTTACAGCTAACATATGGACGTGAAAATATATACAGTGAAGAGGTTGGAACAATACTGCAGAACAGTCAAACTCATATCCTGGTGGAACAGCAAGCTACATGTTTTGTGTAGCAAGCCTTAATTTTACAATAATGAAGAATTCACAATAATGATATATTGTGATATCTATAGAAATCGTGAAGAAAAAAATAAAAACATAAATAATGCTATCAGTCAAATTCATCTTTACTTTGTGTGTGTGAGTGTGTGTGTTTTTTTTTTGTGAAGAATCACACCATTGCATACAAAAGGAACAATTGCACTTAATGGTAACCAGTTTGAAACAACTTCCTTCTGTGAACTGACGTGGCTTCATATCACAGAATGAGGCAGAAATCATATTATTTTATAGTATTGTATACAGTGATAAAGGCCATGTCGATTGACATTGCATTATAAGTATACATTATTATCCTTTTAAAAATACTTGAGATGGCTTGAAGAACACAGATAAACCATATACTGTCGCAATGGTGTGTTAATTCTCTTCATGTTTAATCGGTCAATAATGTCTCTTATTTGTGTTTTTTCAGCTACAACATGCGATATCTGGGTGTCTTTGTACATATTAGGGATTTCCTGGAATGTCATAAGTTTTATTACTCATATGAAACTCTCTTGTGGACTTTCTTGTGATTTCACCCTCTGGCATTGAGTATGAATAAAACATAAATTACATGTGAGAGTTTAGCGTTCCATAATGCTCACACATCGCCCTATTTTGGGAAAAATTGAAAAAATTCTGCTCTCTAAAGATATTTGAAGTAAACATATAATCCATAGGTTTTTATCCAAATCAGCACACAAAATAAAATACATTTAATAAAACAGAAAGGCATGAACAGTTAAGAGGTTACTGTAAAATTTTCCCATTTCAGGACTAGCAAAATAATTGTAACTTACTCTCTGTAAAGTGGCCAAATCTGCGGGCGGGAGTGGGTGTACAGGTTGGTGGTTTTGCCCCCTTTTGCACTCACTGTTGATTGTGCAGACTGGGCTGATTAACAAGTTATTTTCAAGGAATCTAAAAAACTTCTACACTGGCGAGCTAACTTTCTTGGAGTGCGAGTAGAGTGTCTCATCTGTCACATCCGAAGGCTTTTACACGGCAGTAGCAGCTGCGCGCGGTCTCTGCCATCCGTATTCCAGTTACGAAGAAAGTGTAAACTGGCGTGGAGTCAGTTAAACTTTTTCCGTAAGTTGAATACGGAAGGCGTAGGATGTAGCGTAAGCTTTTTGAACTGCTAGAGTTTGACACTTTCTTCGTAAGTAGAATATGGAAGGCGGTCTGGCAGAAGCTAGATATTTTACTTCACAACTTGTTAAATATGGATTTTTTTTTTTTTACACAAACGCATTGCTTCGCTTCAGAAGGACTTTATTAACCCCCCGGAGCCGTGTGGAATATGTTTATGATGGATGGATGTGGATGGAGACACTTTCTTCAGCTCATACTGGTTTAATAACGCTTACTGCCATTATAAAGCTCGGATCCATCAGGATATTTATTATTATTTCTCTGATTATGTTCATCAGAAAAAAGAAAGTCATATACACCTAGGATGGCTTGAGGGTGAGTAAAGCTTGGGGTAATTTTCATTTGAAAGTGAACTAATCCTTTAACAAACTTTAATCTGGTTAATCATACAGGTGTTAAGCCTCTCAAAAAGATGTTCTTTCTACAATCAAGTATAATATCATCACTCAGGGCAGAGTCAGAATAATAGACCCATGAGAAATGGAAAGAGAAAAATAAAGTAAGACACCTTAGCCTTCTCTAGGGTAGCAAGAGCTTGTCTATCGGCTTCTTTCCTGAGAGCCTCAGGGTCCTCCTCCAGAGACACGTCAGAGTCTGAAGGACGACTGGTGTAGGAGTCTGCTGAGCCCTGCCAGAGAATAGAGAGAGGGAGTGAGAGGGAGGAAGGGACGGAGGGTGAATCTATGTTAACAGCCTTTGGCACAGTGTTTGGAAAAGCTCTTTTTTTAATTAGTATTCCTCATCTAAAATCAAACACAATCCCAATTTTACATCTCTTCTTCCACCCGGCCAAAAGAGAAGTAGCACAAATGACCACACACAACAATGAGTTATCGTACGATATGCAAACTATTTGTGAATGAAGAACAGGTTGAAGGAGAGGGCAGGAACAGTGTGGGAGGAAGTGAAAGAGAGCAGAAGGTACAGTACAAGCATGAGAAAAGAGTATCTAAGAATATGAGAGGAGGAAAAAAAGAAGCAAATACTTAAAGCAGCTGAATCAAAAGAGATGAGCTTTCTATGATTCTCACAGTTTGTGTATGTGCAAAGATGTAAACAAGACACTGGTGTTTTCTCAACTACATGAACTTGTATGTCTCAGGGGGATATTATTATTAAAATGAACAGCGTAAATGTTTATATGTTTGTAAATATTTGTTTATAAAATTAATAACTTTAACACAAATTCCATCATGACCAACAATTTAGCAATCAATACTTTTATCAAAAGTGTTACCAAAGAGCTTAAAATGTGGAAATATGTGTGGAAAAAAAACAGAACAGAATATTTTTGTTTTGTCATTTTGCAATCGTCAGCATTTTCACAACAAAATTATATCAAACACAATGTATAATTTGAAATTGATTTAAATGCATGCACACTGCTGAAGGTTGTTAGTGGATACATTAAATAAACAAATTATATTGAAAAAGCGTTATGAGAGTTTAATTCCACAGGGACAGTTGAAGAAATGCGCGTATGCCGGTATTGATTTGTACTTGCTTTAGAGTCTGGTTAAGTTCATGAACATACTTAAAAGCAGACACACACACACACACACACACACACACACACACAAATTGTCGTGGCATTGACTTTCACAGTACAGTACAGTACAGTGTCAGAACCTTTATATAAGCCTCCCACTCCTCTCATCTCTTTTTCCCCCACTTTCCTCTAGTTTTCCTGTCTGTGTTTCAGGTGTCGAGCGGACTCTTTTTCGTGGGAGGTGTGGACGGGCGTGCGGACAGCTGCAAGAATGACTCATTGGATGGATGCGCTTGCGTGTACATGAGTGCATTAGGTTTGTCACATATTTGTGAGGATGTGTGTGCATGTTTTAAATAGAAATGAGAATGTGTCAGGCTGACATATGCCGTATGCAATGATGCTAAATTATTCATTGTGAAACAGAGGGTCACAGGAACCCAGTGCACACACACTATCACAGGCTTTACTAGGCAGCAACAGATTGCACACACACACACACACACACACACACGCACACACGCACGCGCACACGCACACACACACGTACACGCACACACACACACACACGCACACACACACGCACACCTGCTAGACTATGACTTTTATAACATAGATGTTATATATGTAATTGTTGGTCCAGTGGTCATAAAGTATAATAATAATAATAATAATCCGAATCCTGGCAGAAACAAAGCACACAAATTTGTTTTTCAATGTTAGGGATTTTCTAATGACATCTAATTCAAAGAAACTTTTCTGAATTTTAAAATTTTCATTAAGTTAGTTTATTTATATAGCACAATAAAACAACAGTCGCTTACCATTGTGCTGTACAAAAAAGAATTATAAAAACAATATAAACAAACACCAATCAAAACAATAAAATAACATACAAAGACATTACATACAGAGAAAACAAGCTCAAAATGACTCACATATTATAAGCTTTCACTTTTCACTGGTACGTTTTAGTCTCTTAAAAAGTTTTTAACTTTAGCCAGTAGTCTTAGCTGGAAAAAGCACTTGATTTGACTGTATTAACCTGCTTATCAAATGACAGGGCAGAGTCAAAGACAACACCTAAGTTTTTAACAGATGGCTTTACATAAGCAGCTAAGCTGCCCAACACTTGATTTAAGCTTCCAGAGACAGCTAACGGTCCAAACACAATTGCGTCAGTCTTACTCTCGTTGAGATTGTAAAAATTATTGGACATCCTTAATGTCTGACAAACAAGCAGTTAAAGCACATAGACCAGCATTGTCATTATGCTTAATTGGCACATATATTTGAGTGTCGTCTGCATAACAGTGAAATAATACTCTGTGTTTTCTAAAAATTTAACCCAAAGGGAGAATATATAAAGAAAACAAAATGGGGGCAAGAATAGATCCCTGGGGAACCCTGCAGGTCAAACGTGATTTGGAGGATAAACATCCATTTATATAGACAGAAAAAGTTCTATTGTTCAAATAAGATTTGAACCAGTTCAATGCATGATCTTGAATACCCGCACAATGTTCAAGACGAGAAATAAGATTATCATGATCAACCGTATCAAAGGCCGCACTCAAATCCAACAGCAGAAGTTACTACAGAGTTCCCAGAATCAATAGATAATAATAAAATATAATTCAACACTCTTAAAAGAGCAGTTTCTGTACTGTGCTGTTTCCTAAAACCAGACTGAAAAAATTCTCTATTTGACTCTAAAAAAAAAAAAAGGTAATAAAAAGGTTGAAATAAAAGGTAAATTAGAAATTGACCGAAAATTTGAGAGAACTGTCACATCAAGGTTTGATTTTTTCAACAGAGGTTTAACAACAGCATGCTTTGAAGCAACACTTGCACATGTAGTTTTTCGACCTTAAAATAATGTCTCTAAAATTATTTCAGTGGTAAAACAACTCTTAACCGGACGAATTCTACTGCCGCTGCTACCTGAGCAGCCTCCTCTAGCGGCTACAACCACACTCTGCAAGTTTTGTGTTCGGGTCGGTACACACAGCCCCGCACATCCGCTGCCAGCGGAAGAGTGCGACCTGTTTTACGGCATACGTCACATATTTTACTTGTAGCCTGGGTGGAGATAGCCAACAGCTAACTATAAGACGAAACAATCTAATATGCAAGTCTCAAAACCATGCGGACAACATTTTATTCTATTATACAAATTACACCCTTTGGAAACAATGCTACATCCGAACTATGAGAGCAAAAAAACTAAGCTAACATACTAATGTTCTTTTTGTCATTGTACTTTTCAATTCTGGAGTAACAATAAATAAAACTATGTAATGATATTTATAGAACATAGTGTAACACGGGCTATTTTACCTGGCCGGTGGACATGGTTTCTGCATTCGCCGGTTCCGTCAGCTTAGCCAACAAATTCATGTGTATTGCGCTGCCCACAGGGAAGCTTATACAGCGACAGTATTTACGACACTGGTAACAGACAATTGTGCTTATCAACCACATGGGGGAACCGTGAGCAAATGTTCCATGGTGTTGCTTTAAATATTCTGCCACAAATCCTACATTAAGACATTATTTAGTATTTTTATTAAGTTAAACCTCATAGGGACCGTCGGCTGGTCTCCACAATGTAAGTGATTTCAGGTTTTAATATATTTGTTTGCCTGACATTCTGATCTAAATGGGGACATTCCTTAGACATGTATTGTTTAAATAAACACCTATAAATACAAATCTGTCCCCAAAATATGGTTAAGTAGGTATACACACACCAGAATGATTCAAATTTCAAATAAAACCATTTCTCATTGGACCTCAACCCCCCCTCCTCCTTTTTGACTCTTTTAGAGTCACCATTAGTCTGATAAATTGTCAAATACGCTCATCTAAAAGCTGAAATAAGAAGCTTTTGAGGGTGATATAGTCTCTATGTATGGTCAAGGCAGAAGCAACAATTAATAAAAAAAAAAAAGCAAAGAAAAAAGCAAATCAAACTTTCATTTAAGTCTGATATCATATCATCTTTAAGCCTCTATTGTGACTACAAAGAGAGGAAATTCATTACACAACAATGAAACTGTAACAAAATAACATAAGAAAAAACAGCTTTTCAGGCAAAGTGCTGAAATACGGTAACTAGCTAAGGAAAAGTTCACTAGGGATTGAAAACTCTGTATTTTTTTAAAATTACACTCATGTCGTTCCAAACCATTATAACTTTCTATCTTCTGTGGAACACTAAAGGAGACACACACTCCTGAGCAATAAAATGGGCCAAGCACAAAATGGCTAAACACTAAGCTTTTAATTGTCTTAACAACAAAAATTATTGGTCAGGAAATTAGCAAAATTTAAGCAAATGCACTACTTAGAAAGCTTGGTGTCTCAGAAAAACATCAGACAGAATGAAGTTTTTGGCAGAATGTGGAAAGCTGTGTGTGGAGTGATGAATCATAATGAAACACGAGCTGCATGGTGATGCTCCAGAGCGGTGTCTTCTAAAATCTGCTGAGAAATACAATAATAAATGCATCTCTAGCACAGTGAAGCATGGAGGAAGAGCTGTCATTGTGTGGGGAGCTTTTTTAGCTGCTGCTATTGGTGAGCTGCTTCACTGTGAAGCTTGCTTCCCACAATTTAAGCCCCGCCCCCCTTAGTTACTGTTGCTAACTCGGACAAAACAAATGGAGTTGCTAACTGTGGCAACTGTCAGTGTGAAAACCTTGTCCCAAGATGTTTTTGATAAATTTTGGACACAGAAGGAACACCTCTCGTTGAGGAGCGTTCAAGTGGGACTTAAATATGCCATGGAGGGATATATAAAAGATTTTAAAATAAATATGGTGGGTAACAAGATTAATTTGGACGTGAGGGTTTACAGATCACAATGCAAGCGGGAGAAGCCTCATGTTACGGTCGTCATGATTGCAGATGACAACATCCAGGATCAACACTGTTCATTTACCGCAGGGTAAGATTAAATTAATTTACATTTAACCAGTTTAATATGGAGAGGCTCTAAAATGTAGACCTTCGTTTATGCGATTTTGACCTACACTGTACATGACGTGAGAACAGTATTTAGGGTTTGTACTCACTAACTTTAATCGTAACTTAATGAGAGTATGACACCCTCTCAGGATACCTGGAAACAATGTTACAAGTACCCCAGGTACATCGTTTTACCATTTTTGTAGCATTAACACCATCAAACCTTCCAATGTTTCTCTATGGCACTGAAACCTAAAGATGTCCGAGTTCCGAGTTCCCCGTGCAACTGATACTCAACTGCAATTGGCTCATCTGCATTCGAGGGGAGGGGCTTACTGATAGGTCAATTGAAAAGTAGTTATCTAAAGAGGAATGATCAGGTGTTGTTTTTCAACAAGACATTGCTCCTGCCCAAACTGCAAACACAACCAAGAAGTGGTTTGAGAACAAGTCCATGAGGCTCATGTTTTGGCCTTCTTCAGAGTCCAGATTTGAACCTTAAAGTGAATATTTGGTCTCACATTAAACTCAAATGAACTGGGAGACATTTTTTAACTACTCATAAACTGTTTGAAGCCATTAACATTGAGTGCAATAACAATGACTCTTCTTCCTGTTATTAAGAAAGCATTAAAAGACCACTAAATATTTTGCCATTTTGGCTTGGCCCATTTTTTTGCCCAGGAGTGTACACATTCCTTGCATTTTGGTAATTTGGGTAACCCAATCTTCATTTTAATTCCAATGTTTAACAACACACTTAAACTACTTCATCACAATTAAAAAAACCCAGATTTCATTCAATGGCTAATTTTTGTGCACTCAAGATGCTTTGTATTAGCTCACACTGACTTTTAATTCTGGTATTTGCACCTCGGTCCTGTTTTGTGTAACTGTCAGCCACGTATGTGCTTGGCAGGTTTCAAGGCCGGTACCAGGTCACCGACATCCATTCTCTTCAAACGGCACTGAGAAATTCACGGTAATATCCCAGGCCTAAATGTTATGAAGTTGGCTCCATTGTAGTAGCAACGTATTAACAATAATATTAGCTTAGGCTCTGCAGAGCTCGTAAACAAAGTTGACATTTTCCGTCTTCCAGTGAGTAAAGTTCCCTATGCTGTGTAGAAAGCAGTCTGCAAACACTGTACAAGAATAACACTGTCAGACTCGCTCTAGTCAAGACATCAGCGGCAGCAAGACAGGAACATGGGGAAAGAAACAAAAGACATGCCAGAAGATGACGGCTGACCGAGAGAGAAAAAAAGCGAGAATTGGGACAAAATGAAAAGGAGTGTGTGGGAGAGGTGGAGAGGAAGGATTAGTACTAGCTCTGAAAACATTTTCTCCCACACACACATTGTGGGATGATCAACTGTACCAACTAGGCCTCTCTATATGAAATGAACAATAAATGACTGGAAGATTTTTCTGATGTTTTTTCTTTTATAATCCTTTCCTAGTTTTTTATAAGAAATTTGATTCCGGGTAAAAGTAATGTTATGTATTTAATGCATGTTAAGCTCTATCAGCAGCATTTGTGGAAAAAATGCAGATTACTACATAAAATAAATTCTCTGAGTCATGATTTTCTCTCAAAAATCATGGTTACAGTACTTCCACTTACAATGGAAGTATACAGGAACAAGCAAAACACATTTAAATACATTTGCAAACTTACAGCCACATATTTCATATTTCTGTTATTAAAAAAATTCAATCAAAATTTGGTTAATTACCGTTTTATCCTGCTTTGTAAATAACTTTCTAAAGCTCTAAAATCATGAGATTAATCAATTATTTTAATCTATTGACTGACATATTTTTAAATTTCTCTTCAGGTTTACACATGTAAAAGTACTCTAATGATGAGCAGAAAAATATACAGTGTAAACTTAACAGAAATTAAGTATTTTCCCAAAAAAATATAGAAATAATATTTCTATTTTTCACATTAAAACTGGGTCTTTATACAAGAAAATATATGGATACCTTTTATTATTAAGGGGGTCCTTGCCAGTGTATCATTATATATGGGGATTCATATTTAAAAGTGTTTGATAAAACTCATTCAGAGTTCAATGAGTGTAACGTGAAAGAGTCACAAATGCATGTTGCTTCTGGAACTGTGCAACAAATATTTCTGAATTAATTTGTTCCCAAAGCACTCCAGGGATTATATTATACATTATTTGTCTTTAGGACAGCTGAATTGTTCAGGGTATTAAGTGAACAGCTTACAGAATGACAAACAACGATAAGCACTTGTACGCAGATAACATTCATGTAGGTATTCATGACATTGAACTCTACGGCAAAGATCAAGATAAGATGCTTCTAAACAAACCCAGAATTTTGATTGCTCATGCATCTGATATGATACCATCCTCACAATCTGCATTAATCTGATCCTAGACTCTCAGACGTCTTCAAGCCACTTAAGTAATAAATCACAGCTTTATTATGCCAGTGACCGTCAAACTTAAAAAAAAAATAAAATAAAAAAATTAATGTCAGATCACATTTAGATATATTTCTTACAGCTATAAATTTGACAAGCCAAATACCTTGCTGTGAGACTAAACCTGTTGATGATGAGACAAAAGATAATGCTTTTTTCACATTTTCTCTGCATACTAAGCCTGCATACTTATTATTGTTCATATTTTTAAACTTAAAAAATGTATTATTTTCAAACTATAAATTAATTTCAAACTAAACAAATCTCCAATCTCCAATCAGCAGTCCTACCAAACAACACAAATTTACTGAGCCAAATGAGATTCAGTCAAGCTTTAGTCAATATGACCCTGATTTTTCTCAAATACAGAGCGATTTTCCCTCGGCATTTCACCTGCTCTTTTACATTACATCTCTGCATTTTAGCGTTGCAAATGCACAAGACACTTATGAAAGCCAGCTCAGCCAGTGATTTCACTGAACATTGTCTAAAAAAGCACCTGCACAGAGATGTTTTCATCCTTATTTATTGTTCTGCCTCCCCAAAAAAGCTTCTTTAAAATTATCATTGAGGAAGCATAATTAATCACACCTGATGCAGCTTGTTAATATCTTAATGAACAGCTCTATAAATAACTCTATTAGTTGGTGCATATGGTTTTGTTAAATAATCACACTCCATGGGTGTCAAGAAGACCAGATGGAAACCCAGGCAAAGGGCCCTGGTACAGGGCAGCCAGTACCAACAAGGTCCCTGAGCAGTGCTGGAGGTCTAATTTAAACCCAGCAGGCCTAAGCAGCTGCCCAGCCCAAAATGGAATCAGACGGCAGCACGAGAGAGAGAAGGAGAGAGAGAGAGAGAGAAAAAATAAAAGGAGAGAGAGGCAGAGAGAAGGTGCAAATAAGACTTATTGAAAAGATCCATGTGTCCGAGGCAGTTTTTTTTTACGTAGTTGTTAGTACACTTAATTAACCCCCACACAAACTCGCATGTTTCCTGGTGTTTCTTACCATTGCAGGCCTTTGAATCTGCGCGTTGGTCTCCATGGCACTCGTTCCTTGCCACGGTAACACGGCGTCACACCCAAAGATCCGAGTCCACACCGAATGCGATGTGTGTGTGTATCACACAAGGGTATGTATTAAAGTGTGTGTAGCTGTGATGGGTGTGTGTTTCAAAAGTTAGGCAGAGGACTATACGTGTGTGTCAGAGTGACCAATTGCTCTGCTAACCTCAACACCCCCCTCCTGGCTCATTCTGACACACAAAAACACACACACACACACAGCTGAAACCTGTACTCAGTTTCTAAGTTGAAGGGGGTAAAACGAGAGAGACAGAGAGAGAGAGAGAGAGAGAGAGAGAGAGGGGGGGGGGGGGGGGGGGGGGGCTCAGATTGCAGGACTTGTGCTACATTTGCAGACTGAGGGGTTAAATTTAGCTGTGACAGGCAGGGGCAGATCTCTCCCTCTCTATTTCTCACCCAGTCTCTTCCGTGTTTAGCTCCGGTATGAAGTGGAGAGTCCCAGAAAGAGTGGGAATGTAAACGTCAGCCCAACAGGCAGAGAGAGAGAGAGAGAGAGAGAGAGAGAGAGAGAGAGAGAGAGAGAGAGAGAGAGAGAGAGAGAGAGAGAGAGAGAAAGAAAGAAAGAAAGAAAGAAAGAAAAAGAAAGAGCAGGAGGAGTTAGTGAGCGACACTCTTTAACAATTCTCTACATGACAGAAGGGCACCTGACTCATTGTGTCTGTTACCGGTAGATCCCACTCATCCGTTTAGTCAGTCACTCCACCTGACGTTGACTCATTCAAATAGAACAGCTTCATTTAATTCAAAATCACCTGCATGTGACCTTCTTAATAGTGGTTGACTGATATATATTGGCCAGGCAGATAAACTTGCCACTCGCCAGTATTTAAACATTTTGAGATTATCGTACAATAACAGTGCCTGTCTGGCTAACAGAGTTTGTTCTCCTTTTTTTTCAGGAAAACACCCCGAACCCTAACTATATTCACTTTTATGCAAAAAAAGCATTGTTTGTCTTCTTTTCACTTAAGCAGACTGTGTCTGTTGCTGTGACTTAGTTGAAAATCAGATCAAATTGTAAGTCCAATTTATGCAGAAATCTATGGTAAATCCACATCACATATTCACATTTCCTGCAACTGCATACCATATATCAATGAATACAAAATGACAACACCTGTACACAAAATTATTAAAAAATAAATAAATAAATAAAAAACTTGACTTTCGGAGTTGCAGACATTGGCTTATATGCTGGCTTCCCCAAGTGGTATCGGTTTGTTAAAACCACTAGAGGGCGACCTTTGACCCCCAGGAACAGCCTCTTCAACACCACTCACCCATTACCTCACTATAACACTGTCTGTCACCATTCACCATCTTTGTCTTATTCTCCCTCCCTTTTTCTACGCACCTTCATGGCTTATTGGGAACACTACATTTTCTGTAGATATGCATGTTTCTGTATCCATATCATGAGGAATATGGTTTGTTTTGACAAAACTAAATAAATAAAAATGAAAAATAAAAACTTAATATAAAATGAAAACACTTATAACTTTCTCCCAAGTCCAAAAAGAACATTTACTGTAACAAGTAAATTTTTTCAAAAAAAAAAAAAAAAAAAAAAAAATCAATTTCAACTTCCACAATTTCAAACTATATTGGATGTGACATTAAACAAAACGTTTGTGTGTGAGTACTAGAGCTCTTGCTCATTTAATATTCAAAGGGACATATTTCTTAGAGGTGCAGCTGCAATAAAACAGACTATTTAATTAAGGTGGACGTGAGGTAAAGAAAAAGAAGAACAGAATACTAGCCAGCTATGTGTATACACTATATACTGGTAAATAACTACAATTAAGTTGTCAAAATTATAAACTTTTCAAAATGTAGCTACATTGTTATCACAGGACATCATTACATTTAGAGTTGCACCGATGTTACATTTCTGGCCAAAATGATAAGCCAATAATTATTTTTACGGCCAATAACGGATTCCAGATGTATACCTTATTATTATTATCATTACTAGGCTACTATTATTGTTTATTATTATTGTTTATTTTGTTTATTAATTTTTTTCCTTAGTCTTTTTTTCCCCTTAGTCTTATTTAATTAACTTAAGTTCTTTCTGTTCTCGTGTCATATATGTAGGCTATATATGTACGTATGTACCAAGAGCTCCTGAAAAAAAAAAAATTCCTCGTGTGTTTGCGCACACATGGCGAATAAAGCTTATTCTGATTCTGATAAATGGCTCTATATGTTTTTATATATATATATATTAGGGATGCAACGGTTCTCGGTAAAAAAATCGAACCGTAGCCTACCGTTCTCCACTTACGGTTCGGCACGCACTTGCACCGCGGTTCATCTCGAATGACGAAGCATCTATAGGCTAATATGGTTTGTTGACAATAGCAACGTGGAAAACAGACAGAGTTCAGATAATGTGTTTCAGTCAATGGATGCGCATTCTGGCTTCCCAAAACATTACAACCGCGATAATCAAAAAGCGTGGACAAAACAGTCACTCTTTGTAAACTTGGTTCACTGCGAGTGCCGTATGCTCTAATGTCCAGTCACTTATGCCGTCATCACCCGGGTGTTGATAGCGCGCGAGCGCAGGCGAGACCTGAACAACTAAACTAAACTCATTTAAACCTTGCTAATTTAAACATTCAAGAGCAAGACGCGAAAGAGAACTCGCGCGCGCTGTAAGAAGATTTGTGTGCGCTCATCCGAAGCGCGCACACGCTTATTTCAGACAGCGCGCAAATACTGAGTTCTCTTTCAAGTCTTGCGCTTCAGCGGACAAATTCATACAAAAATTATGCCAACATGCCCGTCTTGGCGAGTATCCTAGCAAACATAGTCGGTTATGATTTAAGCGAACGTATAACAGTCGAGAATGACAACGCATGTGTAACAGTATACTGGATCGTGCATGTCTTAAAGGGAAAAAAAAACTATTCTTGCTGCCTGTGTTTTTAATGTTAAATCAAACAACAAATGACAAAGAAATCACTCACTGCTCTTGACTGAATAGCTTTTGTAACTTCAATAATGATTAATCTTTACCTAATTTATACAGTGAAGATAACATGCAATGTTATTTTATATTTGATTACTTTATCCATTTTCTGTACCTGAAAACTACTGTTAAATACCTGAAAAACCTGAAAAGCACTGTTTATTTTATTTGAATATTTGCTCTATTGTATTTATTTGTGCTGTTGCTTGTAGTTTGATTATTTGTTCTTATTTTCTTTATTTTTATTTGACAGTAGTTCTATTTTCCCTGAACATAGCATACCGAACTGTACCAAAACCGAGAGCCTAAAGTCGTGATACGAACCGAACCATGAGCAATTTGGACCGTTGCACCCCTAATATATATATAAATAATACAACATGTACACAAAAATATAAATATAAACCCTCCTTATCCTCCTTTATGTACTTTCTGCATGCTGGAGTTTTTAATCTAGCAATAAAACCATAGAGATAAATATGAAATACCACTCTAGACAAAACAGATATAACCCAGGCAAACAAACACAGTAAACAACTCATGCAAACACATGTACTGAAGTGGCTAGCACGCAGCGGCTTTTGTGTGGCATCAGGTGTGACCGACCGTGGCATAAAGGGAAATGTGAGGGGATGTTCTGTTGTGCAGCTGCCATTTGAAGCCATGATCAAACACACCAGCCGGTCCCCAGAGAGCCAAGAAGCACTCAACCTCAGTCCTGATCTAATGGCACCGAAACTAATGGGAAAATTAGAAAGTGATCCATCAGGACAGCCCATGGGGATACAGGGTCAATTATTCAGGGGTCTCATCCTAAGAAACACTGGCTTAAGAGCCACACCCATTACCTCACAACAATACAATAATGTGTGCGTGTGTCCGACAGCGTTACTGATATATGACCCCGGCAGTTTGCGACCACACATTTTTGTCAGCAATCAACACATCGACCTGTACACTTCCAAACACACACACACACATGCACCTATATACACAGGCACACTAATCCATTTGCCTCCTCCTCTTCCGACTGTGCAGTGTGCTGCGGGGAGATTCGGGGCCCTGTCACCATGGAAACCTGGCCAGTATAAGAGCACAACTGTGTATGTGTGTGTGTGTGTGTGTGTAAATTTGTTCATATGTGTATACGCGTGGGTGTGTATGAGACCAAGGCCTACACAGGTTTTCATACTTTCTGCTGCCAAAGAGGGGGCAGACAAATGCGGAAACATACTATATGGTCATAAATATTCATGAATCTTCTAAGAGCATTGTGTGGTAGAAGGAACATCTTTAAAAGAGCACTAAATATCTTCATCTTTGAAGGTACACAAGTTTCTGAGGACATGTAAGAAGAATCTAATTTATTGAGAGGTATATGTGAGGATAGGTGTGAATCCACCTTTCCAGTCTGCATTGGATGGGAGGGGGAAGGGGGGTAAAGATCCCAGTCAAGGAGGAGGTATTTTAACACGACGCCCCCTGTGGATGGGCAAATGTCGTTCAGCAGGGGCTGTGAGGAGGGCTTTGGGAGAGGAGGACATATTTCAGCATGACACAGGAACCTTCCTTAAAATGTCAGGTGTACGTGACAGGAAGAAAAAGAAGAACAGAATACTAGCCCACTGTTTTCCTAGTGAAAAAATATACTAAACTGTATTTGAAATACATTTATTTTGTGCTAAGTATACTACAAATACATTTACATTTATGTATATGATTTGGTATACTAAACTGGTATACTTAAAGTCTGCTAAATTGAAACAACTAATTTTGTACTTAATGCACTTTAATTGTGCAGAAGGAGTGCTGAGGTCCAACTAAAGATTTACTTAAGTATATTTGATTGCGCTTTGCATTTAAAGACTGATATTATACAAAGATCATACAATCCTTATTAATAGTTATATTAAAACACTTTTAGGCATAGTATTAAGAAATGTGCATTGTGCAATAAATAAATACTCCAAATAAAGTTTATTTCTAATTTTACATCATCAAGTCTTAAAGGGTTAGTCCAACATATTAGATGAATGAAAGTCTTACAGGTGTGGAACGATATGAGGGTGAGTAATTAATGACAGAAATTAAATTTTTGGGTGAACTAACCCTTTAAGTGATGTGTCAATAAATATGTTAATGGATTTGAAGTATACTTAGTATGAAATAAATAGGTTGTTTTTTTTATACTAGGGTTACTATATGCATATACACTATACAAATGATTAACATACTAACAAACAAAGACAAACAAACCTAATTTTTTTTTTTTTTTTATTTTGATAAACATTTAAAATTGTAACATGTTACATTATCACAGGACCTCATTACATTAAGGTTGCACTGATATTAAAATTCTGGCCAAAATAATAATCTGCTAATTATTTTCATAACTGACAAATGGCTCATATTAAAGGGGTCATGACATGAATTATTTTAATATGTTCCTTAAGTTTCCCTTATAATGTCATTAAAGTTTTTTGCACAAAAAAACCCCCAAAAACAAATATTTACGCAGAAGAATGATCCATATAAAAATGTCATTTGGGGCTTTCGCACTGAATAGTTCTAGGAACTCAGTTATAGGAACTAGTCACTAGGATAGTTCCCCGGGAACTAATTTCTCCCCCGGGCCATGTACCTGGTTGCATTCGCATTGGGAATAGGAACTCCGAAGCGGCTGACAGCAGTGTCTTTAAGCGCAGCATTTACAAACGCTAAACGGTGGTTGGAGGATGCCGCGATCGGAGCTATGTTTGTTGTGTGTTGTGGGTTTCGTGATAACGGAGATGGAATGTAAACGTATAATCTGCGCGACTGAAGAGCAAAAAGTAGGGCTAAGAGACAAAATCTCCTATGACAACTTTTAGTATTGCATATCATCGAGACAGAGAAAAGAACACAACCCTGCAGACAACAGGTAAATGCCGTAATCGCTGTTTTCCATGTTCGTGAAGTAAATATGTTTACATGGCTTTTTAAAAATGCCGGGTGCCGGTGTTTGACATGCGTTTGACCAGTCCACGTACACTTACGCCACTGATAGTTCCTATAGTGCTGGTTTAGACCCTACTCTGAAGTAGGAGCTAATTTAGTTCCCCCAAAAGGAGTTCCTAGAACTAAAATCGTTCCTAGTTCCTGTGGTGCGAACACGGCAAAATCCGGGTACTTCAGCCAATAGTTCTAGGAACTATGAAAAGGTTCCTCCGGTGCGAAAGCCCCTTTAGAGACAACGCATCATAAAATACTTAAGGTTTGCAATGCAGCTGCTGTCAGATTAAATACAGTTGGCTGCTTCATCTTTCAACAAGTTTCTTTGCAAACTCTCCATTACACAGTGCCTCATATACAAAACAATCTGCGGTCAAATGCTCTGAACAAACATATAATCCGGGACACCATTAAAATAAACCATCCACTTGTTATTCTTTTGTCCTGTTGAATGGGCATCTGTATACTGTATCCATTGTAGAGTATGAAAAATGGATGTTATTACATTATTAATTAATTAATTTGTGTTTTTAGAAATTTATATCAAGGGAGCGCTAAATGATACCAAGGGAAATAAAGAGGGGAAATGAGCATACACAATTATGCAAAATTAATCGAAATAGACAACCTTTCAAAGATTTGAGGGTATAGTGCAAATATTTTGTATAGAAATGAATGCTTAATTAATGCTTAAAGATGCATTAAATTGATAAAAATTTATCAACACCAACCAATACAGATACATTTTTAAAATCTCTAATATTAGCTGATAAGTGATATGTATTTTGGCAAATGTAGTAGTAATCATTCAATGACATAATAATGTACATAATGCACAATGCAAAAAAAAAGTAAGAGTATTGTGAATGGTAGTGTACTATTCCAAACATACTCAATGTGTGCTCATGTACCTAAACAACATATTTGTTTGTTCCTATATTAAAAACTGCATCCTGCAGGCTTGAGAAGGGAGAGCTTCCTGTAAAAAGGAGAAGAACTGCAAAAACACCCACAGACCAACAGCACAAACTACAGGTCAGGGCCTTTGACCTCAGACTGTCAGCACAGTCAGGCTCAGTATTGTAATGACTGCAACAACTATATGCAGCTATAAGTTGGCATGTAGCTGTTTTAAAATGGATGCTGAGAACCTGATTACATGGTGTATGATGGTTTAAAAGGGGGAATTATACCTTACAATGACTTCTGCAACTGAGGCAAGAGTGACAGACACAGGGCAATTCATAAGGAATTGGCCGTCTTACCTGTCGGACGAAGCTGTTGGAGGTTGTGTCTGAGGAGGTGCTGCCATCTGAGCGTTTGAAACGGCTCTTCCTCTTTGCATACTTCCCCTGAAAGAGGGAACATTAGAGAGAGAAAGAGAAATTAGGGGAAATTAGAAAGAATGGACACCTTTTTGAATGCAGGCCCACTCACTCACTCACTCACTAACTCACACACACAAACTGTGGATTCCACGTCCTGTCTCTGTGTCCAGATATGATTAAGCATAATTACTTATGTCCGCCAGTGTTCTCTGGGAATCAGTAATCTGATTGGCCTTAACACTGGCCAATGGCCTGGCTGCCCTCGGCAGGGCCCTCTATGTGGCATTCATAGGCGCCAGACTCCGTTGCCATGGAGACCAGAAGGCGGCTAATTGGGTTTGGTGGCACTAAAAGACCCTGATAAATCAGACAACACTGTAACATGTTCAAAACCCACATTAACAGTGATGCACAAAAGCTTTCTGACACAAATGCTTGCAAAAGCACTTAAAAAAAAAAAGACACAAATCTAAATTGGAAAGTTATTATGTAGGGTTCACACAGTCAACACTGTCATAATTCCATCATAGTAAAGAACATCTAAAAGTAGCTGTGTAACATTTTTGTGCTTGAATAATAATCTTCTCAAATGTACAAACATGAGATCTTTTTGTGGTTTAAGAAATTAGGCAGCACAGAAAGAAAGCAAGCCTCAACAATAATGGTTTTCTGCACTGGTTACTCTAACGACAAAATATTATGATTTCAGACACAGACTAATTGCAAGCTTACTGGAAACTTTTACATAAATCAAACCACAATGCCATATCTTTCTCAATATTGGTAAACATCCTAAGGACTCGCCTCTGTCTGTGCAGATGAAATAATATAATAACATTCATTTAAAACCAAACAGAAGGACTGCACTGTCTGCATTGCTACTGTGCACAATAAAAGGCTCATAATAGTCTTTAAAAAAAAAAAAAAGCATAATTACAAGTTGTTGTGGTATATGCTAGACACTCTAAATACTTCTTTAGTACCTTAGATAATGAATTTCAATATTATTAAAGTCAAAATAAAAATACAAGTTTACCCAGTCCTGGTCTTGGTGTGCATAAATCACCTGCTTGCATCATTCTAAGTAAACAAATTATTGTAATAAAGTTGAAGTAAAAAAAATATGGTCACACTTTAGATTACGGTCCAATTCTCAATATTAACTATGACTTCTACCTCAATAAACTTCTTATTAATAGTTAATAAAGTAGTTAAGTTTAGGTATTGGGTAGGGTTAAGGGATGAAGAATATGGTCATGCAAAATAATAAGGCATTAATATGTGCTTTATAAGTACTAATAAACAGCCAATATCCTAGTAATATGCATGCTAATAAGCAACTAGTGAGACCCTAAAATAAAGTGTTACCTAAAATATAAATATTAGATTAACAACTTAATCTATCCTGTAGTAGATTGGATCAAACAAGAATTTCAGTTTCAGTAATTTTAGTACTTAAAACTTATTTATTTCAGTTTTATTCCACATTTAAGTTTTTCATGTAATATTTATACTGTGACACTGTGATAGTTTTAGTATTAGTTAACAATAACAATGCTGAAAATAACCTCCTTGCATTTTTGACACCACCTGTTCCCTTACCAATCACCGTATCCAAAGACCAAGGAGGATATCAGAGAGCAGCGCAGCACACATAAATGTTTTAATCCAACAACCATCTTTACAGACCATAAACTGTTTAATGTGGAAGGTTTGTGAGTGGCAGGAAATGCTCATATACTGCAAAACCAGATCTGAGAAAGGCCAGCAAAATGTCAAGGGAGGGAGGAGGGATGTATTGCTATGGTGATGAGAGGTTTCCTGTTGACAAACAGCCTCTGAGGCTAATTAGGTAATTAAGGGAGAAAAGCTGTGCTACGGGGCAGGGGGAAGGATTTTTGAGTTACACAGTGTCACCACCAGTTTATAACAGAAAACGGAGAGAAGAGAAGAGAAGAGACAAGAAGAGTAGAGAAGAGAAGAGACGAGACGAGACGAGACGAGAAGGCTTTACAAAGTTTAAATGCACTGTCCTCAAACGACCATGTGTGGCTAATGATATTAAACCAGTTAATAGCTACATTAAATTCTCACTTATTGTCCTATCCTTAACAAAACTAGGAAATACACCTTTTCCGTACACAACCAGCTTGTTCACACACATTCACACTCGCTTCTCAACACTCCGCCTCCTCACAGCTATGTATAGACATGATTCAGATAGAGCACCTCTCCACAGCACAGGTCACACACATTCACGCTACCGCATTATATAAAGACCATTATATAAATACAGCCCTAACAATCAGAAACACTACTGAAACATCCATCCACACACCAAACACAGTAATAAACCATGCTGAAAAGGATGATGAGTGGCCTGCATGGAACAGGTGCACGTTCATACATCAACCGTCCACTGAAATAAACCACAAAACAGAGAAAACAGCAGAGCCAGAGAGAGGAGAGGTGAGAAATGCATTAAAAAAAACTGAAGTTAAACTTTTCAAGTGAAAAAGTGACAAACCTAAAATGTAGATAGAAAAAGAGAGAAGAAGTGAGTGATTGGGAAGCTGTTTTTTAAAGGGTTAGTTCACCCAAAAATGAAATTTCTGTCATTAATTACTCACCCTCATGTCGTTCCACACCCGTAAGACCTTCGTTCATCTTCAGAACACAAATTAAGATATTTTTGATGAAATCCAAGAGTTTTTTTTTAATCCCCCATAGAAAGCAACGTAATTACCACATTCAAGGTCCAGAAAAGTAGTAAAGACATTGTTAAAATAGTTAACGTGACTACAGTGGTTCAACCTTAATGTTATGAAGCGACGAGAATGCGCACAAAAACAAAACAAAACTTTATTCAACAATTTTGTCCCTTCCCTGTCATTCTCCTATGCTGTTTACATTGTATAGACAGTTCAGCGCTTTCAGTTTCTACGTCCGAACGCTGACTCAGTATTGGCTGACGCTGTTCACGTGAGTGCCACGACACACGCGTGTGATACCAAGCTGGCGTTCTGACGTAGAACCTGGAAGCGCTTCAACATAAACAGCGTAGGAGACTGACAGGATAGAGAAGAAATTGTTGAATAAAGTCTTTATTTTTGTTTTGTTTTTGCGCACAAAAGGTATTCTCATCACTTCATAACATTAAGGTTGAACCACTGCAGTCACATGGACTATTTTAACAATGTCTTTACTACTTTTCTGGACCTTGAATGTGGTAATTAAATTGCTTTTTATGGGGGATAAAAAAAAAAAAAAACCTCTCGGATTTCATCAAAAATATCTTAATTTGCGTTCTGAAGATGAATGAAGGCCTTACAGGTTTGGAGTGACATGAGGGTGAGTAATTAATGACAGAAATGTAATTTTTGGGTGAACTAAGCCTTTAAGCTTGTACAAGGTCATGTTATCACCAGGGAGAGCAATTATGTTTTGGGCAGCGTTTGATACTTTTTTTGGCAGTACATGGACATTTTGCAGACTTGTTGAAGTAAGAGTTGAAAAAAAAAAAAAACCAGAGAAAAGAAAATATGGTGTGGTGGATTAAGACTCCATCACAAGTGGGCCAAAAAGCCATTTTTTAAAACTAAAAAATGGTAGATTATTTTTTAATTTGTTTTCAATTTCATTCAGAATTAGGTTCACTTAGGAAAACAAACACTACTTTCACAGTTAGGATAGATAGATAGATAGACTGGTAAATCGAAATGGATGATAAAATATCAATATAATAAGCCACTGGTGGTCCGGTGTGGGCGTGGTTTAGGGTAAGAAAGATCCCCATGGTGGAAGCGTTATGTGGTGACATCACATTTTATAACGTATGTTGACATCATCTTTCCTGCACTCAGTGTGTCAGACACCACTTTTAATTAACTTTAACAGAACGGCTCATGAGACGAGCCTTTAACTAGTACCAGATGTAGCTTACTTTTTAACTGAACAAAAAGCGATCTCTTGTTTAATTAACAGTGATGTTCGTAACTTATCAACAGAATAGACTGTCATAAAAAATGCAAGACTCTAGTAGACCAGCTGTCTAGAGAGACAGAGTGAACAGGGACTAGGTGATGAAATAATGTTATCCCATTAATTACAGGAGAAAATGCAGCTTTTTCCAAACAAATATCCATATTCAAAACAACGAAGCTCATACAAAAACAACTTTCTGTCGCTTTCCTCGCAGAACACTTGTAAAAGACATTGTGCCGAGCATAAAGATGCAGTCTTGTTGCCAAGTAACCACAATGAGATACGGTTTATAACGACTAATCTTCGCCATAAACAAAATCTGTGTTTTCACTCAGCCATTCTTAAATAGCGGGCAGCAGGTTGTATTTTGTCTTTCGTTGGTTGCTTGCACTTGCGTATAAGCTGTACAGTGTCTCTCTCTTACCTGAGCGTGAGAGCCGTGGTGGTCGAACATGTCCATTTGGATTTCCTGGGTTGAGGTGGAAGGCGTCCTGGACATAATACCCTCCTGTACCATTGATTTAAACTTTGAATTTGGTTTTATTGTTTCATTTAGATCCCGCTTTCAGTTTATTATGCATTGTAAAATAATTAAAGATAAAATAAAACAGATAAAGGTGGTTTTCCTCTTCCCTGTGCCTTACGGATGGCTTGCCACTGTGCTGTTGCGCCCCCAGCCCTGGTGGCGTTGAGCAGAAACCCTCTCCCTTTACAAATAATACAACGAGCCTAGTCTCCAGCTGTTCAGCGGAGGGACCAAGCTCCGCCTACCTTCCTCATCAATCAATCAGGTAAGAACGGGGCGCGGCTTGTTGACTATCCTCGCACTGATTGGCTGATCGAATGAACATTACTATATAGATGGACGATGGCTGTTCTACTCCGCACTCTACTGTCCATGAGGGCATTGTGGCTGCTCCGATTGAACGCGAGATGACCACACCCATTGATTCTGTATTAGTAAAGAAAACCACAATATGCCATTTTTTTTGCTATGTTTATATTTACTGTATTTTTTGGTTAATCCGTCTCTGACAAATATAAGCTATTAGGAATACAGTTGAAAAACTGCATTCCTGTTTGCTAAAATGACTCGGTTCTTATGAGCCAGATTTTAGTAGTCTACAAACTTGGTTTCCTGCACTGCCCTCTCATTCAACAGTCAAAGACCAACCAAAGACGACAGAACAGATTGAGAATAATCAAATCACAATCAGAGCTTTAATGCCAAGTATGTTCGCACACAGAAGAAGCTTCCAGTACACAGAGACAACAACAGTATACAGATATATGTGAATAAGACACACACACACACATTGTGGGGACATTCCATAGGCATAATGGTTTTTATACTGTACAAACCGTATTTTCTATCGCCCTACACTACCCCTACACCTAAACCTACCCATCACAGAAAACTGTGCACATATTTACTTTCTCAAAAAAACTCATTCTGTATGATTTATAAGCCTTTTGAAAAATAGGGACATGGGGTAATGTTCTCATAAGTTACCTTCTCCTTGTAATACCTATGTCAGGGGAGAGTGAGGTAAGATGAGCCATTTTTTAACTTATGTGGTCCTCAAGATAAGGGAAAATTAAGCAGAAGTATAATGAAAGTATCTTAAGTAATTTCAGGATGTTTCCTATCATTTTAAATGATCAGAATACGTCTATGACAAAGGGTTCTGAAAATATGGATTCTTATAAAAAAGTGTTCATGTGGCTCAATTTACCCCAGGTTAGGGGTAAGTTGATCCGAGTCAGCGGGTGGGTGTAAACTGACCATCTAACTGAATCTGAATTTTGAAATTTTAAAGATAATTTACCTCTTTTAAAAACTAATTTAATAATCAAATTTCTGTTTACAAATATTCATTTATTTTCTTAAAGTTAACTTAAACAACATAAAACCAACCAAATGAAGTTGAAATTTCAATATCTTTAATTATTTGCATTTCTGAAACAATATGTTGAACACCAAAGTTGTAAACCTTCCCAAAAACATACTAAACAGGGAGTTTGTTGAGTAAAATGAAATAAAAACTAGAATGAATGAATGAATAAATGTCACCGAAAATAATAAATATTTTAGTCAAAAGGTTCTTGACATGGTAGTTTTTCTGCAATGTCGACCATGTTAGGCCATTAGGGGCTACAGATGGAAAGATATACTGTATACGATTAAGCATTTTCTGGTTCATATCAGAGAAGGATTTAGTGTACTTGTACACTGTTCCTATCAAATAAAAGTCAAAATAAACCAGTTGTGTAATATTACATGGAAATTATACCAGTTTATACTTCAGAGATTTAACTTAACTTCAGTGCCTTATGGTGGTGTAAGTTAAAACGCTGGCTCAATTTACCCCACAGCATTTGGCTCACTTTGCCCCATAGCTGCCATTTTGGGAAAAACAAGCTAGCTTACCAATTCAGGCTAATATTTAGCTAAATGACTTGCATGGTTTTATACTTTGCTAAATCACCAATATGCATCATAAATATTTTTAGACTTGGACAAATTTGCTTTGATGAAACAGCCATTACATCTGTTATGTTAAAATCTTACTTTGACAAGCCAAAAACAGTTTTTAGAAGTAAATAAGTGACTTCCACTCCTCCCATGTGCTTCTCCTTTTCACAATCTGGCAGAAATGATGGGTGGTTCCAAAATATATGGTCACATGACAGTAAAAGTTTACGGTCGCCAAGATATAGGGGGTGGGTCAACTTACCCACTGACTCATCTTACCCCACTCTCCCCTACCCATGTCATTATACAAATTTGTGTCCTGATATGCCACAAAAACACGCGCGCGCACACGCACGCACGCACACACACACACACACACACACGCGAGTATACAGGTGTGCTATATACAAATATAATAGAATGGAATAAGAAAAAAATTCAAAGAGACCAATAATTAAAGACGACGACAGCTACCCAGACTACAAGTATGTCACTTTCCAATTTTTTTGCACTTGCTAATACTGCTAATACTGCACTTACCTCAGCAAGACACTCCCAACCATCTATTATTTCACTACTACAGACTCCCAGTCTCTCAACAGTTGAAACACTGCCCCCGTGTGAGCATTTTATTAAACAGCAATCCAAAGCTAGCCTACAGACACGAATGCCTACAACACCAAGCAGCGTCATTGGTGGACCGTACCATTCCTATTGTCGAGGTATTTATATCATGTTTTAAATGTATATTAAAGCTATTAAGTGATTAAGTTATAATAGAATTGTTTAAAGTACTGAATGTACATCGAATAAGTACATTAAATGCCTTTAATTTGTTTTAATCGAAATTACCTCTGTAACACGCACCCCCTCACATGAATATAACGGTATAATCGTAAAAAAATCTTCCACATTGACAGTGGCATTCGGCTTCCGCTGACTAGCAGCCATGAGGTACGGTATTACACGTGTTTTATTCTGTTTTATTGATCTAACTCATATTTTGTTTTAATATATTTTTAAGTAGAAACTACTTGCGCTTTTTTTAAGCACACAATTAAACATTTGAAGACGATATATGAAGTAATATTTCTATATGGGTATAGTCGCCATGTTGTGTCCTCAGACTGGTAAACGTGCTGTCGAAACGATTAGATGCTGAATAGTGCGCGTTACAATAATTTAAATTCATTGTACACCGTGAAACGTTTGTCAAACGTAGTTTATCATTATGTGGTATTCTTATTTTGGTTTTATTTCCGTTTTCGGAAACAACAAAAGTCGACGTGGTGAATGCGGCCTGCTTATCAAGCGTGCTCAACATGTTCAAACATGCCCCATATATAGATTAGGGTTACTTTGACGTTCTGCCTGGCCTCAAACCAGGGACAGTTAGAAATAAACGGTCATATGGCCTCATGTTTTGCTAGATTTGAGCAAAACGGCAGGTTTATATTATATGGATGGACATAATAGTTTCAATTATTCTGTAGGCCAACGTTACTTGTGTGAACATGTGAATCTAATACTGCAGTAACACACCATGTAAGGCAACAATATATATTATATTGTAGTAACTTTCATAGTTCATAGTACATGGATGGATGAATATTAATTCAAATTGTTCATTGAAATTGTGATTATATAGCTTTGTTCTAAATATCAAGAATTTGTGATTAATCTAAAACTGTCCTTTTTTTCTCCAGCATGCTTAGGCTTCAGAAGAGGTTGGCGTCCAGCGTTTTGCGCTGTGGCAAGAAGAAGGTGTGGTTGGACCCAAATGAAACCAATGAAATTGCCAACGCCAATTCCCGTAAGCAATTCAGACCTCCTTGAATAGTCTTCTCTGCATTTGTGCAATGAATTAATCATTTTTTGCCTTTCTACCTTTGTTTAGGGCAGCAGATTCGTAAGTTGGTGAAGGATGGTCTGATCATCAAGAAGCCTGTAACGGTGCACTCTCGTGCCCGATGCCGCAAGAATACACTGGCACGTCGGAAGGGCCGTCACATGGGTGTTGGTGTGTATCAATTTAATGACATTTGGTTATAAGTTGCACCATTTAGACTGAATCCAGAGAATTTGCCGTTATCCTAGAAACGACAATCGCAGTAATCTCCACAGTCTTGTGGGGCTTCCAATTATACCTCTTTTGCAATTTTCAGTTTATGCAACACTATTTTTGTGCTATGAATACATTGTGTTGCAGTGTTTCTAGAATTTAATGGGGAATAATTCTGTAATCCAGGGCATTAAAAGTGAGCAGTCATGGAGCTCTTTTCTAGGTGTGATTAATTGATTTATTTGCATGCAGGTAAGAGAAAGGGTACAGCGAATGCACGTATGCCAGAGAAGCTGTGCTGGATGAGGCGTATGCGTATTCTGCGACGACTTCTGAGACGTTACCGAGAGGCTAAGAAGATCGACAGGCACATGTGAGTCCACCTTAAAAATGGATTCATTTAATTGTACACATACTCAGAAGTTTGTATTCTTTTATGTAGTTTTATGCACTGATATATAGCAGCATTTATGACTGCTATTGTGAACATATTGCAGATTTGGCAAGATCAATTGTCCTTAATAAAAGCTTAGTGAATGTACAGTCTGAATGTTGGATACACAAATGAATGTTTAACATTTGTTTCTCTTTCAGGTACCACAGTTTGTATCTGAGGGCAAAGGGTAATGTGTTCAAGAACAAACGCATCTTGATGGAGCACATACACAAGCTCAAAGCAGACAAGGCCCGCAAGAAGCTCTTGGCGTAAGTGTGCAAACCACAATAAGCGTCATTACACATCTCAGCTGCTGTGCTATTATCTTTTTCTAAATTGAGTTGAAAATAACTGAAATATTCCATGGCAGTTATAAATGATAAAACATGGTCGTACTCTGCTGTAAAGAACAGTGCTAATCTGTGTGTCCTTTCACCCTGCAGTGATCAGGCGGAGGCTCGTCGCTCAAAGACCCGGGAGGCAAGGAAGCGTCGTGAGGAGAGACAGCAGGCTAAGAAAGAGGAAATCATGAAAACTCTTTCCAAAGAGGATGAGTCCAAGAAATAAGTTTGTCTTATTGCCCTGTCCCAAAAGTTCTTCAACTGTGATTTAAAATAAATATACAGTTTGTTACAGCTCTTTGGTCTCCTGAGTGTGTGTGTGTGTGGATTGTTAATTTATAGAGTCCAACACAAGTTTATCCAAATGTAGGATACAGATTAGAAAAGAGACTAGGAAGCATTCTTACAACACTTTAAAGGAACAATTTCTAAATGCTTATTTAAAAAAAACACGTTTCTCACAGCACTGCTGCCCCTGAGAATTCAACTGATTTTTTTGGGGGACTAATTAAATTAAAATGGCAAGCTACCAGCATAAGAAATGACTAGGCAGCAGTCTAAAGCTGTGAATGCCAACACAATGGCATTAGTCATTTAAGAGAAGGCAAGCTCTTTTGATAAAACCAGGAGGTCATGACAATTACAAATAATTACATAACTAAACCAATTGTCAAAATGTAAGAATTTAATTGCTCTTTAGTATGAGTTGAGCAGATCTGGAAATATTGGTATAATGAGCTGCAAAATGGCAATGCAAGAACAAGGAAACCATTCTCGTGTTGCTTCGTGGTGTTTTTATGTAGCTTACAGTGTCCTGCTCAGTCTCTGCTCTCTGTTCCAGAGAGCTGTAGGGCACCTCTGTTAGTCTTTGATATTTAGCTCTCATCCTGCAGAAACGGCTGTACATGATTGATGATTAAGTGGGCAGTTAGATTAAGGAAAGGTAAAATGCATTCAATACTTGTAACAGCTAACAGAAATGTCTCCTTACATTGATTTTAGGTGTCAGTGCTGTATGATATTAGAAAGATGTGGTAAACATCAGTAAGCAGATTGACAAAGACAAGTTACCTAATACACATCACACAGAATGTCAATGTTAACGAATAATACAATCAACAGGCCTCTGATTATCCACATATTTTTATTCCTGAGACCTATGTGAATAAAGATGAAAATGCAAAAGATCAGAAGAAAAAAAAAAAAACGCTCAAGCCATTTTAAGCACTGTACAGCATCAGTTAGCCTAAATAAAAACCTGTTGAAATGGTAAGTGTGTTTTACAGTCTGATTTATATTGAAAGACTTAATGGGTTCTAAATCGGTAAGCCAGTATTTCAGAGTTTTTCTTGATCTGCCAACATTTGCATTCGGCCCCACAAACAAATGATTGTTATACAATATTTATGTGTGTGTGTGTGTGTGTGTGTATATATATAAGGAATGCAACAATACAGTTAGCCCATGGTTCAATACATACCTCTGCTTTTTAACCACAGTTTTCGGTTCGGTTGGTTCTGATGGCACATCGGTGTTTTTTGTTATTCTATGTTTAGGCGACAGGAACAGTAAGAGGTTAAGGAGGGGGAAAAAAAATTTTTTTTTAATATTGAACCGATTGTGGCATCCCTAATATATACATTTTATGTCAGAAATATACTTATATTTTTAATTAACAATTCACTAAAAACAAAGTATTAGACTTTTATGTTTTCCAGCTAGGTAACGTTGCCTTATTTGACATTTAAATCAGCTCACCTTCAGTAATGTTCTCTGGCAGAGTCAGGGCATTTCTGCTGACACACAGGAGAAGTGATGCTGGTAAAGTCTATAACAGTCATCGTGAAGGTGCTTCTTACAGTGACGTGACCATCTGATGATCTGCCTGTTTATTGTTGTTTTGTAGACGCCAGTGAATATCAGGCAAAGGCACACCTTGACTGACAAACGCATGCAGAGCACATCAGTATCTGAGGATGAGCTGCAACGTACACAAACATTAAACATTATCGGAGAGAGTTAGCAAGGCTTTTCAGACTTTTCCACATGTGATCTCTGCTTGGTGATCCTCAGGGACGGGCGTTTAAAGGAGCTGTTCAGAATATCCTAAATATTCATGCATTTCTTCAGATTTGTGGGTTAAAACTTGTTTTGAGCAGAGCACTTTCCATGTTATTTTTGGATCAATACCAGGGCAGTGCTTTGAAAGGCTGCAGTTAAAAAGTAAAAAAAGTCTCCTCTCCGGATACAAGGACCTTGGAGTAAGCGCTTGAATGAGATCCACTTTTGCTAGAGAAAATAAAGAAAGAAGTTTATTGCAGAAGATTCAATTATGTAAACCCTAAAAACACGAAGAACAGTTATGAGAAAGTAATATTTTAGTTTTACTACTTCAAAATTTCACATTTAATTCAGTTTGTTACTTGCCATTTGTTTGTAATTGTTAAAGATTATTAGCAAAAAATTTCCAACGTACCATAATTATTCAGAAAAAAAATATTATAATCATTCAATAATTTTAAATCAATCTCACATAACCTACATACAAACCAATGCATGAGGCCACTTTAACCCTATCAGGAAAAATGTATCTTTCATTTGCTCCCTAAGCTGCACTCCTCAGGTGTGTCCTGCAGGACCAGACGCCACTCCTGCTGAAAAGACAGCCGACAACAGTGTTTCACACAGACTAAACTGATTCAAAGGTTGAGAAATGTCTGAACATGTAGCCTATCACTATTCTTTTTTTATTTTTTTATCTCAATCTTTCCATGTGCCATAAAAGTTTGCTAAACTAGAGTCCTTCTAGTCTACATGTTTTTTTTTGTTGTTTTGTTTTTTTGTTTTTTAAAGAAACAGCTCTAGAAACTGGTTCCTTATAATATCTGGGCTTGTGAGATTATATCCTGTGAGAAGAAAAACTTTCCACAACATTTTAATTCCATTACGCAACAACAAAAACTTTTCACACACCTCTGAAAACTAACAACCTACAATTTAAGCTTGTTTCTTGAACTTTAATGATTGATAGATAGATAGATATGATTGACCTGGGACTTTGTAGTGTTGTGTGTGAATCTCTCAACTACAGTTACACAGGTTAGGGTTAGTGTTTCTTTAAGTATTTCAATAGCAAGCACATAATTCACATGACATGTCACTCCACTGCGTATGAGTCATGACAAATGCACGTTATATAATATAAACACAGTGCCATCTACTGGACTCTCTAGGTGTCAGTATTACCTGTGTTAGACACTGGAATCATAGCACGATGGGTCAAAACTTTAGTGCTTCTAGATGGAGGCACTTTTCACCTATTGAATCATCAATTATGTACCTTGAGTTCATTGGTGACGCCTTAAAATAAAGTTCAGTTGGTTAACATTAGCAAAACAATGTTAATAGCAGGTTAATATTAATTTATAAATATACTATTGCTAATTGTTTATTCATGTTTGTTCCCAAGCTAAGTTAGATAATGTTAATTAATACAATTTAAAATGTTAAATATGTTAATTTGGTTATTTAATATTATACAGTTTCTGTGAAATGTTTCCTAAAATGCAGTCACAATCTCAAGTCATGGTATATCCCCCCTTGCTGGTTCTTTTCCAGTTGCAATTCAAAGTCATAATAACCTGCAACAGTTATCATAACAAAACAGAAAAACATTGTGATGCAACTGAAACTTCATGACAACTTTGTGAATTATTGTTTATGACTGAAAGACTCACCTCCTGGAGCGAGGAGCCCATATATTGTCCAGTACACATGTGAAGAACAAAGAGCAAAACAAGCCATGTCTCATGCGGAACAGACTGGAAGTTCATCCTGCGATTTTTTAAAAGAACAGTATTATGAGATTTTGAACTTGAGAAGGAATTCAAAAGCTAAAAATTGCTTCTTTTTTTTTGTCTCAATCTCCAAACCCGTGGAACTTGAATATTCCTCTTTCAGTGCTTCTTGATGCTAGCTCATATTACAGTTCAGTGTGCTGCAGAATTATTTTTATCTGGTGCATAACACAATAAATCAACAATGTTGTGAATTAGAAACCTTTGTGCTAAATGCCTTAAATGCAAGATAAATTTTAGTGGCATCTAGCGATGAGATTGCGAATTGCAACAAAGAGAAGCTACGGTGGCCAACACAGGACAAACATGTCGTCGTCTGAGACAAAAGAGAAGCCAGTAAAGCAAACGCGCTTTGTAGAGCAGTTGGTCCGTTTAGGCCTACTGTAGAAACGTGCCGGCGCAAAATGGCGATTTTGCGAACATGTAAGGGGACCCGCGATGTATGTAGATAGAAATGGCTCATTCTAAGGTAATAAAAACAATGGTTTATTATGTAACATCTTTATACACCACTGAAAACAGTTATGTATATTACATTGCATTTCTGTCAATAGATCCTCCTAAAATGCACACATTGCACCTTTAAATGGAGAAATTTGGAAATACATTTTCCGTTTTAAATGAGCAAAACCTTCTCTAAAATCTCAGGAGATCCTCAAAGATGACTGCCCCGGACGTGATTCATAGGAATGTGAAATAGAATGTAATAAACATAATATCTGTCATGCGATATTTGACATGCTGCAACATTTACTGACTGCAATGTCTAATTTTTGTCCCTATTGATCTCCCTGAGCACAGTAAACTAAAACTCCATAATTAATTAAAGTACTTATGTTTGTAGCTGAACTTTAGTAGGACACTATAGACGTTGATCTTTCAATGGCTGGAAACGCATCAACAGGCCGGTTGTTACGTAAATGGGCACTAAATATGCACACATTGTCAGGGTTATTTTAAGTTTCATTGTGCTTTTGTTCATGTGCATATGTTTCTTGTATATCCATTTAATTTAGCCTTCTTTATTTCCTAGTTAGTTTCCTTAGTTACTGATTACTGTCACAGTCTGTGTTTCATTAAGTAGCTTGTTAACTCCTGTGTATTTATACTCCTGGTTCTGTTCAGTTCAATGTTGGTTGTTATCTTTGTTTGAAGTAAGGTTCGAGTTTGTTCTTGTGTCTATTTTCAGTGTATATTAAAGACTTGTGTCTTGCATCTGCTTACCACCTCTATACTGGTGACACATTACTAAATATTTGACCGTTGCACCATTAAGCTTAAATCATTGTATAAACTAAATATTTAGGAAAGCCTCAGACGAGGAGTAATGTTTGGAATTCAATTACAGACTGCTTAAATTATATCAATGAGATACTTGCTTACATTTTAGGAGAAAGAACATTACGTGAATAACTGACTTGATGTGGCTCTTCAACACAACGGTGTGTGCATCACTACACAAGTTTGAAAATGAATAAACAAAAAACTATAGCAATTTAAAAATTCTATCAGTTTTTTTTTTTGTGCTGTTTTATTAGTATTCTATTTATCGCTCGTTATTTGTTTTAGATTCTATTTATTTAAAGAAAACAAAGGAGTTGAAATCATGTTTTTTTTGTGATGTCACAAAAGCTGCTGATTAAGGTTAATTGTACTGAAACAAATGTTCTGAAGGGGTCGTTTACACGACACCATTTTCAACTAAAAACGGAAAACTTTTTTATGTGTTTTGGCCGTTCATTTACATGACAACGGCATTTTGGTGGCCTGAAAACACAAACTTTTGAAAACGGGTTTCAAAGTGCAAGTTTTTGAAAACGGTCTCCGTGTAAACAACAAAAACGCGAACCTGTGAAAACGACGTCATGCACATGCGCATTACATGTTCAGTCTATAGTGGTACGTGTAAACATACCCTAAAAGGGATGAAAAAAAGTCAAAAAATCAGGAATGGATGAAAGAAATTTGTTTAGAAATTGTTAGCAAAGTAGAGTGTAAAGTCCACCTAGTTTGACTGATAACTCATTAATAATGAGTAAAAATGGCAGAATATGAAAAAGTTAATTTGATAGAAAAGCAACAGGACTCACAACCCACACTAAAAGTGTCATTGATGTTTATTGGAAGATTCATATTTGTCTTATCAAAGTAATTTCTGCTGACACACACTGGAAAATTGATGCTGGTAAAGTCGATAACAGTCATCGGGAATAACATTTATATGCTTTTGAAACCTAAAATGTCCTTAAACCTTGGGCCTAAGTCAGTTTGTGTCTGAATCATATCTGAATATAACAAAAGGGGAAATGAAACTAAGGGACAGCTAGACAACTATCTAAATATAATGGCCCCATGATATTGAGGAACCAACTAACTAATAAACACATGATTTGGGCAGATCTTGCTTTACCTATAGTAACAGAAGGGTTTGACATATGAAGAACCAATCATATTGTAGAATGCTTTGCCATGCGCCTATCCTATATAAACTGTTGTATTCTTTTTGCTGGATTCTCTGTGATTGATATGAGGTCCTCCGGCCATGATTAAAGCATATTCTAAGGCATAGTCTGGAGTCTGTCTGGTTATTGCTTCACAGAAAGTTAGGGAACATTAAAGACCTTACTCTCAAGTGATAGTGTTTAAAAAGGGATAAGACGTCGTTCGACTCAGAGAGAGACTCTTAGGCGGGGTTCTGATTGCGGTCAGGTAACTATAATTCTTGTCAACCTTTGCGCGCAGAGTGGCATTCAACTGAGGATAATATTGTGGGTGTCTGGGACACCCGGTTTAACCCAAGTCATGTGCGTAGGTGAAAATCTACCACATCCTCAAGGACAGGCATATAAAGGAGCTGTTCAGTGTATATCAAATATGTATTTATTTTAATGAGGTATCTGAAAGCTGAATGCTTTGAGCTGAGCCTCTTCCAGGTTACTTTTGGATCACTACCGAGGCAGAGGTCTGGAAGCCTGCAAGTTATAAAAGACATCTTTTCAGCTACAAGGACCTAGTGTTTAGACTGATGTTCAGTTTTGCTGAGAAAATAATAGAGCAGATTGTGCTATTTACCCGAATGCAGACATCCATTTCACGAATTAACATTCACATATAATTAAATAGAGTAAAAGTTATGCGTATTTGGCGTGCTGTCCTGTGGGAGGGCTTGGACTGAATTTTGGCCCGAACCTATACAGCAGACTTACCTCCGTTCATTTGACAGTTTATCAGCATCCCTCCACCACCCCATCTCCTCACTTCTAGTCCTATCTATTCTTACCAAAACCAGGGTGAGTACTATATACCTCTTGTCATTGATTGAGTTGATTAACTGAATGCTCTCCACTTGTGTTAATTATCTGAACCTGCTGCTCCTAAACTTTGTTAATAAAACATATCATGCAACATTGAAGAGTCAACTATGTCAATAGCAATTTTATGTTCTAAATGCCCATAAACGCAGGGCTCTAGACAAATAAAATGCTTGAAAATGCAACAAAAATTAAAATTTACAGCAAAAATGTAAAGTCTTGCCAGGAAACCATTGTGTGCATTCATATGCAGTTTCATATCAGTGAAATGTGCACAAGGAACAAAGTGCAAGACTTTAGGTCCAATTTGCTGATTCTTATAAACTGGTTATTTTTAATGAGTCAGTCAAGATTTACGAATAAAGAATAAAGTTATTCAGTGCCTCAAGGTTTCAATCCCTGAATATGTGCAAAAATGAAAAATTCTCTCAGAATCATTTGTTGGACCTGATGGATTGAAGTAACTTCATCCTATGATTTTTGTTAAAAGAACAGTATTATGGGATTTTGTATATTCTATTGTTACATGAATTCTAAAGCTAAAAAAGTACCTTCTTTGTGTTGATCTTGATCTCCCTTTTTGAAATCTGGATATTTCTCTTTCAGGTGATTCTTGATGTTATTTTACAGTTCACTGACAGTACTTATGCCTTTGTTTTTAAAAGAAGTTCTGCAGAGTCCAGTTAATAAATAGCTAACTGGGCTTGTGGCTTTGTGTCTTGTATTGTATTGTGCATTCCACAATAAATCAAGTGCGTTATAAGTTAGAAACAAAACTTTTTTCTACTAAATGCCTTAAATTCAAATTTTCATGAAAAGAAAGAACGTCACATCAACACATTTCTAAACATATTTTTTTCCCCCCTTTTAATTCAGGCAAAACTTTTTCTAAAACCTCCGAGATATGACTGACCCAGACCTGATAGGATTGGACAGTGGATCTATACTTTGGTGGTTAAAGTCACACCAGTCCACATCAGCGACCCCAGTAAAACCAGTAATATTGAGTTTCTTAGAAGATAAAAGAATAACATGGAATATCTGTCATGAGATAACTGATATGCTGCAACATTTCCTGATTGCAATTATATTGGCATGGTGAATGTTTTTTTCCATTGACTTCTGTGAGCAGAGTAAAGTCCTTTTCAGCACAAAGGTGTGTGCATCACCCAATGTCAACCCTAAGCAAGTTTCACCATAAAAAAAAAAAAAAAAAAAGGAAAATAAAAATATTAATTCTTTTACATCAGGGGTGTCCAATACTGATCCTGGAAAGCATCTGTCCTGCAAAGTTACCTCAAACACAGTTCAACACACCTGGTCCAACTATAGGTCTTCAGGTTAAATCTTGAGGTTGGTATCGGTGATGCAGCATTAGATTGGTTTTCTTCGTACTTCACCAATAGGTGTTTTTTGGTGGAAATTGGAGAAGTTTCATCAAGCCCTGTTCCCATCACCTGTGGGGTGCTCCAGGGCTCCATTTTGGGTCCAATCATACTTTCTCTCTATATGCTCTTCATTCCATATTTGAGTATCATGAGGTTTTGTACCATATTTATGCAGATGATACCCAGCTCTACTTTCCTCTAAAATCATGTACCTCAGTGTCCTTCTTGTTAGCATGTTTAAAAGACATTTAAGGTCAGATGGACGAAAATTTCCTCTGGTGAAACCAAAAAAGAGTAAAGTTACATTGTTTGGCCCCCCACGCCTCTTAGATAATTTAAGCCCTACCCTGGGTCCCCTTCAAGAAAATATTCTATTCTACTCTTATTTCTTTCTTTCTTTCTTTCTTTCTTAGAACAGTTTAATACAACACCAGTTGCCCAAAGTGCTTTACAATCACAAACAATGTAAATGTAAACAAACTGATAAAGCATCACTTGAAATTGTATTTAACTGTCTCACTGGCACATAGATCTTAATATTGTCAGTGTAGCAATGAAATGCTACATTGTGTTTTCCAAAGATAGCCCCCAGAGGTAACATATACAGCGGAAAAAGTAATGGAGCAAGGATCGACCCTTGCGGGACACCTCAATGAAGATGTAGTTTTGATGAAATGCAGTTCCCCATGCTAACTGAAAAAGATCTGTACGTAAGGTATGATTTAAACCATTTCAGGACATTACCCTTCAGACCAACACAGTATTCTAAGCGTTTCATTAAAATCTCATGGTCCACCATGAGATCCAGTAAGATCAAAATAACATTTAAAAAAAATGTCATTTCATACCTTGACCAACACTGTCTCAGTACTATGGTATGACTTAATTCCTGATCGAAGAGGTTCACCTATTGAATGAACCGGAAAAATGAACCGGAAAAAAATTCCACATGAAAGAAGGCGGAGCCTCTGCACACACCTACGTAATTGCCACAGACGAATGGTAGTACAAAGGTATTTACCAGCCGTAGCAAACTTTTTCGGTGTTTTGTAATATTCAGTTCCTGAGAAAAACTGTTCTAAAGCGTGGAGTATACATGAATATTCATGATATTCCCCCTGTTGTGGGCGCTGCTTTGAGACAACGCGCAAACGAATGGAACTGAAAATATTAGTGCACACTCCTCAAATGGCAACTTGTTTAATGGATCAACTGCAACAGTTTACATGTTCAAAACAATGCAGTTTGTTTAATATGACAAATCGTCTGAGCTGTTTTGCCTGATTGAAGCATTCAGATAAATAGGTAAGGACACAGCAGAGCAAACATGAGCGAATAACATATGCTCGTCTAGGCTCATACAGTTTTTACTCTTTGATGTCTTTAGCTTTTTTATTTCATTTGTGAGGCTTTACATTTCATTTGAATAGTTTGGTTATAGTAGCCTACCTTGTCATTATACTGGATATCATATAGAATTACTGTTTTGAAGCTGTTTCAAACTCCCAAAACGAACTCCAAAAGAACCTGGTTTTGGCCTGATTTTGTTCGAAATGACGTCACTTCAGTTCATTCTTTGATTTCACTTGAAGTATATTAGGGCCCTAACTATAATCTCTAATGCCTAACCCCACCCCACCACTAACCCTACCCTTAATGATGCTATAAGCTCCACCCCAACACCGGTCTAAGGCTGCTGGCCTGATGCTGCTGTCCTCAGATTGCTGCGACGGCTCTGCGGATCTGCAGTTGGTTATTATTGTTGTTCCCACGGCTCTCTGCCCTGTCCTTGCCACAGTACTCTAACCAAGATCAAGATCACATCAGCAACAAACAGCTTGGAAAGACTATTATAGGTGTTGTCAAGCAGATAAAAAATTCAAAGCACATAAAATATTTAGTGACGTTTCACATAATAGGAACATTATTTGGAATCACAATGAGGATTACTTACTATTTGTATTGTGATGCAACAGTTGGCTTTTTACCAGACTACATATTAGTAACTGTTTGAATGAGGTCTGAATGTGGTAAACAGTAACTGCAGTTGACAGATAATGTCACGTTTAGTCTCAGCCTCAGGCGTCATGCCCACTGACCATTGGCTGAACGTCTGATGCATATGGCACACTTAACTGGAAACACTTCAGGATTTTCAAAGTCGTCATCTGGTTGGTTGAATTCTACAGGATGTCCAGGAGACGTGTGCTTCACTTTCTTTAATGGTCTGCCTGGCAACAAAATGCTGTGATGCCAAACCCCCTCATGGAAGAAGAACCCGGTTGTGTTTACAACTGTGACAATGGGCACTTACCAGGATCAACTAAATGCTGGATTTTCAAAAGCATGTTAAGTTTGTGGCTATAATTGGCCAATGAAAGCTGCAAAGGAGTCCAGACCTTCTGCCGTCAGTCTGAGACTGCTGGCTACAAGAGACTATGTCAAGATTAACATTAAGATTTTAGGTTACATTTATATGTACTTAAATGATGAAGCAGTGTGTGACATGTATTTTAAATATATGTATAATAAAAACAATATTTATAATTAATAAAGCATGTAGAACTATACAAGAAAATAGTTTTAGATTTAGATACGTTTTAAATGTCAAATGTCAGAAAAGTGAAAATGTGTTCTACTCAACTTCAGTAAAATATGGTGCAGTACAATTTTTGTGCTGTACAATGATTTGTTTTCTTCAACATTTTATCATCAGGCAGGATCACATGGAGATTAAGAAGTGCAGTAGTGTCTCACAGTGCATCATGAGATTTTTTTCAGTGCTTGCATACAATTTAAGAATAGAGTGATGGAAGGAAAGACACTGGCTCAGACTATAAAGAAGTTTCTTTATATTCATTCTCGATGCTTCATTAAGGGATAGTTAACCCAAAAATGAAAATTATCCCATGATTTACTCACCCTCAAGCCATCCTAGGCGTATATGACTATTTTCTTTCAGACGAACACAATCGGAGATATATTTAAAAAATATCCTTAGTCCTCCAAGGTTTATAATGGTTGTGAATGGGGGGCTGCATTTTAAAACAAAAATAATGCATCCATCCATAAAAAAAAGTAATCCATACGACTCCAGTGGGTTAATAAAGGCCTTCTGAAGCGAAGCGATGCGTTTTTGTAAGAAAAATATATACATATTTAAAACTTTATAAATTCAAATAACTAGCTTCTGGCGGAAGAGTATCCTTTGACCTGATGTGCAACGTAATGACAAACACGGAGGCGTGGAGGATAGAGCAAAACAAATCACCAGTCATGGATCATAAGTCTAAAATGACCATTTTTAAAGAGAAATGTCGAAGGATTTTGATATAAGAGAAGAGGAGCTTGAGTTTGTTGCCCAGCCCTATTTGTTTGAACTGTGAGAGGCGTCTAAGCTTACAATCCTCCTACATCCTGTGTCATACATCGCGTCAGAGGATTACTCATTTGGCGCAAGTCAACTTGCGCATTCTGCTTACGGTTGTCCATTTTTTTATGGATGGATGCATTATTTTTGACTTCAAAATGTGGCCCCCCATTCACAACCATTATAAACCTTGGAGGACTAAGGATATTTTTAAATATATCTCGGATTGTGTTTGTCTGAAAAATATAGTCATATACACCTAGGATGGCTTGAGGGTAAATAAATCATGGGATAATTTTCATTTTTGGGTGAACTATCCCTTTAAGTAATTTAGCTATCTATATTTTCAGGCTGATTTCTTTAAAAATCCCTATTTACGACATCCATACCCTGGCCTAAGGTCCTTGCACAGGAATGTTTTTGTGTGTAAAGACACTGATCCAAGAATAAAAAAAAATAAAAAAAAGTTAAATCATCACCATTTAGTGTTATAATTTACTCACTCTCACGTCATTCCAAACCTGTATGACTTTTTTGTACTGCAGAAGACATATGATTCAAGGGGGTCAAGTGTTGTTTTGGACCCTATTGAATTTCACTGAATGAAAAACAAGTTCTTCAATATATATTCTACAGAAGACAGAAAGTAATACATGTTTAGAAATGACATGGTGGTGATTAAAGGAAGATTATAGGTGATCTATCCCTTTAAAATCTCTTGTGTGTAATTCATAGAGTTTCACTCACTAGAAAACAGCACATGTATTCACTCAAAACTACTAGCACCACAGAATGTTCCCTTTCTCAAACTATCAGAAGAAACCGGGGTGGCTGAGGGGGTCACATCAGATGAGCATTTGATTGGCTGCAACCCTTTGCATTCTTTGACCATCATTGGCTACTGAAATGAAGGGGAAAACCCTTCTCTAGCACACATAACCCTTCCTCCCAGTCATGAGGTGCTGCCATGGGCTAATTCTGTACTCGGTACTCGTATTACCCTTGGAGAGAACGAGAGAGTGAACGGTCTGTGTGTTTGAGAGAAATATAGGGAGGGAGGGACAAGCAAGTTGTGCCCAGGGTGAGCGAGAGGGGGAGGGGGTTGAGAAAGCAGGAGAAGCAACAGCTTCAGATTTCTAGGGAAACAGACGGAAGGAAAGTCTGAGCAGCTTCTAAGACAAGTACAGAGAGGAAACAGGATGAGCTGGAGAAGTATGGAGGAAAAAGGAAAGATGCCTCAACACAGAACATAGTGGAGAGGAATTTGTTCTTGTGTGAGCCAAGAAGACATGTGAGAAGAAAGTGGGCTGATGGATTAAAGGGGGAGCAAAGCAGCAGAAAAGTGATAAAAAGCCGGGCCTGTCAGTGGAGAAAAAAGAAAGAGGGAGAAAAAGAGAAAAAGGGGTAGTTAAATTAAGAGGAGGGAGGGAGAGTGAAGAGATTAACAGTCTGAGAGAAAGAAAGAGAGAGAGTAAAGAAAAGGGTGCTGTTGTCAAGAAACAGGCACAGGAATAAAATAAGGAAAGGACGGCAGAGCAAGAGAGGAAGTTGTTGGCAGCGGCAGCATCTGCATTTGAATGAGAGTTTACGAGAGCATATGAATGTCAGCGGCTATGTGTGCGCCTGAGCCCGAGCTCGTGTGTGAGAGTGGAAGCACGTTATGAAGACTCTCATGCTCTGGCTCCTTCCTGTCATTCTTCTGTGCTCCTTCTGCAGTGTGGCCTTCTGGATATTCCTTTCTAACAAGTGAGTACATTAGTTTCAGCCTGTGTGTGTATTCTTCTATTTGGAGAGTGAACTTTAAAAGACCTGAGTGTTAAAACATATCATTATGGTCTGCTGGCAACCAAGACCGAAACTAAGTCTTTGTTTCGGTCAAGTTAGTTAACAATACATTTTTGTAAGTAAAAACCTCTCTAATCTTTGCACTGTCAGACAACAGTTTCCCCGCAGACATCGGAGTAGTAAAAGAGTATATTACATCATTACAGAGGAATTTTCATAGAAGCAAAGCAAGAAGATGATTCTTACATTTTGGAAAATGATTCAATGTTTCAAAATCCTGAAAGGTCTAAAAGATGGACTTTAGATATTCATTGTTTACTTTGTTTCAGTAAAGTTTTGTATCACATTTCACACTAGTAAATAATTGAAAGTTGTATTTTTTTTTTTTTTTTTGTCTGAACTCTGATCTCTTACATTCAAATGATTATATTGTCATTAAACTTTTTACAGCTATACAAAAAAAGCTTAATTCTTTCAGACAGACATCTCTTTCACTCTCTCTATATATATACACATGTATATGTATGTGTGTGAGTGTGTATATATATATATATATATATATATATATATATATATATACAGTGGGTACGGAAAGTATTCAGACCCCCTTAAATTTTTCACTTTTTGTTATATTGCAGCCATTTGCTAAAATCATTTAAGTTCATTTTTTTCCTCATTAATGTACACACAGCACCCCATATTGACAGAAAAACACAGAATTGTTGACATTTTTGCAGATTTATTAAAAAAGAAAAACTGAAATATCACATGGTCCTAAGTATTCAGACCCTTTGCTGTGACACTCATATATTTAACTCAGGTGCTGTCCATTTCTTCTGATCATCCTTGAGATGGTTCTACACCTTCATTTGAGTCCAGCTGTGTTTGATTATACTGATTGGTCTTGATTAGGAAAGCCACAGACCTGTCTATACAAGACCTTACAGCTCACAGTGCATGTCAGAGCAAATGAGAATCATGAGGTCAAAGGAACTGCCTGAAGAGCTCAGAAACAGAATTGTGGCAAGGTACAGATCTGGCCAAGGTTACAAAAAAATTTCTGCTGCACTTAAGCTTCCTAAGAGCACAGTGGCCTCCATAATCCTTAAATGGAAGACATTTGGGACGACCAGAACCCTTCCTAGAGCTGGCCGTCCGGCCAAACTGAGCTATCGGGGGAGAAGAGCCTTGGTGAGAGAGGTAAAAAAGAACCCAAAAATCACTGTGGCTGAGCTCCAGAGATGCAGTCGGGAGATGGGAGAAAGTTGTAGAAAGTCAACCATCACTACAGCCCTCCACCAGTCGGGGCTTTATGGCAGAGTGGCCCAACGGAAGCCTCTCCTCAGTGCAAGACACATGAAAGCCCGCATGGAGTTTGCTAAGATGGTGAGAAATAAGATTCTCTGGTCTGATGAGACCAAGATAGAACTTTTTGGCCTTAATTCTAAGCGGTATGTGTGGAGAAAACCAGGCACTGCTCATCACCTGTCCAATACAGTCCCAACAGTGAAGCATGGTGGTGGCAGCATCATGCTGTGGGGGTATTTTTCAGCTGCAGGGACAGGACGACTGGTTGCAATCGAGGGAAAGATGAATGCGGCCAAGTACAGGGATATCCTGGACGAAAACCTTCTCCAGAGTGCTCAGGACCTCAGACTGGGCCGAAGGTTTACCTTCCAACAAGACAATGACCCTAAGCACACAGCTAAAATAACGAAGGAGTGGCTTCACAACAACTCCGTGACTGTTCTTGAATGGTCCAGCCAGAGCCCTGACTTAAACCCAATTGAGCATCTCTGGAGAGACCTAAAAATGGCTGTCCACCAATGTTTATCATCCAACCTGACAGAACTGGAGAGGATCTGCAAGGAGGAATGGCAGAGGATCCCCAAATCCAGGTGTGAAAAACTTGTTGCATCTTTCCCAAAAAGACTCATGGCTGTATTAGATCAAAAGGGTGCTTCTACTAAATACTGAGCAAAGGGTCTGAATACTTAGGACCATGTGATATTTCAGTTTTTCTTTTTTAATAAATCTGCAAAAATGTCAACAATTCTGTGTTTTTCTGTCAATATGGGGTGCTGTGTGTACATTAATGAGGAAAAAAAATGAACTTAAATGATTTTAGCAAATGGCTGCAATATAACAAAGAGTGAAAAATTTAAGGGGGTCTGAATACTTTCCGTACCCACTGTATATAAAGTGTCAAATAATATTCACTCATATATTGCATAATGTACCAATAATATTATAGCACGTATTCCAAAAAAAAAAAAAAAAAGAAAAAAATTGTTGCTGTTTGGATTTAAATAGGAAATTAAGAGTCTATGAGTGGATTATTATTGCTGTTATTATGTTTCCAGCATGTTATATTTTTGGGAACGGTTCTTTTAACCCTAATTGATGGAGTGTGTAGTTTTTAATTTCTTAAACAACCATGTAGGAAGACACATCAGGGCCATATTCCAGGATATTCCAGATTCATCAGTCTCAAATTGTGAAAGAATTGTTGGGAGGGAACATGAAGAATCATTTTCACACATGAATTGGCACCTTAAATTCATTGAATGTCTTTGGGATGTGCTGGAGGAGACTTTACAGAGTGCTTGACTCTTGTGTTGTCAATACAAGATCTTGACCAAAAATTGATGCACCTCTTGATGGTAATAAATGTTATGATGTTATTTCTATCAAGAGGTGCATCAATTTTTGTTGCCAATTCATGTGTTAAAATGATTCTTCATGATTCCTACATGGTTGTTTAAGAAATGAAAAGCTACACACTCCATCAATTAGGGTTAAAAGAACAGTTGCCAAACATATAAAATGCTAGAAACATAATAATCATTTTGTTTCTAGCAAATTTTTTTGGCCGGGCAATGTATATTATATTCATGTGATGAATGCCTTCCCTATCAATGTGAATGTATCAATTTTTTATATAAATTTTTGTTTTTTTTCAATGATGTTTTAGTTTTCTTTTTAAACACCAACTGACCTTTAAAACAAAAAACTAAATGAATCAGTCTAAATCAGTCCACAAATAAATTGTGATTTTTAGCATATGTGTTACAATATAGATCTGCTTTCATGTGACAAAACATAAACTGATTAAAATAAAAATGAATTCTATTATAAAAGGGGAATAACAATCTTCAAATTAAGCACAATGATTAAAAACAAAATTACATTTATTTCATGGCTATTTCACTAAAAAAACATGATTCTGATTGGTCAATCTGTATTTATTCAGATATATTATGCCTGCCGGCATCTTGCATTTCATTTACTGATTGCATTGAAAAAAAAAAGATATCAGAGAACTTCACTTCAGTATTAATATCAATGTACTATTGTTGCATCCTGTCAGGGTCTATTCTGTGACAGTAACCTGCTGATTACACATTTCACACTTACATAACGAAAATGAACTTAACCCACATTTATGGATAATAATGCAGAAATTCAAAGTCGTCAGGATATTTCTTGATTTAAAAAATCTCTTTTCTCAATCTTCCATGCTTTGCATTTGTTGGGGCTATGCATGTCTGAGACAGCCTCCATAACATCACAGATTATCAATACTCCTTCAGTTGTTATTGTCTTGTTTACATTCTTGCTCTCAGTCAGTTGTGACAAAATGAGCACTGAACCTGCATATGCGTTAGATTAGAGCATTCTGAATCTTGACTCTTTGATGGAAATTAAGATACTCTGAATTCAGAGAAATGTCAACAAAATATGTTAATGTGTTATATGGAATTATTTACTGTATTTTGAAGTGTCAACGGTACCAATATCATGCAATTTAATTACAGTGATAATTACAGACTCTCGTCTTACAGAATACGACACACGACTAATATTATAAAAGTACATAAACAAATATATTTAGCAGACACTGTAAAACTACCTAAAACAATATGCTTAATATGATGGCACTGAAATTGTTTGCTTTTATTCAGATAAAATAAATAACATCAATAAATTAAACTAAACACATTAGATTACACCAATCTAAAATAATGGCTAGATCTATAAATAGCTCATTTGCAGGTTACTACTTCAGTATTTTGTCAGATGTTTTAAACACTGAACCAGAAAATATTTGACAGTCAAATTGACATTATTTTTTAAAATGTGGTTTCTAGTGTTGTATTATCTATTTGTATTTGTAAATTATGTTCATAGCCAGTTATTTATCTTGCTTTATAACTTGCTTTGTGTGCATTGCTGAAATCAAGAGTAAATATACAAATGTTTAGCCATCGCATTAATTAAGTAATGTTGGTTGTTTGCTGTCACGGCTGTGACCTTTCCCTTGTTATGTGCCGTTTCACTGGCAACAGCAGCCTTTAATCACAACAAGGCATGTGGGGGATTAAACTCCCTGAGAACTTCACGGCGACACAAAATCACTGGGTGCTCCACCATAGCTAATGTGAATTAAGCTTCTGCTATTTAGATGCCAATTTACAAGAAACAATCTCTTCCACTTTTCAAACAGTCTTTAATATTTACTTGAAGTATAATTATATTATAGTGAATCACATCTGTAACTTTCTAATATTAAAGGGTTAGTTCACCCAAAAATGAAATTTCTGTCATTAATTACTCACCCTCATGTCGTTCCACACCCATAAGACCTTCGTTCATCTTTATAACACAAATTAAGATATTTTTGATGAAATCCGTGAGGTATATGACCCAGAATTTTCATTTTTGGGTGAACTAACCCTTTAAATTGCTATATGGGCCTCATAAAGAGTAAACCTACAAATAGACTCTACCAGAGTTTAAAAGGTCAAAGGTCGCTTGTGTGGCCTTCAAATGCTCACAGTGGTTTTTCAGTAGTATGACAATAATTTTAAGCTTCGTACCGCCAAAGCTATTTGTATGATTCCTTGACTAGAGGAAATCAGCTCTGCTTAAAGTTTAGATTTGGGCCTTTGGTTTTGATCCATGTGAACTGCTCACATTTTTAAAACTTTTTTACAACACCTGTTTTGAAAAATTGAGTACTTTAAACAAATTAACGATACAGTACCTTTACACCAAAGGAATATATAACTCTCTCAGGTCTAACCAGTGTAGTTTATTTATTGAAGGTTTAACTCAAAGACATCAGGCTCTATTTTGCAAACAGTGCAGAATGGAAAGTGTGGGTGTGGATGAAATGGGAGTTACAGACAAGAAGGGAGGGACAGAAAGTAAAAACAAAGAAAGGGAGACAGAGGGAGAAATATATAGTGAGAGACAGACAGAGAGGGAAAGAAACAGGCCTTATGTTTGTAACGATCATGAACAGATGACTTGTTTTCTTCTTTTTTTTTTTTTTTTGATTGGCTGTTTATAGTATACTGATAATTAAATTAGTCATTAGAATAAATGAGCAGTAAACGTAAATATTGTATGTTTTGTATAGGATTTACTTTGAAACCGTTTACTCAGAAATTGCTTGTAAATTTCACAAATAATTACAAAAACTGGCAAGTAACAACGCAAAAATCTATTTCTTTTTGCAGTAATGTAAGCCCTAAGCCTTCATCTAAGATTGTTCAAAAAGTCCCAGATACACAGCCTTGCAAGGGATGCAAGTAAGTATGCAAACCTGCTTATATTACAGCACATAACATCTTTTCTTTCTACATGACAGACACCAAAAGTAAACACCTTCAGATGAGATCTTTCATGTTTTATACATTTTATTTTAATATTATTTTATAATTTTTTTATATTTATTGACTGTTCATGTTTACATATCTTTCATTTCTGTTATGGAACTTAATTAAACCTGAATACATTTTAAGATGTTTGTATGTGTGTTTAATTCTTTCAGAGACAGTACATTCATTGCCAAAGCACTGGGGAACTACTCTAACAAATGGAAAAAACATGAGGCAAACTTTAAAAGATTCAGGTAAAACAGTAGCCCAGATCAGACCATGAGCTGTTCTCATAAAGCTTAAACTTAGACATCTGTTGCCAGAGAGCCCTATCAGCTTTGAGTGAAACTATACAAGCCAATGGAATTGGCGTGCGATATTTGCATAATGAGCACCGCCCCCACAAGGCGGGTATAAATACGGAAGCAGATGCAGTCGCACTCTGTCTTTCGCTTCGGAGCCAACCTGTTGTGTTCCTGCTATTGACTGAGAGTGAATTTCTCAAGCCTTTGAAGAGCCTTCGTTTCATTGCGCTGGTGTTAAGGCACCCTACAGCGCGACCACAAAGCGAGCTATTTATACAGCTCTCAACTGCTGTATTCACAGCATTGTTTCTGCCCGTTGGTTTGCGATTTGGGCAGGTTCCTCTGTGCGTGTGACTCAGGGAGTGGTGTACCTGCAGTCACATTGCAGCTGTTCCCTGTGTGCTTCAGCACAAAAGAACAAGAGCTGAATTTCCCCCTTCTAAAAGAGCATTCACAGACGAACACTGCGTCTTTTTCAATATGTCATTTCGTCTGTGCGTTACTGGATGCGGTCATTCCCTGGTCCCCGCTGATGGTCACAATCGCTGTGTCACATGCCTGGGTGTTCAGCATGCTGAGGCAGCTTTTGTGGATAGTTCATGTTCTCACTGCGGGAACATGTGTTGAGGTCTAGACTCTCATTCCTTGGTTCTCAGGGAGTGGGGGTCCCCTCCGATGCAATGCAACTGTGTCCGACGGCCGCTGGCTGGCGCGGTGAACCGCGTCTCCCCTCCCAGGGCCTGTAAATTCTCGTCGAGCTTGATGGAGAAAGCTTACAGAGCCTGCGGACAGGCCGCCTCTGTGGTGACACCGTACTGCTGTCATACCCTCACTCAGTGGTCGGACCCTTAGTTCCTGTGGGCAGGAGTTCCCCTCGAACAAGTGTCCAGGCATGCTGTGGCCTCCACAGATGCCGCTGCCACCGGGTGGGGAGCCACGTACAATGGGCATGCAGTGTCGGGTCTGTGGACGGGGCCTCAACTGCATTGGCATATCAATTGCCTCGAGTTGCTAGCAGTACGTCTTGCACTGGGCCGCTTCAAGGAGCTGCTGTCAGACAAGCACGTACCGGTCCGCTCGGACAGCACTGCGACCGTTGTGTACATCAACCATCAGGGTGGTCTATGCTCCTGTCGCATGTCGCAACTCGCCCGCCATCTCTTGCTATGGAGTCAGAAGCATCTGAGGTCGCTTTGTGCCATTCACGTCCCAGACTCCATCCCCAAGTGGTCCAGCTGATCTGGCAGTGTTTTGGAGCCGCACAGATAGATCTGTTTGCCTCTCCGGACACAGCCCATCGCCAGTTGTTTTATTCCCTGACCGAGGCCACTCTCGGCACGGATGCTCTGGCTCACAGCTGGCCCCTGGGCCTACGCAAATATGCGTTTCCTCCAGTGAGCCTTCTCGCACAGCTCCTGTGCAAAGTCGGGGAGGACGAGGAGCAGGTCTTGCTAGTGGCTCCGTATTGGCCCACTCGGGCCTGGTTTTCGGATCTGACGCTCCTCGCGACAGCACCTCCTTGGCCCATTCCTCTGAGGAAGGACCTTCTGACTCAGGACAGAGACAGGGCACCCTCTGGCACCCGCGTCCGGACCTCTGGAAACTCCATGTCTGGTCCCTGGACGGGACGCGGAGGTTCTAAGTGATCTACCCCAGTCGATTGTAGACACTATCACTTCTGCTAGAGCTCCTTCTACGAGGAACCTCTAAGCCCTGAAGTGGAACCTGTTCATCGAATGGTGTTCCTCTCACTGAGAGGACCCCTGATCATGTTCGGTCAGGTCAGTGCTTTCCTTCATGCAAGAGGGCTTGGAGAGAAGGCTGTCTCCCTCCACCCTTAAGGTGTTTGTTGCCGCTATTGCCGCACATCATGATGCAGTTGATGGTAAGTCTTTGGGGAAGCATGACCTGATCGTCAGGTTCCTGTGGGGGGGCGAGGAGACTGAATCCGCCTTGCCCTTTCTCTATACCCTTTTGGGATCTCTCCCTGGTACTTACATCTCTCCGGGGTCATCCCTTCGAGCCTTTGCAGTCAGTGGAGTTAAAAGTACTGTCCCTTAAGACCGTCCTCCTGGTTGCATTGGCCTCGGTTAAGAGGGTAGGGGACCTGCACGCATTTTCGGTTGACGAATCGTGCCTGGAATTCGGGCCCGGTGACTCTCACGTTATCCTGAGACCCCGGCCTGGATATGTGCCCAAGGTTCCTACCACTCCCTTCAGAGATCAGGTAGTGAACTTGCAAGCGCTGCCTTCGGAGGAAGCAGAACCAGCCCTGGCTTTGCTCTGTCCCGTCCACGCTCTGCACCTGTACGTGGATAGAACGCTAAGCTTTAGGACCTCAGATCAGCTCTTTGTCTGTTACGGAGGCCAACAGAAGCAGAGGATGGCCCACTGGATAGTGGATGCCATCGCCTTGGTTTATCAGTCCCAAGGCGTGCCTTGCCCGCTCGGGTTAAGAGCTCACTCCACTAGAGGAGTTGCCTCTTCCTGGGCGCTGGCGCACGGCACCTCGCTGACAGATATCTGTAGAGCTGCGGGCTGTGCGACACCCAACACGTTCGCTAGATTCTATAGCCTTTGTATGGAACCCGTATCTTCCCGTGTACATTGGCTGGGTGCCATATGTCGTGACCCCTCCTGTGCCTTCGCTGTAGTACAGACTCAGGTTGTCTCCTCAGCGAAAAACAGAGTGCGACTGCATCCACTTCCGTATTTATACCCGCCTTGCGGGGGCGGTGCGCGTTATGCAAATATCACTCTAAGCTGATAGGGCTCTCTGGCGATATCCCAATTCGTCGGTCACTACTGACGTACGTCTCCGTTCCCTCCTTCAGGGAACGAGGGTTACATACGTAACCGAGACGTTCTGTTGATTATGGATCATATATAAACCAGTTTTTTAATAGACAAATACACTACAGAAATGCTTATTTAAAGGCATAGTTCACTTAAAAATGAAAATTATTAACAAAAGATCTGTTCCTTTAAGGTTAGATTTTATGTCTTCCTTCCAGGTCATTACTGAGTGGCAAATGCCATGCTGTGTCAAAGGCTGTGGTCACACAGAATAACACCCCATTGGGGTCAATTGTTATCTATGATGGAGAGAGGAGAAAGCCAGTACAGGTGACAAAAGCCCTGTTCAACATCTTGGCTAAGGTAAGCATTCAAACATAGGATGAATTACGGTTTCCCTGATGATTTTGCAGTTAACATTGTGTATGCCTGTTTTTATAGGAGCAGCCCTTTGGAAATGCTACATGGGAGTCATGTGCCGTGGTGGGGAATGGTGGTATTTTGACCAATAGCAGCTGTGGAGAAGAAATTAATTCTGCCCAGTTTGTCATTAGGTCTGTATCATAAACTCATATGACCTATTGTCTAGATTAATATCAGTTCTGTAATGTTGGTGGAACAATAATTATCCATGTTTTTAAGCTCCTATATGTAGTTACAAGCCTTAACACTATATTTGATGTAGGCCACAACTTTTATTTCCTATCAGTACAATGGGCTAATTAACCTCTGTCCACCTCTGCATTTTAGATGCAACCTTCCACCACTGGATAACAGATATGAGAAAGATGTGGGCAACAAAACCAACCTGGTGACTGCAAATCCCAGCATCCTCCATGAGAAGTGAGTCTATGTGTAGTAAATGTCCACTGAAAGCAAGTTGTGAAGAACCCATGTGCACCTTTATTCCAAATTAACGTGAACCAAAACAAGAAACATGAACTAAGTGTAAACTCACAAAAAGCGGTACAGAGAACAAAGATAGACAAGAGACAATGGGAACATGAGGGCTATATATACACACAAGGACTAATGACTAACAAGAAACACCTGTGAACAATCAAGACAATAAACCAATCACAAAACAGAAGAGAAAAACATGACCTGAACAACCAATCAAAACTGGGTCACAGAAGGGGAACAAATTACATAATTTTTGTCAAGATAAATAACACAAAATTACTGTATTTGCATTGTTGCAATAGGTTTAGGGTTGGTAGACATTAATAAAGCACAATCTGATAGGTAGCATTTTTCACTGTCTATTTAAACTTGTTTTTAATGAATAATGCTATATCAGATGCTAGTTACTGTACCTAAATCAGCTGACCCCCCCCAACACACACACACACACACACACACAGACGAAAAAACAAAAAAAACCCCACCAAATTTATGTAATTATAAATACTCTAATATAGCCCAAGTATAGGACCCTCCAATAAACAGTGTTGGGGTAACGCATTACAGGTATTGCTCAGATTACTCTGTGCTCAGATTCAAGTAGTGAGTAAGTAACACATTTTTTTTTAAATTGACAACAAAATATCTGTTACTTTTTCAAATAAGTAACACAAGTTACTTTGTTTTCCCATTTATTAACATCTTCTGTCCCCATGTTGAGAGAAATCATGAGTAATGTGCAGCAGCGATGCGTGCGCTGTGTAAACATGAGGATTATTATAATTCTGGACTAAATGCGAGCATGCATTTACTCATCTCACTTGCACAAAAACAGATTCAGTATTCCTTAACATGAATAAAAACAAAATGCAACCTCAGAATATTATGCATACCTGCAATAATTAAATATGTTAAATAACACAAATATACTTTATGTAGTTAATCTCACTTTATTAACCGATGTCTTTGCTGCTGACCTTCGATGATCCAATTCAACCATACTAAGCAAAAATGACTTTAGTTAAACATCACATTTGTGTTTCTTTTTTCCCTTTTTTTATTCCTAAAGTAAGAGTGTTGAGCTTTCTTTTTCTGCGACTTTTCGCTTTTGGTGAGAAAGGGCCTTTACTTTTGCCAAAAATAGAATTTTTATTTTTTCAATATTAAACAACAAACAACCAAGTCCAGCCCAGGTGAGAAAAAGTACAGCAAAAGTAATGTGATACATTCCATAAAAAGTAACTAAGTAACAAAATTCGTTTTTTTGCGAGGAACACAATATTGTTACGCATTACTTTTAAAAGTAACTTCCCTCTACATGGGCATCCTAATTTGCCCACATTGAGCCCATCAAAGTGCCCATTCATGCTCAGATGATGCCCATATAACCCAGATACAACCAATGTGGGGCCCACATAGTTCACTGGGATTGTTTGTTTAATGTGTTTGTGTACTATATAGTTAAGGCCAATTATCAGAATACATTTATGCTGCCTCTAAAAAGACAGAGAAAGTAATTAAAAACTCTGTTATCACACATTTTTGCAAGAATAATTTAAAATATATTTAGGTCTATTATTGACATTATTTTATAATTTGGCAATGAAATTGCATTTCTTTTTTTCACAAATATTTATTCCTTAAAAGTAGGCTACTAAAAGTATTGTTAATGGAAGCAGAGTTATTGAGAGGAATATTGAAGTGAAACACACTCAGGCTTTTTTTATCCTCATCTGTTACAGGTTCAGTGGTCTGATGGAGCGCCGTCGTCCATTTGTGGAAAGCCTTCGTCCTTATGGACAAGCCTTAATGCTGCTGCCAGCATTCTCCTATGGTCACAACACGCCTGTATCCCTGCGTGCCTTTTACACACTGGAGGACTTTGGCAACAATGGCCCGCTGCCTGTTTTCCTGAATCCAGAATATATGAGAAGGTTGTCAGAGTTTTGGCGTGGGCGAGGCCTTAACTCGGTTCGTCCCAGCACAGGACTTATCATGGCCAGCCTAGCACTAGAAATCTGTGCTAACGTCCATTTGTATGGTTTTTGGCCTTTCAGTGTACATCCAGCGGACAGACGACGGATCACCAATCATTACTATGATGATCGGGAGAGTAAGAAGAATGTGCATTCTATGCCGACCGAGTTCGAACATTTATTTAAACTCCACAAGCAAGGTGTGGTTCGCATACACCTGGGGGAGTGTCAACCCGCAGGCAGGTAAAACACAAGACTGGCTACAAACTAGGCCTTGCCTGTAATGGACATAGGTGTATGTACTGTACACACCAACAGAATACTTCTGCATTTGATTAAGAACTACAACAGCCCAACTGGATGGGTGTCTGGAAAGACACAGCTGTGAATGGGAAAGTGCACTAAATCCATTTTGCTTATAATGCTGTGCACATTTGCTCAAAGAAAAAGCCATGAACATTCACAACAAACTCTTTTTTTTGAGTTACTTTGTGATAATCTTGCACACAAAAATAGCTGAAAACAAATGTATTGATTTTAGCCTTGGTATACTGTGAAAGAACTGAATTAGGAAAATGACTCCCAGAGTAGCACCCTTAAACACTCCTTAAGTGGTCTTGCCTTAGCCAGCCTTTAATGTGCTCGCTATTGGTGCTTCTCCAGTTTTGCTGTATACATCACAAGTGCCAATCTGTCCTCTTTAGCATTTATTAGCAGTGAATGTAAATTTGATATCAGGTGTGCAGAAATAGCTGTGAAAGCAGCATTGAGTTATAACTCTAGACTTTGATTCCAGGACTGTCCGGATGTTTGGAAGCATGATGTCACATTCACAGTGTGAAACAATAATAAGCATGGATGTGGTTAGTGTAACTCATCAGAGTTAAAAACAAGAGCTGTTGTAAAAGCTGAAAATAGTGGCAAATTTCAATGTGCCAATTCTGAATGCTCTATCTGAGTATGAAATTACTCTCACGGCAATCGCTAATGTAAATAAATAAAAATTGCTTTGAATTTTTAAATAAAAATGACAATTTCAGATTAAATGCAAATTCTTTGTGCAGCTTATGCAGTTCTATGAATTATTTAAGTGACACATTCAAAAATAACCCATCAGTAATTAAAATGATTGTTTGCGTAAAATTACTCACCTTCATGTTTAAAACTTGTGTGATTTTCTTTCTTTTTAAACCTTTATTTCAGATTTATTTCAGCCAGTAGGTTTGTGTGAATTACAGACCACATCTTTTCTTGTTGTTCACTAAAAACTCTTCTTGATGGATTCATGAGAGATGTGGCAATGTCCAATTTGTGAACGAATCATACTTTTTAGTGAGATTATAGTTGACAAAACTGTTTTTATCAGTCAGCCAGTTGATCCAGTTCACAAATCTAAATCTAAATCTAAAGTTTAGGGTAACATGGTTGTGTTTCTATTATGACGTATCTTCAAATAAAATATGGGCAATTAAATATGTAAATATTCATATGCCTGTACATAAGTCATAGAATAAATTTACCTTTCAGATTAATCTCTTTTAATGGGATTCTGCTTTGTTGGTCATCGGTTTTTCAATTATTTATCTACATTGTCAAAATACAATTTTAAATTGAATAGTTAATATAGTATTTTACATTAATTACACTTTAAAAATATCTTAATCTTAATCAGAATTATATCAAAAGTAATTTATACATTATATATAATATAGGGGGCCAGCTGGGGCCATCTTACCCCTCTTTTGTGATATAAAAACTAAATTAGCAAATGTTTCCATTTATTTCCTATAATCACTGATGCATCATCATCCTGCACATGATAAATTTATATCTAAACGTTACATTTTAAACGTAAATCTTCCCCCGTGTTAAACTAACTTCGTCGATTTTCAACCCACTTTGTATTGTTACGGTGTTTATTATTATTGAGCTGTCAAAAGTCAGGGTCATCCGGCGGACTTTTGACTGCTCAGGGCTTTTGTGAAAACAGTAAGTTTTATGCGCAACAAACTTCGGTATTCTGTAAAACAAATCTCTTCTGGTTCATGTCTTTTGTATGTGCTTTGTTAATTATAGAGCCGCTTTACTCAAGATACCTTCAAATGAGCGAACAAAGATGAACCGATGTCCATCACAAATGCAGATTGATATCTGAAAGTTTTTCTTCTTCTCAGTAACATTTAGGTATTTAAATCGAAGAAAACAGTCAATAAAAAAAATAGCTAGGATAGCTAATTACCTTAAAAGTCCATCGATGTTGCCGTCAGTTAATACTGCTGTTAACACTTACTCCGACAAGCTGATACAATGACACTTGTTTTCCTGTTTGTTCATGTGACGTTTAGCATAAAGCCTATACAAGTCGACACCATTAAGACTAAAAGTTTGCTAAGCAGTATTTCCTACTAAAGCAAGGTGGTATTTGACTCTAAGCGTATCCATAGCAGACTGGTGGGAGTGGCCTTGGATGGCAACATGCCCAGTGCATTATGGTTGTTGAAGTTTTCCTACCTATTTGGCAAAAGCTGTTTTCTCTAGTCAGGTAGCACCGATTTCACTCTTTTTTGTTTCTACTGTATGGGCAGCCAAGTTTTATTAAAAGCCCATTTTTCTAGTGATGAAGTGGCCTTTTAAAAGCTTACTGGTGGTGAAGGTTTCAGTGAATAACAGCCTAAATATCTGTTTGTCACTCAAAGCTATGACTTACAATTCTGGCATGCTTCTGTCGTGAGCAACAATGCAGGTAACAATAGGCCATAGACATACATTGGCTAGCATAGTTAATGTTTATTGGTTGGATACCAGGCAATGTTCTTTTATCCGCTGGAGGTTGTTGGCATGGTCTTGAGCCTTTCCTCTCTATAGATCAGCCCTCCATTCAGCTTGGTTTTGCACTGCCTTGGTCCAGGTATGCTGAAATCTACCAGCTCTCGTTTCAGGGCATCTTTATACCTCAGCTTGGGCCTTCCAGCAGTGTGGGCACCCTCCTTGAGCACACTATGCAGAATTTTGTGGGGTGCGTAGGAGGGGGGTATTCTGGTGTCATGTCCAGCCCATCTGAGACAAATGAATTTTAGGTGGGAGGAAAGTGGTTACATTTTGGTCACCTTAAACAGATCTTCATTCGATGTTTTATCCCTCCAGGACTTATGTTTTTTTCCCTTCGCCTTTCTACTGTAGAGGCAGCCAAGTTTTATTGAAAGCCCAAAGTAGGCCTTCAAAAGCTCCCTGGTGGGAGTGGGTGGTTTATGGAAGTGGAGGGGGGAGGTGGGGGTGGTTGTGGGTATTTGTACGGCTTGTTGGTCCTTTAAGTTTTTAGTATACATTAATCTGGGTCAATGCACTTATGTTGTTTATGTTCAGTGCATAGTTCTGTAGGTATGTAAACACTCTCATTTTCTGATTACATGTCCAAGCCTAATAAATCCGACTTAAATTTTATGACTTGGAACATAAAAGGCATGAATAATGTCGTTCTTGCAAGAAACTCACACTTATTTGGGATGTAACTAGACTTAGGCGGGGTTGGGGAGGACAGGTGTTTCACTTAAATTTCAACGCAAAGGGCAGGGGTGGGCTATTCTCATTAGGAAAGACATTCCACTAGTGAAGAGGTCATCAGTGACACCTCTGGTCATTATGTGATTGTCACAGGTTGCCTTTTTGGAAGGCAAGTAATTTTTGTTAACATATATGCTCCGAATTTTGATGATTCTGATTTTTTTCAGTGAAGTCTTTGCAACTATTCCCCCTCTTGAAGATTACGCATGAATTATAGGTGGGAATTTTAACTGTGATTTGAACACATCTTTGGACAGAAGCTGTACAGCTTTAAACATTCAAAATTTCTGTAAGCAATATGGGTGGCTGGATCCTTGGAGATTTATTTTCCTCTCCCCAGTGTTTTCCTTCTTTTCCCCTGTGCACCACTTCTACAGTCGTACAGATTATTTCTTAGTAGATAAGAGTCTCATATCCTTTATTACAACAAGTACGTATCACAGTGTTGTCATATCCGATCATGCCCCCTCTTTTATACTCAGTTTCTCTGCCCTGTACTCATCCTTTAAGCCCCGGAGGCTGAATCCCCTGCTTTTGGCAGATGGAGAATTTGTTACTTATCTAAATAAAGAGATAGAGTTTTAAACAAGAAACCATGAAGCTCAAGGATCTTTCAGATGCAATTAGCAGGTTAGGTGAGCAGTATGAGCATCTTCAAACTGAATATAACTTACTATCTGCCTCATATGAAGAAAAAAGTTTGTTAAAAATTCAACACACATTTTATGAATTCGGGGACGAAGCCAGTAAATTGCTGGCCTTTCAGGCTCGTCAGTCAAATAACTTAAAAATCATCACTCTCATCAGAGACCCCTCAGGCTCTCTGTTGTATTCTTTATTAATATTAACAATAGCTTTGCTCAGTTTTTCCTACTTTATATACTTCAAAGTATCCATTTCTAGATTCCTTTTTTTACAAAAGTGAATTTAACAACTATAAATGTCATCCTTAGCTTTGACCTCGGTAAACCGGAACAGATGTCATTACAGCAAAGCAGAGGAGTAAAGCCCCAGCGCCAGACGGTTTCCCTATAGAACTGTACAAGAAGTTCTCAACTTTACTGGGTCCACTTCTTGTGGCAGTTTATAATGAATCTTTTGCTAGTGGATCCCTTCCTCTGTCAGTCACACAAGCTTCAATTTCTCTTCTTCCAAAAGATAAAAAAGGATCCTACCCTTCGTAAGCCTTACAGGCCAATTTTTACTCTTGAATGTTGATTTTAAAATATAAGTCAAAGTTCTTGAAATGCGTATAGAGCCCGTTCTTCCAACTATAATTTCAAGTGATCAAACAGGATTTATTCGTGGCCATAACTCTTTTAATAATTTGCGACATCCTTGTAATGTTATATACAGCAATATTCAGCCAGATGAACATGAAGTTATAATCTCTCTTGATGCTCAAAAGGCCTTCAACAGAGCAGAATGAAAATACCTCTTTAACCCTCTTAAACAGTTTGGCTTTTCAGAAGACTTAATTTCTTAGATTAGGTTGTCATATGCCTCCCCAGTAGCCTCTGTGTTCACAGACAAATTCTGAGTATTTCCCTTTGCAGAGTGGCACCAGGCAAGGGGTGTCCGCTCTCCCCTTTGCAATTTCGATTGAATCTTTGGCCCTCGTATCTTGTCTAAATGTCTTGGCTAATTTCTGCCTATTTTCTTATTTTATTATTCAGTCTCTCCAGGATTTTGCGATTCTGCGATCGCAGAATTTATCGCAAAGTCAAGCAAACTCCGCAATATTCAGAGGAACTTGGATTTTTTCTTAATTGCCACAGATTTTCCGCAGATTTTGGGCTTAGACACGTCCTGTGATGTCATTGCAACATGCATTTAGTCAACTCGTCTGAGCTGTGCCGCTCGGTCCAATAATAGACAACGCGAAAGAAGTTCAGAGCAGCAGGCCGATCTCGATCACACAACATTTCTACACACACTCTAAAAAAAAATGGTGCTATATAGTACTAAAAGTGGTTCTTTGGCTCGTAATCATAGGAGAACCACTTTAAGTGCTGTATAGCACCAAATCTTGGTGCTTCAGTGGTTCTTCAGCAGTTCTTCAGCAGTTCTTTGGGATGACTGAGGTTCTATATAGCACCGCTACTGTATACAGAACCTGTTAAGCCCCTGTATGGTTCTTCAGCGGTTCTTTGGGGTGGTTAAGGTGCTATATAGCACCACTGCCGTACAAAGAACCTGTTAAGCACCTTTATAGGTTCTTTACGAGCCAAAGAACCACTGTTGGTGCTGTTGAGCACCATTTTTGTTGAAGAAATAAAATGCAATACGACACCTCTTATGGGTTCTACATAGCACCATTTGACAAAGGTGCTGTAGGACATCTTTAAAGATATGGTGCTACATAGCACCAAAAGTGGTTCCCCTATGATTACGAGCCAAGAACCACTTTTAGTGCTATATAGCACTTTTTTTTTTAAGAGTGCAGCGCTGTGAAGAAAGCGCTTGAATTCACAGCAGAATGAATGACATCCCTGTGAAATCTTGTGAGATTTCGTTGAGGAATTCTCCGTTAAACCACAGATATCAGATCAAACAGTGCTGACATGGAAACTGTTTGATATCAATCTGTGGTTTACCAGAGAATTCTGTGACGAATGTGAAAGCTTCTCACAAGATTTCACAGCATTGTTATTAATTCTACGGTGAATTCAAATGCTTTCTTCACAGCGCTGTGTAATCTGGAAATCATGAGAAACATTGTGCCACTAACACTAACAGAAACAACTTGTGGCAGAAATGGTCTAATGTTTTCAAGTGCTTTTAAGTGCTTCACACAACTTTTCCCAGCACTTCAAAGCTTTAAATATTGCCCAATTTGAATGTTATTTTTAATGTGACATCCAAAACATTATTTGTTCATCCTTCATATAGTTTGTCCCCATTTGTAAAACTAAAAAGTTTCACTGTGTAGGAAAGCAAACACTTATTTAGAAATAAAAAAAGACAATAAATTATCACTGTAGTGGATGTTGCTGAGGAGCACTTATTGGCTTATTAGCCATTTCCACACCCTAGTATATATTTTTAATATTTATTAACAATAAAATAAAAGGTAATAGTGTCTGCATCTCAACTTAAGCTCAGTGCTTTTCTGTCAGCCCTCACAGCGCTGCCAAATCAGGGGCTGGTGCCACCTTAGAACTTAAAGGCTTAGTTCACCCAAAAATGAAAATTCTGCCATTTATTACTCACCCTCATGTCGTTCCACACCCGTAAGACCTTCGTTCATCTTCAGAACACAAATTAAGATATTTTTGATAAAATCTGATGGCTCAGTGAGGCCTGCATTGACTGCAAGACAATTTACACTTTCAGATGCCCAGAAAGTTACTAAAGACATATTTAAAACAGTTCATGTGACTACAGTGGTTCAAGCTTAATGTTATGAAGTGATGAGAATACTTTTTGTGTGCCAAAAAAAAAAATAAAGTAAAAATTTGATGGGCAAACACTGCTTCATGAAGCTTCAAAGCATTACAAATCTTTTGTTTCGAATCAGTGATTCAGAGCGAAAGTCACGTTATTTCAGTAAACGTGGCTTTGTTATGGCATAAGTGTTTCGAAACGTTTCGAAAATTCAATGGTTCACCACTGGGGGGCGATGATCTCTGTGAACCCATTAATCAAGTCTATGGGTTTTACCTGATCTCTGATCAGTTTTATACATTTGTAGATGTTTTAATTAGACATTAGTAGTCCTATAATTAAAAAGAAAAATAGTTAATAGTCTCTTAGTCTCCTAAACAGGCCAATAAGAGACTATTAACTACTATTATTCTTTTGTTTACTGAAATCACGTGACTTTGGCAGTTTGATAGATGCTCTGAACCACTGATTCGAAACAAAAGATTCGTAAAGCTTCATGAAGCTTAATGAAGCAGTGTTTTGAAAATCGCCCATCACTAGATATTGTTGAATAAGTCGTTATTTTGTTTTTTTGGCACAAAAAAGCACAAAAAAACAAACAAAAAAAAAAAACACAAAAAGGATTTGCGTCACTTCATAACATTAAGGTTGAACCACTGTAGTCACATGAACTGTTTTAAATATCTTCCTTTCTGGGCATTGAAAGTGTTAGTTATCTTGCTGTCAATGCAGGCCTCACTGAGCCATCAGATTTCATCAAAAATATCTTAATTTGTGTTCTGAAGATGAACGAAGGTCTTACGGGTGTGGAACGACATGAGGGTGAGTAATTAATGACAGAATTTTCATTTTTGGGTGAACTAGCACCAGTGCTACTGCCCTCAAATGTTAGTCCGGAGCCCTGCAGTGGTTCTCGAGGTCAGAAAAGTATAATGATGTTAAACGAATGTTGTCTGTTGAATATTTTTACTGCTAAACAACAAGAAATGCTGTAAATATTGCCGAAAATTTTGATTAAAGCTGCCGCAAATTCAGTCATTTTAGGCCGCAAAAATCAGAAAAAAGTCCCGTGAAATCCTGGAAGGACTGATTATTGGGCAAGTAATATTCAGGAAATTATATGGGTAACTGACCTAGACCCACAAAGTACTCCACTGTGGGTGCAAGGGGAACAATCATGTAGCAAATTTGGTCTTCAGTCTTTAGTTTGCACTTCACTCCCTTTGATAGGAAACACATATATTAGTTCTCAAAATTCAGTAGGTGCACACAGTTTAGGAAGCATTTTGGTTTGCAGGCAGCTTCTTTTTTGGGCCCTATTGTTTCCACTTTATGTCCTCCACTTGTGCACCACACTTTTTGCTCTTTTGAAGAGCTTGAATGTTGTTTTGCATTGATATCCCTTTTTTTTCAGATTTTTGCAAATCAGAAGCTTTATAAAGAAAGTATTTAATTCCTTTCCAGGACTACCCCCTTCCTCACCCATTGAAACGTTGATTGATTTAAATCCAAATCTTGGCAGTGTGACTTGGGCATAGATTTTACTGGGAGAGAATGGGAGGATGCTCTAGGCCAGGTACACTCTTCATCTCCTTGTGCTAGACATGGTGTAGTCCAATTTAAGATAGTCAACAGACTTAATTGTACTAATTCAAATGTAGCTATTTATTCCAACCTTAGCTCTGCATGTAATAGGTGTTCACATTCACCCGCCACAACAGCTCACGTGTTTTGGATGTGTTGGCTGGAGGAATTCTGGAGAGAGATCTTTGAGTTCTATGGAATTCCTATTAATCCTGACCCCTTAATAGCTATTTTTGGCACTAGGCCTGAGGGAATAGAACTTAGGAAAGACATGTATACAGTTATTGCCTTTACTTCTCTTCTGCATCTTCATTGGGACAATTGTTGTAACTCTTGTTAAAATTTCCAATGAATAGAGTATTAAAAAAAAAAAAAAATAGTTCACTGGTGGGGAAGGTTTCATTGAATAACAGTTTAAAAGTATCTTTGATAGTCAAAGCTATGACTTACAAAGACATAATATAGTGCATGAATCATATGGACTACTTTTGTAATACTTTCACAGTGAATTGAAAGCTGCAGTCCTCATTCATTATTACACGGAAAGGGGCAACCAGTAGCCTACATTATCGAAAAGAACTTGAGTTTAGACACAAGTAAATGACAGAATTTTAATTTTTGGGTGAACTCCTTCGAATCATTAGCACAGACACCTTTCAAAAGCAGATATATTAATGTCAGATCATTTGTTTAAGTATTAATTGGCTTCTGTCAAAATTGTACAAGGTAAACTTCTGCTGACTCTTTCCATTCAGGGATAGTCTGATGACAGTGAGTTGGGCAGTAGAAAAGCTTTTCACGGTCAGATGTTCTCAGTGTAGCTTGTTATGATAGGACAGCTTGGCAAATTGTGCCTTCTGAAATTCCTCTGCATGTGAATAAAAAGGTGTGGGCCGCTATTACAGTATCTCACAGAAGTGAGTACACCCCTCACATTTTTGTCAATATTTTATTATATCTTTATAGATATAATAAAATATTTACAAAAATGTGAGGGGTGTACTCACTTCTGTGAGATACTGTATATAAGACTGTACAATCAAACTACAAAGAATAAGAAACAAGTGGAAGTCCATTCTCTTGGAAAAGTTGGTACAGTTAGTGATCTACATCAGTAAAAGTAATTTATAAAACTAATTAATATTCTGAAACAGAGGCAGAAAATACATCTGTTTTTCAATGAATTGACAGTGAAAGAGTTCAATTTAATGTGATGCTGACTCAAGGCAACGAACTATACATTTTCATGAAAACAAGCAGTACTAAACTAAAAAAAAAAAGTATTGTAACACTGTTAATACTGTTTTTCCTTATTTGTTAAATGAATACTGATGAAACACAGATAAAAGTAATTTTTGGGCAAACTATTCCTTTAATATTTAGATCTGTGTCCTGGCCCCTTAAAACCTCTCACTGGGAAGCGCTGCCATGAATGTCAAAATAATTTTCTTGAATTAAATCTTGTGCAAAAATTTCACTAGATTAACATTAAATTAATTTATTTGGGTCATAAATGATGCTTTGGCGGACTCAAGCAGATACTCACAGTTTTAAATTGCTGACCGTCTATGGAAAACCTGTGTGTTATGTTAATGTTAAGGCAATACGTTCTCTCCTTCCAATATTATCTCTCTCCTTGCTCTGTTGTCTTTATTTTTAATTTTCAATTGTCCAGGGAGTCCCACAGCCCTAGTACACATTTGTTGTTCAAAACGTTCCGCAAGCTGTTCCGCACACACTCGGGGATTACACTCATGTTGGCCTAGCAACACGGTTTTTCTGCATCTGTGTTACACCCATTTAAGGGAAAGACATTCCCATTGGGAACCTCATTTGACACTACTGTCCCCCCCTCATCATCTGTTAATGGTTCACAGTCCAATCTGATGCCTTATGGAATCCATTCTGAGAGGAAACCTGCTTTGACAAATTCCAAGAAACAGTTGATGTTCAGGACATGAGTTAGAGCGACAAACGTGGATCGCCCACGCACAAATACATCATCTGTCAAAGATAGGGATGAATAATAGGCTGACCCCTTCACGAACAATCAAAAATATTCATTTGACACGGGTGCCTTTAAATGCCAAATGCACATATTCACTCTCAGAGACGCACATAATTCCCATTTATTTCATTTTATTAACAAAATAGCTCTGAACATGCATTTCCAAATTCAAAGAGAGGGTTTTCAAAAATTGGAAATAATTGTACATTGCTGGACAATCCAGCTTGGCACATTAAAAGCATTTTTTCTCCCTCATGTTCAAACACAGTGACAACATTTATAGAAACACATACCAGTCAGGACAAAACAAAGGTCTTATCAAACACATTACTGGCTTGATGATAACCAGGAAAGGACAATAAATAGAAACGCATGCTCTCACACTCACACATGCCCGTCAGTAAGAAGAATGCCTTCACACTTCATTGTGACCTGCTGAGAAGACTTGCTTTCAAAGTGATGTGTCAAACTCTGGAGTAAAGTAGCTTACTACTTCAGTTTCTCTTTCTCAGACAGCTGACAAAAGTACGAGAGAGGCTTTTCTTGAGGATTACCTCGGCTAACCCTGACTCCACACACTCACATATTAAACGCAAACGCAAACACACGCAGTGGTGCTCAGATGTGGGGCAGAGGGGTCTCTTATACTCACTCCATCTGGAGCGCTCAAATATATACAGCTGCTAGAAACTCCAACATGCACCCACACAGAAAAGGTCAAAGTAGTTACATTGAAGAATCCTTTTTGTGTACAGTTTTCCACTGGAAAGAGTGCTGTGGAAATTCCCCTAAAACATTCCTATTTTCGCTCCCATGCAAAATCATATTTGAAGGTATTGATTATGACTATAAAAAAAGGATTCACTGAACACAATGGGAAATGTCTGAACTGGTTGACTACAAGTACATACATAAAATTGTTTTGCTACAATTAAAGGCAACAAAATCATAAAAAATCCATCCTACAAAACGTATTTTTTTGTAATAATCAAATCATATGGGTACTGTCGAGTTCCTTGTATTAAAAAAGCTAATAAAAAAAGAAATCTAATTGATGTTTAAAAATACAAACAAGTCAAGTCTCGCTTATAGAAACCACAAATCTAATGCCACAATCTTCAGCATTAATAAATACTGCTGAAATGCTGATATGTAAAGGGATTCTCTTTTATTTCTTTAATTTGTTAATCAAAAATTTCTCACATGCACTCATGCAATCACTCCCCCACTTCCTCATCCTCAGCTACAGCACACGCAAGCGCGCACACACGCAGGCACACACAATGGTGTTCTATGGCGTGTTTTTCTCTGTCCGCATGACTGCATAGTGGCTTGATGTCTTTATTGTGACAAACAGTATTTGGTCTCCAATGGCAATCGTCACAAAATGAAACATCCCACATAAAGGCAAAAGTCTCGCAAGTTGGAATGTGGCAGTATGAGAGAAAATGGAAGACTCTTAACACTGTGTGCATGAGACTGTATGTGTGTATCTTGGATGTCTACATTGATTGCACTGTTAAACTCTCAAGCTCCATTTGGACCAAGTTAGACCTGCTACTTGGATTGGATATATCAAGTCTCTTAGAGCCAGAGGATGTTCCCACAAATACAGTACATGTTCACTAGATCAATAGCAACAATGCACAGTGAGTTTCTGTCAAGTCAACCCAGGAGAAAAAAAAAAAGTATACTTCCATAAAGTACTTAAAGTGCTCTATTTTCGTGCACTAATTTTGTACTTAATATACTAAAAATTCTTCTTAAGTTAGATAATCTTAAGAACATCTAAGTGTACTAAACTCTGTTATTTTGAGACACCATGAATATGAACTTCTTCTTAAGAAGTACTAAAGAAGAATTTTTAGTATATTAAAGTCCCCCTGAAATCAAAATTTAAGGTTTTTTAGCTTTTAGTATGAATATGTTAACCTTAAGGTTATGAATAAGCTGGTGTGTTCCAAAACAATGACAAAATTCGCATTTAGGAGATATAAGCAAGTCTTTCACTTCCGCTAAAATGGATCATGGATTTTCATGACATCACATCGCACTTCAGCTTCTCATCAAATCTTCTGTCCAATCAAATGCTCTCTAGAATCTGAAGTCCCGCCCCTCCTAAACTATAAACCAACCGAAGTCCGTTTTCGTGTTAGTGTCACGTGAATCGCCGCAGCTTGAGCACAGTCTGCTCCGGTCTAGCTCTATACGTGCGAATCGGCTCAGACCACAAAACATTTAGACACATTTGAATTATACAAACAATGCTATATCTCAATGAAATATGGAGGAAAAACGGTTAGAGATTATGAGGAAAATTGGGTTTTATGAGCTCAACGGCTCTGGCCAAGCTGTGATCTAGGCGAAACGCTATTAGCTATTTTGAAAAAAAGAGGAGGAGCTTCTAGATATATCCCACCCTGTCTTTCTGTTTCATTGGAAATTACATCAACACAGTGAATAAAGCTGCACGTTCCAAGGCACTTCAGTGGGCCTTTAAGCACAAAATTAGTGCATGAACATAGAGCACTTTATGCTCTATTTATACGTACATTATGGAAGTGTACTTTTTTTCACCTGGGAATCTTAATGAAAAATGTTCATATGCACCTTAATGTACAGGGTTCCCACCCTTTAGGACCAATGAATATCCATGATATTTTCCTTTTAACTTTTCCATTCACTATTCAATTACTGCACACAGATAAAAAAAAAAAAAAAATGTTTATAATGACTGCTGAACTCAAAAAGAGTTATTTCTATCAAAAGAAACAACCAAGAAAACTGAGCACTTAAATGAATTACCTTCTAATTTTCTTTTCGTTTATATTTTTTAAAATGAAATTCCATGATTTTTTTTTTTTTTTTTTCAGGCTTGGAAATCACACTTTCAAAATTCCATGTTATTTCCATGTTTTCCAGGACTGTGGGAACCCTGTATATATTTATATGGCTGATAAGACTAGACTGCAACTGCTTCCTTCACCACTAGGGGATAGTACAAGAACAGAGTAGGATGTGGATCCATCAACTGAATATCCCAAGTCTTTGTGGCTAGAAAAACTACAGAGTTCTCGAAACTGTGGGAATTTCTAGAACTGAAAGTCATCGCACTGATGCCTCTTATCACCCATAGCTCTGAGTGTGACCAAAAATTGCACTGAATGTGTTTGTAAATATAGATTACAGCTTATCAGCTTATTCCACAGGACCATTCAGTTCTGTTGGGTCTTCAAGACCACAGTGTACCATTGCATCATTGCATTGTTATAGCATTGTAATGTAAAAGTTATTGTTTAACACTGGAAAGAGGAAGACAGCTGGCTTGGAATCGGATTGTAGTGTCATCACCATTCCGAAGGGATCCATCAGGAAGACTTTCTCTCACTGAGTAACTCACTGAATAGTTCCAAACTTTGAAAACGGATCGGTTTTTCTGGATTATGAGGGAATGTTCTTAGAGCTCAACATAATCTTGAGAACACAAGATTATTTTAGGAAGATCAAGAAAAAGGAAGAAAAATCCATCTTATTCATGGAGTTTCTTTAAGGCACTGAAAGCATTTAAAAATATATATACAGCATATTTTCCAATTGCGAATGCGCAGTCTTTGTAATCTGTGGGATACACACAATATTTTGTGTCTAGAAAACATGTAGAAATGGATGAGAGTGTGCCCACAAATTTGAAATGTTCAGGTTTGTGTGTAAATGTCAGATCCAGACAGATGGTTTGCCTTCTCCTGATTTGCTGCTGCTACTGCTCCCAGCGCTCCCAGATTTCCCATGCTTGGACCGTTGTTTTCGCTCCTTCTGTGGTACTGTGGTGATGTTACTCTGAGGCTTCTCGTCGATGTCATTAGTGTCATTGAGCTCATCGTGGTTATTGCTAGCATTGTGCTGCAAGGTATAGGCTTGAATTGCCGCCTCTAATTGTATCACATCTTTGTTGATGGGTGGCGGCCGCGCCTCACCTGCAGATGGGAAGTTGTCCTCATTGGAGCCGTACTGCTGCTGTTCTTCCTGTGCAATATTGGCACGGTTCTGCTTGCACGCCATCTTGGCGTTGCTCAGGTCTGTGTACGGCATCGTCTCGGGCTTCACCACGATGTTGTAGCCTGGTGGTGCAGAAGGGGTGTTCCAGGAAAAGGGATAACCAACATAGTCCGCTTCTCGAGCACCACCCCCAACCCCACCTCCTGGTTCCCCCTCGCTGAGCGAGGGCCCGCCTACTCCGACAGACACGCCCCCTGCCGCAAGCAGGCCAAGCTGATACTCATCATCAGTGGATGCTGTGTTTCGCTTGCGCAGTACATCGCCGATGGTTCCCACTCCGAGATGAATCATTTCCCACAGGTTTAGCAGCAGACAAAGGCAGCTGACGCCGTACATGATTCGGAGGAAGATGGTCTTTTCGGTAGGACGTGAGATGAAGCAGTCCACACTGTGCGGGCAGGGCTTATCTGAGCACACAAAAATTGGTTCCACACGAAAACCGTACAACAGGTACTGTCCCGCCAGAAAGCCAGCCTCCAGCGCGGAGCGCGTCAGCAGCTGTAACACATACACTCGCATCAGGCCATCATCTCGGATACGACGACGTCCGTCGTGACGCACTTTGGGTTTGGGTCGTGGTGGCACCAACTCCCGACGCGTGTTGTCTATCTCAGGCACTTCGTAAATCATGGGGTCATCCTCACGTTCCTCTTCCCCATCCTCGTGTCCTGGTCGATGCTGCCGTGCCCCAAAGTACATCTTTCTCGGTCTGCGCTGGGTGTATCCGCCCCCTGCCGAATCACCTGCTGCTGGAGCGCCGGCCCCTGTGCCGCCCCGCAAGTCCTCGTTGTGGGAGATCTTATTGGCAGCATAGCCCATGTAGAGCAGAGAGGGCATGGCGGACAGGATGATCTGAAAAACCCAGAATCGCACATGCGAGAGTGGTGCGAAGGCATCGTAGCAGACGTTCTCACATCCCGGCTGGCCCGAGTTACAGACGAACTTGCTCTGCTCATCGTAGTATATGGACTCGCCGCCCACCGCAGTCAGCACGATGCGGAAGACAACTAGCGTAGTGAGCCAGAGTTTCCCCACCGACGTGGAGTGGTGCTGGATCTCCTCCAGCAGACGCGTCAGGAAGCTCCAGCTCATGACGTCTGATGACAACGGGGCAGACAGCGTCCCACACTGCACAGCTCACAGACTCTGTGAACAAACACAGAGAGTTTCAAGTATAAGTGCGTAATAATGAAAAGTGAATACCTTAAAACAATGTAAAGCATAATATTTTCAGTGCAATATTTGATATGCAGTTATGGAAAAAAAATTATCAGTGTAAGGAGTAGGAGCTGGAGCACTTATGAAAAAGGGCAATTCTCAATATGGCATCTGTAGGAATGGAAGTCCCACCTTTCATTTAAAAAAGCCAGTCCCTTTTTTATCTTTTTTTTTCCCACATCAGAAACCAGATCAATTTGAAAAATGTAGATTTGTTATATGAGCCATGAGCCATGAGTTATATGTAGCGTTATATGAGCCATGAGCGCAAAATGTATGATACAACCATTGTCATATTTTATTGATGATTTGACGTTACTGAAACATTATTTTGACAAACAGTGTTTTGGATATTCAAGTCTTCCATTACTGAAGTAGATATTTGTATTTGCATAATTAGAAATAAAATAAATCAAAGTATAAATCAAAAATACAACTTGAAACAACAAAAAAAATTGAGTCTAAGTTTTGGATAAAGTTTTATACAAACTTCATTATAACATGCAAAATCAAACAGCACTTATGTCAAGGATGTGGCCGTAATTATTGTTCAATCATGTTATGGCTGAAAAACAAATAAAAAAAGGCCTTTATTAAAATGATAGTATTTGTCTAAATAAAATTAAAGACTAAAACTCTCAACAGTTTTAAGTGCTACAAAATAATTTAGACATTAGTATGTACAATTTGAAAAATTTAGGAGATTGCTATATTTAATAGATTATATTTAACAGTGTTATTATAAGTGAACGTTAGATGAAGGAAAAGGTCATCTAAATGAAAAAAGAAGAAATTAGCACTATTAAATATCCATTAATTTAATCCAAACTGAAAAAGGGGCCAGTAATAACCAATATGGTATCAAATATATATTTCATCCATATATATTGTTTATTGTGTATTCTGCTAGATATATTGCTCGATAAAAGGTCAACCTAGTGTTAATAGACACAATGAACGGAGCTCTCTCTTTCACACACACACTTACGCAGACACAATTACCTTGAGCAGTGAGCCTGAACCACACAAATCTTCCCTGAGGGAGAACAGCTGTGGTGAGCGGGTGAGTGTGTGACCTCTCTGGTTTGTCTCTGCATGTTCTTGTTTGGCTTTTTTTTTTTTTTTTTTTTGTAAATGAATGTTTGGATTTCTCCATCCAATAAAGCATATGAGGTATTGATTGTTATGACCATTTAAGGTCACATCTGAGCAGTCAAACACAAGGGAGACATGTAATATTATAATATCTTATACAATATCTTAGTATAAATCCAGGTATATAGTATGTATGTTTGAGAAAGGGGGGGGGGGAAGCAGATTAATTTATTTCTTTTCAAAGGTCACTTTGAAAACAGGACCTGACAGGGTCCAACAGGACCAGAGGGTCCAGGGCTTTCCTGTTCCTCCTGCCCAGAAGAGGACCTCAGCAGTGGGTATGCGCTGATGTGTACTAGCCCTTCACCTTTAATCTGCGTCTCACTATGCTGGTAGAGGCACTAGGGGTGAAGAACATAGACTTAGAATGTGGCTCGTACGTAGGCACACAAACAATGAACACACACATACTGAAAACAGAATAGACGCACAGAACACGAGACGGATCCACTCTGTATCATCTGTCCCTGAATGACTGCTTTTGCTGTTATGCCTCCATCCTCTCACCATCACTCGTTTGTTTCTCTTTCTCTATCACACTCTCTGTCTCTCAAGGTTGAAATAGCACTCTCTCCCAAAGGGAATAAAGGACTTTGTTTTGTATCTGTGACTGTTGAGCACAAACGGGCATACGCTCGCTCACACACAGGCTGTGGCCACAGGGAGTCAACTAACAACCATAAAATAATATAAAAATGTTCCTCTGTGTGTGTATTAGACACGCTCGCACAAAATAAATTGCGCCTCAGCATTAGTATTGTGTCACATTAATGATATGTCAAAGGACAAGACATCCCCTGTGGTTTCATGCCAAGTAAAAAACTAATCATGTTTATGCTTTAATGATTTAATGACATTACTTAATGTGAGATAAGAGTTATTTAATGTAAAAACAACAATAATAACAAAACAATTAACAACATCAAAAGATAATTAAATACTCAAGGATATTTCAAAACTTATATTTTTGAGATATCCTCCTTTCATAATTTTCCATATACATTAAAGGGGTGGTTGATTATGATTTCATTTTTTTTTAACTTTACTTAGTGTGTAATGTTGCTGTTTGAGCACAAACATCTGCAAAGTAACGACGCTCAAAGTTCAAAGCAAAAGGAGATATTTTCTTTTAAAGGATTCTCTGTTTAAGGACTGCAACAAACGGCTGGTAGGGACTACAACGAGGAAGGGTTAATGATATCACTAACCCTAAAATTTACATAAACCCCGTCCCCGAGAACATGCAACAAAGGGGTGAGACCATGTTATTGCAAAAGTGACAAATTTAACATGCTATAAAAAATTATCTGTAGGGTATTTTGAGCTAAAACTTCACATACACACTCTAACATTCAAAATTTTGGGTCGTTAAGAAATCAACTCAAATTTACTAAGAAATGTTTCATCAAATCATTATATTAGAGTGATTTCTGAAGGGTCATGTGACACTGAAGACTGGCGTAATGATGCTGAAAATTCAGCTTTGCATCACAGGAATAAATTACATTTGAAAATATATTAAAATAGAAAACAGTTATTTTAAATTGTAAAATTAAACTGTTTAAATTATACTGTTTTTACTGTATTTTTGACCAACTAAATGATCAAATGGTGAGCATATGAGAATTCTTCTAAAAACATCTAAAAAAATACTTTACAATAAGGTTCATTTGTTATCATTAATGTATTAACTAACTAGTCATGTTAGTTACAGTGCATTAACTAATGTTAACAAATACAACTCTTGATTTTAATAATGTATTAGTAAATGTTGAAATTAACATTAACAAAGATTAATAAATACTGTAGAAATGCAGTTCATTATTAGTTCTTGTTAACTAATGTAGTTAACTACTGTTAACTAATGAACCTTATTGTAAAGTGTTACCAAAAAATCTTACCAACCCAAAACTTTCGAACAGAAATAATGTATACGTTTTTCTAAACCGAGAACAAGGCTCATGCAGCAGAACCCAAAACATTTTGTCCTGAATGCATTTAGGCATTCCTGCTATAATTGTTGATCCTATTCACTGATTAAAGCTGGAGTCCCCTGTTACTCTTGTGGGACTCTATATCCACACACACACACACACACACACACACACACACACACACACACACACACACACACACACACACTTCTCATGCCCTGCCCCTTGGCAGGGACAGACAGTGTACAGATTCAGCAAAATGCCCCTGTGCCCATGTCAAAGCCAATCTATACCCTTCATCCATCCACACATTCTCTCTCTCTGTTTGCCATCTCAGACATTTACAGCACTGTGTCCCAACATTTTTTGTCTTATGTACCCCCAGAGCTTCATTACCCTCTTCACAAATAATAAACCAGAATGTGCTCCTACTACCTTTAAAATATAGTGGATATCATTCAGAATTTTTAGTACTATTACAGGAACAGACCATAAAAATATAAATGAATGAATTAAAAAAAAGTAGTTTTGTTATTTGTTGTCAGTCCTAATATTATTAAAACTCTAATTTTAATAACATTGTAATATAGGTTTGGCAAAGCAAAATTAATCCCCTACTTGGGATTTACTCGTCCACTGTAGTGGGACATAATACAACACATGCCATATCTCGTGAGACACATTCTGTTCACAGAAATACTGACTTCAAGTCAAGTCAGGTCAGCAATGATGTATTCGCCTGTTAAGTCACACAAGCACACGGCGTGAAAGTTGTACTCACACATACTCGACATTCTGTCTTTCATGCCTTCCCTGGTCTGCTTTCCCTCTTCTCATTTCTGCATCCTTCTCTTTTGAAGAGCAGCCTTGGAGATCAGAGACCAGTGACCTTACAGCAGCACCAGAGACCTACATACTGTATGGGTGTTCATGAGCATGTGTCGCCATGAAGAATGCGCGAGGGGAGACTCTCAAAAGTGCACAATAGCCCTTTACCCCAAAAAACTGGGTCAGAGAGGGTTGTGGTTTGAGGGGGGAGTGTTATGGTTTTGATGTGGGAGGCTGGGTGGGTTAATATCCCTGACGGCAGGGGAACAGACAATGATGAGGGGAGAACAAGAGAAGAAAGCCAAAATCACGGGTGATGTTCAGCCTATAACAAGAAACCAAGATTGCTGCAACCTCCTTCCTCTACAACACACAAACACAAAGATATGCACACTTGTCACAGATAAGTGAGTAAGCAATATCTTACCCATAACCTTATCGCCTACCCCCTCTACATCCTCTCTAAAGCCCCTCTCTCTCTAGCACTTTCACAACACACTGCTGGAAGGAAGGGAACTTCTTAATGCTTGCTCTTCTATTCATCTGCCCATCTTTGGTCATGGCTTAAATTAGAGCTTCCAGCGATCTCCAGCGCTCACATTCTTATCCAAACCCTGTTTTCCCCCTCGCTCTTATCTCTCCCCACTCTCTCTTTATGTGTTTCTCTCACAGTAAAGAGTGAGGCGAGATTACAATCGCAGGATTTCACAGCTACTTCCACAGACAGTGAGTGGGAAAAATCTCATTAAAATTCGACACACATTCCCCAAGTGTGATAAGGAAACAATCATTTAATGTGACTACATTAGTTTGTAGAGAGAGAGAGAGAGGCGTTCCTGCATTGGAATGCTCAATGAAAACATTTCCCCAGTAATTATGATTTGTAATGTTAGAAGTTTGTTAGATTTTGGCTTGGGAATCAACATGAAAGACCTTTCAGTTAAGTGTACATGAAATGTGATTAATTCATGACAGAATCTGATAATGGCCGATGTGTCCCGCACAATAAAGATCTTATTTTGCTCAAATACTCCCCTGTTGCTTATAACTTTTTGGGTGAATTATCCCTTTAAATCACCAACAAGAAGCTCTTAAAAGCTAAGTTAAAAGTTTACAACAATTCTTGCACAGTGTTTTTACAGTCTTTTCAGTGATATTATAATGCATTAAATATCTCGTTACTGGGACCAAGCGACATGATTAAATATAAATAAATCAGTTATGATTAACAAGATTGGTTATGGTTCCCAAGATTCCCATCCCTAGTAACAGGACAGTGTGAATTTTTAATAGGGATGCACTAATACAGTTACCAGTATCAGTATCCGGCCCGATACTGCACTTGTGTACTCATACTCATTAAAATGCTCTGATACCAACAACTGATACCACGCAGCATGTACAGTACAGTGCTTGTGACAAAGAAACAACAGAGCAAACAGATGGATATATCAGAGAAGAATGTCTATGAAGTAAATGTATCAAATTAATAGAATGTTAAAAACGAGGCACATTTAACTAACATTAACTGACAGTAAATGGAGAGAGAGCACTTCTGTTGCATGCTCTTGATTGCTGGTCACTCACTCAGCACATATGCGTCATTTGGATTAAAACTAAATCATATATGCAAGTAAAAACTGTTACGTGATTTATGTATAATGAGTAGTTCCCTACATTATTACAGGACGCTTATAGGACAAAAAGTTTACTGTGCGCAAACATCCAAAGTGCGTGCCCAGAAAGCCGTGTCTTGGACAGCGATTGAATATTGCATTGAATTCTCTTTTGTGTCTTCATGCGAATTCACACAAAAATTATGTAATCGTCTTATGCCCGTCTTGCGAGTATCCTAGTAAACATGTCTTAAGCAAACGCAAACAGTTGAGAAATAAAATGCATGTGTAACACTGGATCTGTGCATTCGGTCTTAAAGGGACAGCAATAAACCTGCTGCTGTGTTTTTAATGTTAATCAAACAACAAAGGACAAAGAAATCACTCACTGCTATTGACTGAATTACTTTTGTAACTTTAAAAAAGTTTCATCTGAATTTAATTTATAAAGTGAAAACTATGCAGTGTTATTTTACGTTTGATTACTTTATTCAAATTCTGTACCTGAAAACTACCGTTATGACCTACCTGAAAACCTGAAAAGCACTGTTTATTTTATTTGTATCTTTTTTCTATTGTACTTATTTGTGCTATTTGTAATTGGATAATTTGTTCTTATTTTATTACTGACTGTTTACTTGTGTTTAATAATGTTCTAAATTGACATTAATTAGGCTAGTAGTTCTTGCTGTAGTATCAAAATTGTAATAGAGAGTTATGATATATCTAAACAAGCTTGTACAATACATTTTAACAGGTATAATTAAGCATGAAAATAATTGAAGGAAATATATAGGCTATTTGCTAAACAAATTAAATCAACGAAAATTATTCACATTCTATTGGTTTCTCTATACCTAATATACTTTAAAGTTACAAATGCAATGAAAATACAGGTATTGGTGTTGGCAAATACAAAAAAATGAAAGTATCGGTATCGGCCTCATTCTGGAAAAAGTGGTATCGGTGCATCCCTAATTTTTAAAGTATAGGAGTCTTTTGTTTTATAATGCTACAAATGTATTTCTTCACAATACAAGCATTTGTATGCAGGCAGTTGAGTTTATTTATCCAGAAATATGTATTATATGCACCATTTTGAGTCAGCTGTAAATTTAATTGTATAGCCTACTATGCACTCAAAGCCTCAATTTTGTGTTTAATCATCCAAAGTGAACCATTAGCCTATGTTATTTTTATAGATGATGACCGCTGTGGTTGAATCAGGTTTAGATTAGTCTTGAATATACATGCATGCTTATCAGAAGGAAATACTTTGCATATGATTATCTACGTATAGAGGGGAGGTGTACTGGAGTGTAAACATAATGTGTTGGAGCACAGCTTGAGCCATTTGTAAGCGTCATGAATACACAGTTACACATAAAACCTGCTAAATTCATAACTGAGAGAGAGAGAGAGAGAGAGAGAGAGAGGTTGTCATACCTCTACCTCCCCAGGCATCCCAGCACCCGCCTGTGTACCTAACACTTTTTAATTAGTGGTGGGAGGGCAGATATTTAATTAGTGTTAAGAAGGTAGACAGCGCTGTGAAGAACAAATTGGGAGGTGTGTAGGATTAAAATGTTTGCTGTTACGATATGAGATAAATGCAACATCTATTTTGGGATTATAGCCTATCGTGGAATTATTCTGAAGGAAAGTATTATATACTTCATACAGAGGCAAAACATGAATAAAAAGTAACAAAATTGTCATTTTAAATCTTAAAGTTGTGTCATACCTTCAATATAAAACTCATCTGACCTAAAGAAGGAAACCAAAGAGCATCCATGGACACAGATTATACATGTTTGGGGGGAAAAAAATCCACAAATTTTGCACAAACAGCAACAAATATTTACCAACATTAGGTGTGGCTGCTTGCTAGCATGGTGTGCTTATTAAGGGACATAAAAACTAGCTGGAGCTCATTACCATACACTACCTATTATGTCTATAATCCCTGATAAAACCCACAGCACACAGCCGTTAATCATATAAACCGTCCTGCAGCTAAATTAGTGGGAGGATGTTAAAACTTTAGTGTCTAATTATAGGCCATCAGTGTATTCAATCTTCAAATATTAATTTAATGATTAATTAAAACATGAATGTTTAGTAACAAGATGCAGAAACACACTATAAATGTTCTCTTTTATATCTGCAAGAGGCGACTGATCTTTCCGTTATTTATTTTATATTCCATATTTAAGGCATTAACATGGGCTCTTTGATTGTTCCCACTAACTCAAATCTTTTCAATGCATTCACACACACACAAAAAAAATCCCATGTATTTGTTCAATAGCCCACATTGTTATGTTGAGTTGCATTCACAAATTATTATCAAGACACTTTTATTGCTTTTCGGTCAACATCCAATGCTTTCTCAGTTTAAGCAGTGTCTAAATTTAAGAGCATATAAATTGATTTGCATACAATCAGTAAGTTTTTCAAACTAATAATATGCTCCTTTACAGACAACCCTACAAGATATATGCTATGCTCGTCTTTAAAATTATGACAGCGAAACACTATTGTGAATTTGGTTAAAATGTAGATTTGCGTACTGACAAATTTCACTATTCGATTCCGATTCACAAACTTGCGAACAAACTCAGGAGTAAACACACAGACACATACACATTCTCATTTGCTCCCTTTCTTGGTCTCTCTCCAACACACAGTTGTGTGCAAACAGTAATCTTTGTCATATATACCACAGTCAGCTTTAATCCTTTAGAAATTCATCAAAAAGTGATGTTAGAAAGCCAAAGATGTCATCTCAACATTTATTTATGAGTTTGAAAGAAGTAAATGGTAACCCTTCACAAGAAAACTTATTTACACCTAAACAGTATGAAATGAGGTGAGATATTAGGTACATGCTGACTATAGCAGGCACCTCCACAACTAGAAGATTAATCAAAACACCTTCAGGGGAAACATAGCTGTTGATTACATCATGAAAATACCACATAAATGGCAAAGTTTGAGTCAGCTAAATGTGTGTGTTTCTTTTTAGGGAAGACTGTTTTTCATACTGACACCCTGGCAACTTTGATTACTGACAGGCTTTTGGGCAAAATATATATATAGGAGATGAAATTATAAAGGTGTTTAACGGTAGAGGGAGTGAGAGAATGAAAGGAGAGATATATTGAGCACAAGTGTGAAAGGGAGGGGTAGGCAGTCTGAAAAGGTGAGATAAAGAGAAGTGGCAGGAGGGTACAATGCACAAAATGAAGAGAAAAAAAAAACGGAGGGAAGAATACATGTTGAGGAAGAATCAAATTCTCTGATGCTTGGGGCTGTGTGGTCCACATTTAGAGTCACACTTAAAGCAAATATACCTAGATTTAGTGACTCATCTGTCTGCCTGTTTGGGTGAAAGTGTTCATTCTTATCTGCGACCCTAACTTAAATGAAAAATATACATAAATATCTGGATAAGAAGTGAGAGGTGTTGCAGTGGATGCTCTCATTAAGGATAATTCAAGATCTTTTGGTGGGGGAACATCTGCTCAGTTTTAGCTAATGTTGGGGTAAAGTGATTAGTGATCCCCTACGGGAGTTCGGCAAGTCACACACACCAGCGTTTACACATTTCTGGTGCGTTTGTATTCCACTGCTGTATGTCTAATATGCTGAATCCCCTCAGAGACACTGTTAATTAAACAGACTGGCATGTCCTGCTGAAGCTCTGGGGGAAGCTAGAAGTGCATAATGTATCATTTCACAACTATGTGAATGGACTGGAGTGCCGTTACCGGGAAAGAGATGCTGGATGAAAATCACACATGGGGCATAAAGCTGTGCTGAGAACTTGCAGAGACAGGATGTGACATCAGAGAAAGACGGCGCCACAAAGTAATAAAAAGAAATCAACACAACTTTTTATCACCGTGTTCTAGCTAAGTGCAAGATAAACAAACATATGGAGTGAATAGTGATTTGAGGCCGGTCCATTTTAATAAATCTGATTCAGAAATCAAACTCATGAGCCTTATTGAATCATGGTCTGATTCAGTCAGACTGAATCATTGACTGAATCAGTTCAGTGAGTTAACTGACTCATTTAGAGCATAAGATATTACGTACAACTTAAAATGAGCCAATATTACAATAAAAAAAAAATTGTATTCTCTCCATTTTGCTTTAATTCATTTTAATTGAACCAATACTATTTCTTTCTATGTTTCTATGTTTTTAAAAAAAAAAAATCTATCAGTTTTCACAAAAATATCAAGCCGCACAGCTGTTTGAACAACTTTGAACTGGTGCATATACTTCTCTTACTTCCTGTCTCACAGCAATGGGTCCGTTATTTTGGGACCACAACAATCCAACAACAAAACTGTACAGCAAAGCAATGAGAGCAGAAGTGGACTTGTGGTTCAAAATAACTAGCTTCACAAACATTACACTAGGATGTTTAAGTGTGTACACGTGTAATGTGTGTACAAGTGTGTGTTTTTGGAAAGCCCAGCTAAGGCAGTGTGCTTTTTACAGCTGAGCTCCTTCAGGCAGAAGATTTAAATGGCATAATTCACATTATTTAACAAAAAACACACACACACACACACGCACCATGCATCCAGGGAGTTTTTGTAGCTCTCTCCTCCAGCTGCTGAGTCCATTTGTAAGACAGCAGTGAGGTGACAGAGGGAATCCAGAGGCAAGAGGAGAATGCCAGCACAAGCGCTCCAGAGAAACATTTTTATAAATGAATGCAATAATAATATTGCCCAGCATTTCTATGAATGGTAATGTACTGTGATGATGAAAAAAAACAACAACAACAACAAAAAAAACAAGTGGCCTGCAGAGATGTCATTTTTAAACACAGAGAGGACAGAGCATGGGCGAAAATAACTGTATATTTAAAATAGAAAGGTCAAACCAAACCTCACTCACGCTCTCTCATCTATCTATATAAACACACACATCCACACAAACACTGGAGCTTATTCACCAAACCATGCAGAAATTGTAAATGACTTGGGGGAAGAGAGACAGACTGTTCTGAATACACACACGCTACAGCCATTTACATACACAATACTGCTCACATTCATGCACGTTACACAGAAAAGGCCAGTATTTCACATCTATAATCCTCAAACACACATGTGCACCATACATACACACATACATGCTTCATCTTAAAACAGAGAACTGTTAGAGAAATGGATCACAGACTGTGTATGTATGTATGTGTCTATGTAAAAGGGTGAACAGGATTAATCTCCCCAGCAACCCTTCCCCCAACCCCTTCTTTCTCTCAGCTCTCGCTCGTCCCTTATTCATCTGTTCATCTGCGCCTGTGTGTCACTGTTAACTTCATCCATCCTCTTCCTCTCGCCTTCACCATCTTTTCTATCTAACAGGATTTTTGGGGGTTGTGCAAAGCATGTTTGCTGGATTGGTAGCTTCTCAGCTGAATGGTTTAAATCAAATTACAGACACTACACTTTTTTCCAAAACCCTGATTATGATCCCACTTTTTCCAGTTTCTTACTGGTTTATGACAGGCACCTATTTGATGATACAGTGAATGACCAGTGTAAGCACATCTCAAGAAGGTGCAGTTCAGCAAAAAATATGAATTGAAGAATGAAATGAAAAAAAAAAAAAAAAAAGAGCTGAGATGTGCAGCAAAACAAAAGTTCAGACAAAATCTGCTCATCCCCCTTTACACTAGGGCTGGGTAAAAAAATATCGATTTCTCGATTTTAATCGATTCTCATTTTTACGAGCCGATATCGATTCTTAAATCCCAAGAATCGATTAGTCTAGTCTGTTTTCAGTTGATGAATGAATAGAACATTGCAGCACTCTTCCCATCTAATTAATGCCAATAAGCTTTGTGCTTTGCTGCTTTTGATATGAAACAAAGTCTCAGATTTCAAATTCTATCCATTTTATTATGAAATTCAAAAAATAACCGTTTTGGCGCTGTTTGATGTGGCGTGACAGATGGCTGTAGCCTCAGATCAAGAGAGGCGGCAACGTGAAGCGCGCGTGAACTGATCATCTCCTCCGCTTTAATACCAGTTACAGTGCGAAACAAACATTAATGAACACCAAAGGTATGTTCAAAGATACAGTACAACTTACCGAAATCCATATCCTGTCTCATGGAATAGCTCAATCAGTGTTTCAAACGCGAAAGACGTCAATAAAACAGCTTGTAAATATGTCACGTAACGTCACATTTACCTCAGAAACCATATTCAGTGACCATAAACTCATTAGTCAGCTATAAAAATGAACTCTAGAGAATAGCATTTTGCTAAATATGCACCATATTACACATTCGTTATAATTTATAATGTTCTTCAATATTTAATGCATGTTTGAATAAATCCGTCAAGTTTTTATAACAGCCACCATTTAAATAATGTATTTCAAAAAACGAATTGGAGTAGAAATATAATTACATAATTGTAAAGTTAGTATTTTAACTTTATTATTATAAAAACTTCCTTAACTTCCACTAATTTAAGTGTTTGTATACAAATCAGTTAATTTTAACCTTCAATATTATAGTAATGTAGAACTGATTCCCATGTATTGTTTACAGCATTAGTTGAGATTTTTTTTCCTTGAGAAAATTTGCCACGTGCTGTTCCTTATATATATCCAAAATAATCGATATTGAATCGAATTGAATTTAATCAAAATCGGATCGAATTGCAAGCTTGTGAATTGAAATCGAATCTAATTTTAAAATTTGTGTCAATACCCAGCCCTACTTTACACCCTGTGAAACATAATTCATTCATCATTGGCAGGTTTATATACACCACCGTTAGGTAAGGTATTTTAATGATTTTGAAATAAGTTTCTCATGCTCAATAAGGCTAAATTAATTTGATCAAACTGTAATAATATTTAACAATATTGCTATTTAAAATAACTAGTTTCCATTTTAATATATCTTAAAATGTATTTTATTCCTATTTTGGCAAAGCTGAATATTCAGTAGCCATTACTTCAGAGTTACATGATCTTTCAGAAATCTTTCTAATATGATGATTTGCTGCTCAAGAAACATTTATTAATATTATTATTATTATCAATGTTGAAAACAGTTTAAAAGAACAGCATTTATTTGAAATAGAAATCATAAATGTCTTACTGAGATTTGTAATTGTGATTGTTACAATATGACTACATTACAGGTGAAGTGAAAAGTCACTCTATTGTACTTCATTGCCAAAGACGATTTTTCCTTGCATTCGGCACTTAGCAAGTTTTAATTTCGGACCCTGCTCACGTCCTTTGTCTTCACCATCCCTATCTCACCCTAGACGTCCATTATCATCTGCTGCTCCACCCTGACCTCCATTCTGCCTCTCTGATCATTATTCAAGCACCATAGACAGGAACTGTACTCTTATAAACCAGGAGGAACAGTTCATGAATATACAATATATATGCATGTCTATGAGCCTCTGACATAGTGTTGGTTTGTCCTGCAATGTAAAAATTGGGTCATTATGGGTAGAATCTAATATTAATTCTAAAACATGTTTGTATATAGTATATATGCTTAACACACAGGTACTGTCAATGGTATGGTGGAGTATGTGCTGCTAAAAAGAAAAGGAAAAATGCCTCATGATTTAAAGTGGCAAGGATTGTGCAATATCAAGAAATGCACACACACACAAACACTTAGAGAGATTATGGTATTGATTGCTGTCATTTCTGGAGCTCTTTTCTTAATTAGACTGCTGCTAAATTGATGAGAATCAACGTGATAATCATTACCGGCTACACAAACACACTTAAATACACACACAAACTAGAATCTGGAAACCACATTTTTGTTTGAATGTATTAATATGATAAATATAACAATTAATACAATATAATCTTCTTGTAATGACACTCAAGCAAGCATTAGACATTATGTTTATGATCAATCACCTCCTAATAACAGATTAGTTTAAAATGCTTATAATACTGACCAAATAAATGCTCAGAGCCACAGGATTAAATCCCTACAGCTGAGCATTCTCAGTCTCTAAATGATGAGATTATTGTTTTTGTTATTTTTATTATAACATTATACCTATATATTTTGCATACAGAATGAAAAAAAAAAAAACAATAAAACAACTGAGCTTTTGATTTGCGAGTATAAATGAGGAAGTTTAAGCACTGCACTGTACAGTGGCTACTGACCTGAGAAGCCATTTCTGTCACTCCGTGAATTTTAGACCAACGAGGCTGATGAGACAGAATGGAGAAAAAAAATGTTGCTGTTGTAGTCAATCAACAAATTACTTAAGTCATCATTTATTTGTTATATTTCTATATAATTTTGAAATGAGACAAAGCCATGCATGAACAGCAGAGGGAAAAAATACTACTAGTCTTTTACCATGGTTTCCTAGCTTTATACCAGTGGGATAAAGCTTAATTTTAATGACTATTTATTAAAAAGCAACAAATTATATTTGTGAATACATATTTTTAAATACACATTGTCATACCAGTCAAACATTTGGGTTCATTAAAATATGTGCTGTTCTTTTGAACTTTATATTCATCTTTTGATGAATCCAGAAAACACATGGATTTCACAAAAATATTAAGCAGCACAACTGTTTTCAACGTTGATAATAATAAGAAATGTTTCTTGAGCATCAAATCATATTATACTGATTTCTGAAGGATCATGTGACACTGACTGGAGTAATGATGCTGAAAATTCAGCTTTGATCACAGGAATAAATTACATTTTAAAATATATTAAATAAGAAAACCACCTTTTTAATAATATTTCACAAGGTTGTTTTACTGTATTTTTGATTGAATAAATACAGTCTGCATGAGCAGGCTGAGACTTCTTTCAAAAACATTAAAAAAAAAAAAACTTTTGAACAGATTAAATAAGTTATTCATTTGACTGATTCAAAACAACAATTCATTGGTCTTTTTTGAAAGATTCAGTAAAAGAAATGGCTGATAAGAGTCATTCGTGTGTGAATCAGACTGTGTTTGAGCACTGTATTTTTGTGTGCAGCCAGTAAAGACATGTGGAAGTGTTGTTTACTTATTGTCTTCACATTATTTTTTCTTGAGCTAGTCTTAAAATATCATCTCATTCAACTGCAAGTACACAACCTGGATAATATATTTTTTCTTTGTCGCAGTGTAGCACCGCCGCTGCATAGCGATGCACGAAACAATGCTGTATACACACATACACACATAATTAATCAACACACACAGTGAGTGAATTAACTCAGGGGAACTGTCAACTTTACCTCAGCTCACCTCATTATCTCTCTCTTTTACTCTCCGTATGGTCTCGCTCTCTCTTCTTTCTTGGTCTGACCTCTACTTATCACCCATGCTTTTTCTATTCATTTCTTCATTCCAATCTTTCTTGCTTTCTATAGTACCTTGTATCTCAGTTGATCAGATCACAAGTGGACAGATTTCGCTTACACTTGAATAACATGAATCTCAAATGCGTCTTTGATGAATACATACATCAAGTTTTATATTCAGCTAGCTAGTGAAGTACAAAACATATGTTTTGGAGCAATGACGGCGTTACATGCTATGCTGACATTGGCACTACAGCGATAAACATGGTTGTGTTCACCATGTCACAGTGAAGTAAAGATTTAGGGAAGGTTCACAATCATGGGTTTCCATTGGAGGAAAATTTAGCAAGAGTGCGCTGGTTTGACATCATATTCTGCCCTGCAGATTTAAAAAACAAACAAAAAAAAAAAATTACACACACAAACAACAAATCTCTGCTAGATATTGTGGATAAACATGGCCAAAAACCTGATATTCCAGACACATTGTTGGAAATACTTTCCCTTGCACGTCAACATTAATATATACACAGCTTGGCCCTAGAACATCTTTCACACAGTTGTAAACAGTGGAGCTACACTAGCTGTTGTCTTGACCTCAAGCTGTCCGAAAACACGCAGCAAACGGTTCTATTCTATTCTATAGCTTGAGGTGGTGGTCATCATCTGGTGTCATCATCTTCTAGTAGATACTGCAGGAAAGACCCTGAACACAAAGCCATGGACGCTAACTGTGGCCTGTTGCTTTCAGCTTATGTGTATTCTTTTGAGCTCTTTGTGAAACTATATAAATTATTAGGCCTATTTCTTTGATTCACATGCATTGATATAGTCAAATGTGTTCTTTAAGCTGGCTTCTCAAACTTTCACCGCAGCAGCAGTGTTTATTCCTGCCTTGTAAATGAGTTTAATTTCATGATATTTTTTATAACAATCTCTTAATCTTCAGAAGAGAAGTGAATTGCGCAGCTCTCTCGTGAGAAGTGAATCAAACGGACGCTCTCCATGTTCCGTGTGATTGGCTGTTTGCCGCACGTGTCACACTTTCAGGTGCACGCGCTTCACAAACGCTGAATCAAACCTGAGTTGACAGAGAACGTTTATTCCGAGCACTGTGAGACCGCTGAACCTGATCTAAACCAGGTTGGATTTATCTGAATTTGTCAACCCTAAACCTACTCTGAAACTGAAACTCTGCTATTGAACTAGGACAATAATATTTACAGGTACTTTCCACCCTTGTACTTACTGCATAATATAGCACCGACAATTCAGGTCTCAAACTATTCTCTGCACTTTACGGAGGTAAATGAGA